>NW_022589709.1:43889494-44168811 GCF_004348235.1 Phoca vitulina
AATATATATATATATATATAAAATGGAATGTCTCTATCTAGACATTCTATATATAAAATGGAGTATTACTCAGCCATAAAAAAGAATGACACCTTGTCATTTGCAATGACATGGCTGGATCTAGAGAGTATAATGCTAAGTGAAATAAGTCAGAGAAAAACAAATACCATATGATTTCACTCACATGTGGAATTTAAGAAACAAAACAAAGGAAAAAAGAGACAAACCAAAAACCAGACTTGTAACTATAGGGACCAAACTGATGGTTGCCAGAGGGGAGGTAGGTGGGGGGATGGGTGAAATAGGTGAAGGGGATTAAGAGTACCCTTATCATGATGAACATTGAATAATGCATAGAATTGTTGAGTCGCCATATCGTATACCTGAAACCAATATAACACTGTATGTTAACTATGTTGGAATTAAGATTTTAAAAAATAAAGGCAAAACTGGCTCAAGTGATTTCTCATAGCAGTTAAGTGCATCTCTGCTGCATGCTATTATGCAGGGACTGTAGCACTTTTTACTCGTGTTCCTGCCACGGTCCAGAGCAGGGTCTTCAAACTGTTTAGTCTCAGCAGCTCTTTACGCTCTTAAAAAATTATTCAGAATCCCAAAGGTATTTCACTGATGGGAGTTATATCTGCTGATATTTAACATATTATAAATCAAAACATAAAATTTTGAGATATTCATTTAATTCATTTAAAAATAATAGTAATAAACCCATTATATAACATAAATAATGTTATGAAAAATATTTTTTCACAACAAAGAAAACAGTTCATTTATCCATTCATCTACTGAAAGACATATTGTTTGCTTCTGCCGGGAATGGCCAGCAATCCCTATACCAACGGATGAAAGATGACTCCAAACTTTACTGTGAAAGAGAGGAGAAGGTAAGTGGGTCAATGCTCAGAGACGAAGACTCTTTGCCCTGCTTTGCTCCCACTTTTATTGGTCCTTCAGGATAATCACAAATCCTTATCACTGTTTCTCAAGCATGTGATATGTGACAACCGGTCTTACTGGAACTAGGAGGATCTGTTTCCAGGAAAGATCCGATATGCTGATCTGTGTGTTCTATGAGTTCTGCTAAACATAGCCTTAAGGGACAATGCAGACATCTCTTAGATCACAGGGCAGCTGTTTGGGCTAAGAGAGCTTCTGGGAAGGCATCTCCCCCGGGGCATTCCTACGGCAGAGTGGTCACGCCGGC
Organism: Phoca vitulina; assembly: GCF_004348235.1. Taxonomy (NCBI): domain Eukaryota; kingdom Metazoa; phylum Chordata; class Mammalia; order Carnivora; family Phocidae; genus Phoca; species Phoca vitulina. The sequence continues at coordinate 43,890,717 of NW_022589709.1, forward strand.
CTCGGCATTCCAAAGGCCTCCACCCTTCTCCAAACCCTCCTTTGCCCCAGCGGCCTCCATGTTCCATTTTAGCAAGCCAGGTATCATGGCTGATTTCATGCTCTACATTAACCCCAACACGCTTCTAAGTTCTGGCAATTATGAATAAAGCTTCTATAAACATCCATATACAGATTTTTGTGTGGGCTTATGTTTGCAACTCCTTTGAGTAAATACCAAGAAGACTAATTGTTGGATGTTATGATAAGAATATGTTTAGTTTTGTAACAAACTGGCAAACTGTCTTCTAGAGTGGATCTACAATTTTGTAGAGAACTGATATAAATTTCTTCCTTTAAATGCTTGGGTAGAATTCACCAGTGAACCCATATGGGACTAGTGCTTTCAGTTTGGGAAGGCTATTAATTATTGATTAAATTTATTTAATAGATAAAGGCTTATTAAGATTGTCTTCTTCTTGTGTGAGTTTTGGCAGATTGTGTCTTTCAAGGATTGGTCCATTTTATTTTAATGTTTATGAGATCTGTAGCAATACAGCCTCTTTACTTCCTAATATCAGTAATTTCTATCCTCTTTCTTTCTTAGTTAACCTGGCTAAAGGTTATTGACTTTACTGATCTTTTCAAATAATCAGCTTTATGTTTCACTGATTTTTTTCTATTTATTTCCTGTTTTCGATTTCACTGCTTTCCATTCTAGTTTTTATTATTTCTGCTTACTTTGGATTTAATTTGCTCTTCTTTTGCTAGTCTGCCAAGGTGAAAGCTTAGATTATGGATTTTAAATCTTTCTTACTTTCTATATACATTCAAGGCTATAAATTTCCTCCCAAGAACTGCTTTCACTGCAACCCTCAAATTTTGGTCAATTGTGTTTTCATTTTCAATTAGTTCAAAATATATATATATTTTTTAATTTTACTTTTCTTCTTTCATGCGCATATTATTTAGAAGTGTGTTGTTTGATCTCCACATTTTTGGTTAGCATTAAATCAGGTTTAATGTTATTGATCTGTTCAAAGAAACAGATTTTGGTTTTGTTGATTTTCTCAATTATTTTCCTGTTTTGAATTTTATTAATATAAGCTTTAATTTTTATTATTTCTTTTCTAGTGATTGATTTAGACTTAAATTGCTCTTCTTTTAGTTTCCTCAAGTGGAAGTTTAGTTTGTTAATTTCGGAGTTTTTTTTTCCCCTAATATGTTTAATTATTTTTTTTTTTTTAAAGATTTTATTTATTTATTTGACAGAGAGAGAAAGTGAGAGAGGGAACACAAGCAGGGGGAGTGGGAAAGGGAGAAGCAGGCTTCCCACCGAGCAGGGAGCCCGATGCGGGGCTCGATCCCAGGACCCTGAGATCATGACCTGAGCCGAAGGCAGACACTTAACCGTCTGAGCCACCCAGGCGCCCCTGTTCCACTACTTTAAATGTTTTGCTACACTCTCTTTTTTTTTCATAGTTTCTGATGATGAGGCTGCTGTAATCATTATCCCTAGCATCTTTTAAGATTTTTTTCCTTGTCACTGGTTTTCTGTGGTTTGATTATAATATGCATAGCAGAATAATTTTTTGTTTGTTTTTTGTTTGTTTGTTTCTGTAATTCTTCTGTTTGCTATTCTCTGAGCTTCCAGGAATTGGGTTTTGGAGTCTTTATTTAATTTGGAAAGTTCTGAACTATAATTCTGCTCCATTCTCTATTTTCCATCTGGTATTCCAGTAACAGGCATGTTTCAGCTTTGGGATTTCCCCACAATTCTTGGATTTTCTGTTAATTTTCATTATATTCTCTTTCTTTCTTTCTTTCTTTCATTCATTTTCAGTTTCAATTATGGAAGTTTTTATTGGCCTGTTATCCAGTTCACAGCTTCTTTTTGTGGTCATGTCCAATCTACTGATGAGTGTATGAAACATGAAAGGCTTTCTTCATTTCTGTTACAAGACTTTTTTATTTCTTTCTTAAAGTTTCCATTTCTCTGCTTCCATTGCCCATTTGTTCTTGCATGTTGAATACAGCCTCCAACATATTTATCATAGTTATTTTATACTTAGTTTATTACCTTTTCTGATAATCCCAATATCTGTATCATAGCTGTGTCTTGTTCTAATACTTGTTTTGTCTTTTCAGACTGTGTTTTATTTTACCATTTGGCATGCCTTGTAATTTTTGTTGTATGATGGATATTCGTATCAGCTACTGGAGAATGTGCTGAGTAGCCTTCAGTATGAGTATTCATATTTATCTAGCTAGTGGTTGGAGTATGTTTGATATTTTATGTGCCATTGGCTTTAATATTTCAGGGGCCATAGGTTTAAAATTCCTCTGGTATTGTTTTACTTCTCTCTTCTTGATTCTGGGCTACATCAGTGCTTCTCCTCTGAGAGACTCTGCATCTTATAACCCTTTCAACAGTAATTTGCTGTGATTATAATGAAGCTCTACTGGTGTGGTAGTAAAGTTTGAGGTAGGTGAAAATTTCTATAATTTTATGACTAACTTCATTCTTTTAGTGGGCCTGTGCCTCTGAGCTGTGACATTCACCAGGTTTCTCTCATAGTATTGCTCTTACCTCCCTGCCCCATTAGTTCAGCTAGGAAGAATACAGAGGGATGGAATGAGAGATGTGACTTTTCTTCCTCCATCTGGAATAAGGCTGTGGAAAATACTTTTCCTTTGTGAGTAGGCCTTTATTATAGAGCACACTATGGGCATATTTAATAATAACTACTCTTCCTCTTACCCTGCTAAAGCCAGGAGGGGATATTCTCCACATCTTCATTTTAAGAACGTGGTAAGGTTTGGTAGAGTTTCTGTATATAAACTGATCAAAGTGTGGAGGCCTCCCAAAGACTCAACCTCTAGCAGTTTCTCACACATGCTAGTCCATATTCAGTCTCCACCAGTTCATTAAAATTATCATTAAGTGGTCCTATTAAGTTATGGCTATAGCAACTTCTGCTCCAGGTAAGTACATCTCATGTTTTACTCTCCAGATTCAGCTGTCTGGATATCTGCCCTCAACCTAAGTTTTCTGATGGGCCCAAGAAAACTAAGACCTTGACTTTCAGTCTGTTCAGCTTTTTTTCTTTTTGTAAGGCTGAGAGTGAATATTTCCAGTCTCTTTACATGTTATAGCTAAAACCTGATATTGGTATTTTTTTTTTTATTATAGCAACTAGAAAAACAAACTTCTCAAAGATATTACCTCATAAAAAATTGTAGCATGATTTAATATTAAAAATGTAAAATATCTGGAGCTACTAGTTTGTGCTATGTCTGATAAGTGTTCATTATCATTATATTTACCTCAAATTTTTAAAATATCTCAGGGTGACTATGAGTTCATTGTGGTGCCTCCAGCGCTTTAGAAACTGCCATTCTAATTGGCTTGCTGCACATAATACATAGGATATATACACATATTCTCAATCACCTAGGCCATGTTCTAATAGCAAGAACTAGTCACGTGGTCCCACTGGAAATAAGAGGACTGGAAAATGTTTTCTAGTAGGATGTAAAAGGGATGAGAAAATACATATTAGGCTATAGAGAGTTGCTTAAGCCATGATACAGGTTTAGCTTTCCATGATTTCTATGAAGATAGATTGGCAAGACTATTCATTAGCATATATAAAAAATTAAACAATGTTTTTATGACCCGAGATATTTATCTCAGATAATATAAAAATGCAAAAAGGACCTACAAACCATTTTTTAGTGTTTCTTTTCTCTTGTAATCCCAATAAGCATCATGTGGACCAATTAATAGATATTGCAGGAAAAGAGGTTTGTTTTGAAATAAGGAAAAAATATTTCAAACCAATAGAATTTTTTGACACTGAAATGGCCCATCTAAGAAAGTAGTTGGTCTTTTTTTTTTTTTAAGGTTTTTTTTTTTTTTGACAGAGAGAGACACAGCGAGAGAGGGAACACAAGCAGAGGGAGTGGGAGAGGGAGAAGCAGGCTTCCCGCATAGCAGGGAGCCCGATGCGGGGCTCGATCCCAGGACCCTGAGATCATGACCTGAGCCGAAGGCAGACACTTAACGACTGAGCCACCCAGGCGCCCCGAAAGTAGTTGATCTTTTAAGAATGTTCAAGCAGACTAGAATAGAAACAGTAATTTCTTAATCTGGTGTTTTGAATTCATTCCAACACAACTTAGAGTCCTTCTTTCTTAAAAACTAGATCTGCAGACTACTTGAACAGAAAAAAAAAAAAAATCACCAAAACAATAACATAAGTAACATAAAATTTTCTTAACAGAGAAAAACCATGAAATTGACTTTGAGAGAAAATACAGTAACCAAATTGAGTAGTTATGATATACCACGTACTTTTTCTATGTCATGTCCTTTGCAAATATTACCATTTCCCTTACCGCCAAAACTAATGAGGTAGGTATTGTTATTGTGCTATTTTACAGATGAGTAAAAACAGCCATGTAGATAAAAACATCCAATTGATTATGGTACCAGGGACAAAATGAAGATAATAATATTACAAAGCTATGCTTTTAAGATGACTGCATTATGGGTGAGGAAGTAGCATATACATGGGCCAAGAGATTTGGGAATTAGCATGGAAGGTTGTGGACAGTCAGTAAGCTGACTAAATGGTTTGGTTATGGTATAGTGAGATTAAAAAGCACAGAGAAGTCAAATTGTGGAGATCCAAGAAAAGCATAAAGAGGAGCTTAAGTTGATGAAATAATTAGTGAAGAGACTTCTAGACTATGACAAGGCAAATGAAAACATGAGAAAATTAGAAACAAAATGAAGAATGGATTGAAGTAAAAAAGTTTAATTAAATATAATAGCTTTGTTAAACATTTATGGCAACTGGTTGACAAGTGAGAGTAAGAGAATTGTTATTGGATTCTGAGCAAAAAGTGAAAATATTATTATATTCTGTTCTATGAAGGATGATTTTTATTGACAATTTGCCAATAGAGAATGAAATGAAAGTAATATTTTAAAAGATACTTTCTGGTTGCAAAATATCTATAAAATGAAACTATGCCCCTTTGTACCTTCAAAGGTAATTCTGTGATTTTATGGAATAAGAAGAGGTAGCACCGATTTTATAAAGGCTCAAAAGTTCACCAATGTTATGGACAGTTTGCTAACTGTAATATCAAGAACACTGTTCTTGTCACTTAGTTGAAGTTTCTTCTAAAATATAGTTTATGTAGAGAAACAGCTAAAGAAAATGAAAGAATGGTAGGTCATAAAAGTCAAATAGGATAAGGAATAAAATTTTGTATCTTTCTTCTAGTCAGTCCAGGTAAAAAAAATAAAGAAAGAGAAGTGAAGATTGCTTACTATATGGCTAAAGAATGGCAACAGTTGGCAGTTTATTCTCAGAATAATTGAAGATTTATGATAAAACATGGCAATGTATGGAAACATTTTAAAGGCTGTATAAGTTGGCTACTGGTGTCACATGCTTGCATGCAATTGATTCTATGAAATATGGATATATGTAGTTATATATGTATATATATTTATGCATAAGATATTTATATTATCTTACATAATAAGACATACATATATTATATATATAATTATACATATATATTATACATAAGGAATGCAAACATAGGGAATTAGGAATAAACTAGATAGTTTGGGGGAAAAAAGAAACCTTTCATAAAACAGCAAGGAAAATTCAGAGATCACACCCAATATCCACAGAGAAAGAGAATGAAATAAAAAGTCTAAAATAAGCTATTCAAGAGAAAAGACTTGCTTGTGTGGTTGCTCTATATCGTAGGAGATGAAGCTTATGCATGACCCAAATAACTAGAATGACATGATCATAAGCAAGCTCTATATTGAAATTAAACATTGCATGACTAGAACTTAGTAGAGATAGGGTTTAAGAGGTGATGTCCCAATAAAGAATTGAATGCAGGAAAAGGAAAAGCCTACACATAAAAAAAAAAAAAAAAAAAAAAAACCACCTTCCCTGTGTCTAAGTCTCTGTCTGCTTGCAGTTGATTATGAGCGTTGAGTTGACCTGCGAGTTGAGTCCTCAAGAGGAAATAAACTGACTCTTGCCTTGTTGTCTTTGAGCTGCTGTGAGGGATGAAAGGTAACTGTAGAAATGCTAGAAAATGTTTCTGATGGTAAAATTTAATTTGGTGCTGTATTTTTAGGACTTGTTGAAATGCATTACTTGTCTCAAGACCACTAACCAGGTACCAGACCAAGAGTCAACTAGAGCATTATACCATGCTCAAAATTAATGTTTAGGTCTTCAACCTTGAACAGATCTAAAAATTAAAATTATACATTATAAAGATGATGTCCTAAACTCTTATATTTCTTCTTGAATAAAACTTGAAAAACACAGTTAGTAATTATATGCTTTTCATATCAGATTTTGAAGGATACTGATCTACTTGCTAGTAGTTATCTCTGAATGGTAACATCCCTGAACTGAAGATCACAGAAATTACTATGGATGTGTAGTTTTGATCAATTGATTAGTAATATTCTTCTAATGTAATTAAAAATTAGAGTAAAAAACTGAGATATTTACTTGATATTCATAGTTGATAATTATTGGAAGATAGGAGTAGTCATTCTGACAGGTGTGAGGTGATACTTCATTATAATTTTGGTTTGTATTTCCCTGATAATTAGTGATGTTGAGCGTCTTTTCATGTGTCTGTTGGCCAGCTCTATGACTTCTTTGAAAAAATGTCTTTTCATGTCTTCTGCTCATTTTTTAACTGGATTATTCATTTTCAAAGTATTGAGTTTGATAAGTTCTTTTTAGATTTTGGATACTAACCCTTTATCAGATATATCATTTGCAAATATCTTCTCCCATTTATTCCACAGGTTGCCTTTTAGTTTTGTTGATTGTTTCCTTTGCTGTGCAGAAGCTTTCTCTTTTGATGAAGTCCTAAGAGTTTATTTTTGCTTTTGTTTCCCTCACTTCCAAAGATGTATCTAGAAAGTAGCTGCTACCGCCAGTGTCAAAGAGGTTACTGCCTTTAGGATTTTGATGGTTTCAGGTCTCCCATTTAGGTCTTTCATCCATTTTGAATTTATTTTTGTTTATGGTGTAAGAAAGTGGCCCAGTTTCATTCTTTTGCATGTCACTCTCCGGTTTTCCTAACACCGTCTGTTGAAGAGGCTGTCTTTTTCCTATTGGATATTCTTTCCTGTTTTGTCAAAAATTAGTTGACCATATAGTTGATGATTCATTTCTAGGTTTTCTATTCTGTTCCATGGATCTATATGTCTGTTTTTGTGCCAGCACCAAACTGTTTTGATCACTACAGCTTTGTAATGTAACTTGAAGTCTGGAATTGTGATGCCTCCAGCTTTGCTTTTCCTTTTCAAGGTTGCTTTGGCTATTTGGGGCTTTTTGTGGTTCCATACAAATTTTAAGATTGTTTGCTCTAGTTCTGTGAAAAGTGCTATTGGTATTTTGATAGGGAGTACATTAAATATATAGATTGGTTTGGGTAGTGTAGACATTTTAACAATATTTGTTTTTCCAATCCATGAGCATGGAATGTCTTTCCATGAGTTTGTGTCATCTTCAATTTCTTTCATCAGCGTTTTATAGTTTTCAGAGTACAGGTGTTTTACCTCTTTGGTTACGTTTATTCCTGGGTATCTTATTGCTTTGATGCAATTATAAATGGAATTGATCCTTTAATTTCTCTTTCTGCTGCTTGATTATTGGTGTATAGAAATGCAACAGATTTCTGTACCTTGATTTTGTTTCTAATCCAATCATGCATCTTAGCTTGTTTGATTTTGTCTTTTATTCACTTAACTTTTTCTTTTAATTTTTCCTTGTCCATTTTTTTCTCTAGACTAGCATAAGGCTTAGTTCTCATATTTTTGTATCATTTTGAATGGAACAGCTTTATCCTAATTTTAAGTTTTGTTATAGCTATTTCATGGGCTTTCAGATAATACTGCTTCAGCAATATCTTTGTGACATATGTTGGCACTTTTCATGACACCAGTGCCACACTTCACCAAACTATCCCTCTCTTGTCCTTATGAGCAGAGACTGTCTAGGAACACTGGCAAGGTAACTTCCAACTTGGCCTGGCTAATAAATAACATTGTAAGCCTTAGAATAAGTACTTTGTAAGGTGTATTTGAAGAATGCTCCAAAGACATAACTAATTACATAAAACTGTATGTAAAGATTAAAATTATTATAATAATCCCCATTAATAACACTATCCATAAAGTGATACTTTATAGAGATGAAAAAAACATACCCCTTAAAAATTCTCTTAAAATAAAGGAAAACAAAATGAAAGAGGCTACTTAGACTATCCACTGGTATAATAGTACCCCTGTACTTTTTGTTAATATTATATATCCCAGGTATATCTTATACACATATCTTCTAATCCCTCCCCAAAAGAAAAATAAACACATACACACACAAAATAGACAAATCAAGCAACCTGATGGATTTGAGAAGGAAACAGAAAATCTTGAAAATTTAGCATAATTGGTACATTAACTTCCCTAAAATGATTCTGAAAAATCAGAGTAATTGAAAATTTCTTGTTATAGTTGTATTAGTTGTCTTTTATTATAGAATTTTAACCATATCTTTGAAATCTTATTATCAATTGCACATGCTATTACACATCTCAAACATGCTGCTTTGGAATCACATTGTTAGTACATAATTGGGCAATTGCCTATAGCTTGCATATATTGCATATAACTTCACAGGTTTTCTACATATTTTTACAGATAAATGTAGTAATATAAACTATGCAACAAATTAAGAAAAAATGGTATGTCAGTCGTTAAACACCTATTAAATTGTTATAAATGATTTTTGAGGGTTTTTTACATTAAAAATAATGTTATTTAAAATTAAAAAAAATCTTTCTTAATCAAAAATCTGAAAAACATGCTGAGTTTTAGTATAAATTCAGATTGATTCTAGTAGAAATATGTTGGACACACTTTTTCTCCAAAAAAACTCAATAGACATGAAAAATTTGTAAAATATAAATAATGAAGTACAAAATTTAGTAGTATATATTTTCTAAATTATTGAACTGAATCTTTACTTTTAGTTACAAAGCTCAGTTATTGTCTGTAAAAAAAAAAATCAGTGAAAAATCTGTAAGAAGAAAAGGTTATATTTAGTGAAAAATCAAGAGCTGACAGGTACTTATGGTTAGTACCTGTCATATATCGGTTTAGTTCATTTCTTTCAACTATGAATTTAGGATAATGAGATCATAGAATTTAGTGTGTGCTCAGATATCACTTTGCTTTATGTAACTGGGTAGGTGGAGTTGAACTGAGGCCAATCTCAACCAACTTTATGCCCTATCCACTATACACTTAGGTATAATTTAAGGCAAAGTAATTTTTAAAAACAATTTTGATAATATTTGATGCCATTTAAAATAAACTGAACTCCTAAAATTTACTGTGTTTATGCACCAATATGTTAAAGTTTATGGACTCTCATTGAATAGCGCAATGATCTATCAATAGATCAGCACAATCAATAGGTACTATCAATATGGTTAAAAATAACCTTTCCATAAAGGAAAATTAAAAAAAAAACTTCCCCTATTTTTAACTCCATCTGCATAGTCAAAGAAGATGGATAGTGTTTCTTTAGTCTTTTTGATTTTATGGATAAAATGGTTTCTAGCCACACTAGATATTATTTTGCTATCAAATATGAGAATTGATCTGTGGCCATTAATTAGTTCCTAATATAAATTGCCCTTACCAATTACTGAGAATAGAATCACATGGAAATGTGGACTATGTGTTTGATTTCTGCACTACCAAATGCCATTATAATAACCAAACTAGCATGTGAATAAAGAGCGGTGTCCACATTAAAAATAGTATCCTCCTCATTTCAACCATTTCAAGGAATTTTTGAATATCCAACAAATGCAGGGTTTTTTTTTTTTTTTTTTTTGAAGTGTGAAAATAAAAACTTAAGACTGACACCTATCTGTCTGCTCTATATGGACCATCCCTCAGGAGAAGGAAGGAAGACAAAATTAAAGTGAAACTCTTGACAATGGGCTCTTCACTAACCTTGGAGACCTTGAGAAGTATCAATAAAGATCTCAACCTTACTTTTACCTTGTGGACCAGCAGAGTTTGTATCCCTGCTTTCAAACTGAAGAGCCTCAAGAAAACTTTATAACGTGGATGTGGATGTTTAAATCAAGAAGAGCTGCTTTTGCTTCTGTAATTATGGGCACACTACAGAGTGAATGGAGCATGGCTTCTTGACTGGCCATGATCTACATACACAACAGTCCACATACACCTTGTTTTTGTCCCAATTGGTTCCCTCTTCCTTTCCAACTAGGAGATCTCAGAATCAGGTGTTTAACATTGGGGGCTTGTTCTTTTTTTTCTTTGGTTTCAACTTAGAAATTCTTTCTTGCAAAATTTGAGCATGGAACCCATAACAACTTTTAACTTTGCAGGACTATAAGGACAGGAGGCATGATAAAAATACCACATTTCAAGAGATGGCAGCCATCCTGATGATTGAGAAATAGATAAAATGTAAGAATCATATTAGAGGGATGGCTGGCTGTCTCAGCAGGCAACCCTTAATGTTGGGGTTGCGAGTTTGAGCCCCACGTTGGGTGTAGAGATTACTAACAAGAAAAGAAACCTTCAATTGCATAAACTAAAAAAAGTACAGAAAAAAAAAACGTAACAATGATAAAAGCAAAGCAATGAATCTTTTGATGTTGGTATAATCAAAAATTAAATCAAATAGAAGTGTCTTAACAAGAAAGAAAATCTAAGATAAACTTCTGACAAGAAGAAGTCAATTTATAAAAAGGCTGAATTAACAGTTCTTGATAAATATAACCACAATACTATACAATATATTGAATAATGTTCATTTTATGAATCTAAATAATCCTTATGAAAATTTGGAGACGAAGAATGAATTAGAAGAGCAGATAAAAAAGTGAAGTTTTATTTTTTATTCTTTTTCTCTTCTGAACTAGTAACTTGAAAATAAAAATGCTCTAAGAGAGCCAGCCTATTTATGCTTGGTATATTTGTGGTAAGCATTGGTTGATTTGAATTGATGGGACTTTAGGATTTCAAATGCAGAAGCTGTGGCTTTAAAATTACACAAATTGTAGTAAATTAAAAATAGACAAGTAATGTATTAATATATACTTTTTCTTAATAAATTCACTAATTTTCAAAGTAAATTTTATCAAACACAAGTTTTGTTAGTGTAGATCAGGGGTTGACAGTTTTCATTCTGTAACACCCAGACAGTAAATATTTAGGCTTTGTGGATCAGATGATCTCTGTCTGTAGCAACTACTCAGATTTATAGTGGTAGCTCGAAGGCAGACATGGACAATGGTGAACCAATGAGTATTGCTGGGTTCTAATAAAATTTTATTTACTACAACAGGCAGAAGGCTTAATTTGGCCAGTGGCTATAGATTGCCCAAACAATGATATAAACAATGATTTAGTGATATCTATTTTCTTCTTTAATATTTTTTGTTTTGGGTTATTATGTGGATAGAAGAAGAAAGCCAAGAGAGATAGGTACACAAAATAGGTACACAGAACTTAGCACCTGGGATTCCTTTGCCTAGAAACCTGGTCAAGAATCTCCTTTGATTGACTAAGTAAAAAAATCTTAAGTCTCTTCAGTATTTCTAAAATAGCTGTTTTGTTTGTTTATTTTACATTCTCATGATTTTACATACATACATTTTATCTGTTTTACCCTATGTGAACAAACAGATGTCAACCTTCTCACTGGGTTCTCAATAAATCAGCAGTCAGGCAGTTTTAAATGCCTCCTCTTGTCATATGCCTTTGTTTTTCCTCTATCTATTTTCCAAACTGTTACCCTCTCATTTAACTCCTGTATAATACAAAAATAAAAATAACAGCTCTTGGGCTAATTTATCCAAAGTCTGAATATCTAAGTCTTTGTCTTTCAAGCATTTATCAAAAAATCTTTCCAGGACAGAGGAACACAGTAGTTCTGGTAGTAAACTTATGAATGTTTCTATCACCCTGATTGACAGAAATGAAAAGATGCATAGATAGATAGATAGATAGATAGATAGATAGATCGATAATAGATAGATGTAGAATGATTTATTTTATATTCTAATGTCTGCAAACACTTTTTTGAAAAGCATTACACCAATGAAATAAGCAGTACCTTCTCCTTTGCCTGTTTGTACACTATAAACCAAAACTGTCCATTGCATATGACAGTGGCTATTGTTTTTATGTTTGCAATTGAATTGCCTTTGAAACGTATGAAAAGAAAATAAACCTAATCCAACTGTGGTTGACATTTTTCTGTTTCTACTTAGTCAGACTTGACATTTTTGGAGCACGATGAAATCTTATGCAGAATTATCTGTGTATACTTCAGTTATCCTGAGGGGGAAAACAAAAGGTAGTGTTGCTCTAAAACAGGAATCCACTTTGAGTACATTTTGAAATTTTTACTTTAAATGTTAATTTTCTTCGTGCCAGAGACCTTGCTAACATTATAGCTTGGAGTAGAACTTCTGAATGTTTGTAATTCCTTGAAATTAATATTTTATCCTTTTCCTCTTATGTGTCGTGGTACTACGACACATTTCTCAGTATGTCTTACTTAGCTGTGTTTGAGTTACATACTTAAATTTTCTTTTGTAACCAAAACCTTCCAGAGGTTTTAGCTCTAATTATGAAAGTTGGAATAAGTAAGTTAATAAGTTAAAGGAATTGTCAAGTAGATTAAAAGAAAGCTGGTAAACAGCAAGAATAAATTTTGTGGGATGCGTTGTCACAATACAGGTAAAAAGACAGCACTTTTATTAGTTTTCAGAACATTAATAAGAGATCATCTAAACAAACAAAAAAGTATATATAAATAAAAAACGTTATGGTTAAATATGTTTATGGAAAGAATACAGAGGAACTGGAAGTACAACATTAAAACAAGTAAAAAATGAAAATACATCTTTTGTTTCTAAAAGAATTGATGAAATAATTGATAATTGAATATTTGTACAGGGAACATGAAAAAAATTGTTCTTGCATTGTACATTTACCTTTTTCACTTTATGTTCTTAAACTATTATACAGAGTTTATTTTGCTAAAATTATTGGGAAGGGAAACTTCTTTAAAATATCTTTAAAATAATAAAGTTGATCACATTTAAAAACTTAAATACATATAGCAATATACTGTGATTATAAAACATTTGTAGGACACATTTTGTGTAAAAGCTAGAAACATCTGCAGTTTAGTTCAACAGGCAATTTAAATGAATCACATATATTAAACCAACAATTGCAACTGATGATTTTACGCTTATAATCTTAAGCAGGTTCCACACCCAACACGGAGCCCTGTGTGGGGCTGGATCCCACAACCCTGAGATCATGACCTGAGCTGAAATCAAGAGTTGGATGCATAACCAACTGAGCCACCCAGGTGTCCCTATTATAATTTTCAAATAACCATTTACCCTTAAATTCTGTTCAATTGCTAATGTACTCAAAATTGTAAATAAAAGTAATGGTTCATTTTGTTATTAGATTAGTTAATTGAATACAAGCTATCCAACATCAACAAATCAAATGACTTATGTATTTATGAATGAAGGTAAACTTCAATAACATTGAACTTATTTAATTTCCTTATGTGAAAACATTTGGCATCTAATTTGGGATTAGCTAGAAACTTCTTTGATCAAACATAATCTTTGGCTCTCAGAAGAATTCTATGTAGTTTAATTAACTTGATTTGTATTATATATGCACATTAATTTTCCTTTATTCAGTGAATAAGATAGTCTTACTAAAGTAGCATTCAGCTTCTTTTTAAAATTTAAACAAAAATATTTTCAATCTCACACACAAAAATTATTACTGATGAGTAGGAAGAGGATTCTCTGACAGTAGAGAACTCTCTGGGGTCTAGCTAATAATTTACATCTTGAGTTTTTAAAAAATATAATTTCAGAAAATATATTGATAAATAGGTGTTACAGAAACAATAAGGAATGATGCTTGACACAACCTTCCTGTCAGATTACAATACAGATTACAATACAATACAGATTACAATAATCAAACATTATTTGAAAACAAGGATGGAGATATTTATGGAACAATAATAAAAACATCAAGATATAAAAGGACTTTTATATAATTTTTATTGCTTCAAATATCCTAAGATATAAAGGCTAACATATTTTGAGTAAGAAAATATCAAAAGGAAAAGAAAAAAAACATCAAAATCAAAACAAGACAAAACAAATAAATCAACAAAAAATCTTAATAGCCCAACCTGCTTTATATTTCTGTAGCCTGGAAAAATAATACTATTCCATAAAGCACTAACAAAACAGTGTTTTTCATATGTACACACTACTTGCTAAATTATAGAAACTCTGGTTATTTTTTTTCCCGTAGGTACCTGTAAACCCATATATACAGAACCTCCAGTGGTTTCACAGAGGTATTAGAAAACACAAGTAAGTGCCCATACTTTTCTGATTTTTCTGTGCTAGCTGGCTTGGAGAACAAATATTATTAGTCCTGAAATATTTTCATATGCCTTCTACTTCTTGGTCCTATTTGAATCAATTATCTCACTGAAATTAAAAAAAAAAAAACAAAACCAAAAAAGCAAATATTATGTTCTTTTCCTGTTTAGTTTAATGTCACGATTTAAGATGCTCTTGAAGAGCAGGGCCCATGCCTTACTCATCTTTGATCTGTCTCTGACATTTTAAAGTTAGCCTCTCTCTCTTCTACTTTCATTTTCAGAACTGTTTACAGAGATTTATGAATTAATAGAAAACTTGACAGGAAAATGTATTTTTTTTTTAAAGATTTTATTTATTTATTTGAGAGAGAGAGAATGAGAGACAGAGAGCACGAGAGGGAAGAGGGTCAGAGGGAGAAGCAGACCCCCTGCCGAGCAGGGAGCCCGATGCGGGACTCGATCCCAGGACTCCAGGATCATGACCTGAGCCGAAGGCAGTCGCTTAACCAACTGAGCCACCCAGGCGCCCAACAGGAAAATGTATTTTAATCAAACTTTTAAGTCACATAAAAAGAAGAAAATGACTGGACAGGGTAATTAATGGATAATGTAAAGACAGTAAAATTTAAGGAAAGTAGGAAATCCTTATGTCTCAGTGCTATATGAAAGCAAATGGAGGGAAAGTAAATGGAAGCAAGAATGCTGAAAAATCATAAAAGCATTAAAATACGATTTGCAATTAAACAAATGTTTCACCATTATGTGACATCAAGTTTGTCAAACAACAAATATCTTAAGATACTCCTAGAAAATTAATTTATTAAATGAATAGAATGATGTGGTTTGAATCAATACCTGAGGTTTACTGTGCAGTATGTTATTGACTATCCTTCCTCATCTAGGAGGTATTGAGGCCTGAGAGCTCTAAAAAAAGTAAATAGCTGGAAATACAGGGAATGTAACTTACTCAGCCTGACAGAAAACCAGCTGGCTGTAACTTTTCTGTTCAGTGTAATGCATTCATTGTCAAGACATGCAAAGCAATATGTAATTAAAACATCTGGAAATCATACCAATGTGAGGCACTAAAACTTTTATGAATCAATATCTTCCCTTTGTGCAGTGAGCTCGAGCTGACTGACTTGTTTATCCAAAATTGGAACACTTCTGCCACAGCTGCAAACTTTGTTGCCTTGTGGGAATCTTGTCCTAAGGTCTAACAAAATGCAACATGAAATGTTATAGGGAGGGGCACCTGGGTGGCTCAGTCAGTTAGGTGTCTGCCTTTGGCTCAGGTCATGGTCCCAGGGTCCTGGGATCGAGCCCTACGTTGGGCTCCCTCCTCAGCAGGAAGCCTGCTTCTCCCTCTCCCGCTCCCCCTGCTTGTGTTCCCTCTCTTGCTGTCTCTCTGTCAAAAAAATAAATAAAAAATCTTTTAAAAAAATGTTATAGGGAAACTGGCTAAAAATTATAGAAGATTACACAGACTAAATAGTGATAACTGTATTATATAATTTAACATGAGCAGATTTATACAAAGCAACCACAAGGCGACGATGACAAATGGAGATACTGATACAACATTAAAAGGGGAATAGGCATCAATTAAGATGTTCCCGGGATCGAACCAATGCTTATTATACATTACATATATTCAGAATTTTTCAAGATCCTAGGTACAATTTATTTAATTATGGATTCAGTATGAAATATGTGCTTTATAAGACTATGTATATTTATATAAATACAAAATGGTACTTACTGAGTTTAAACTACCTACAATGTGCTTTGTCCCATTAAGAACAGGCTCTTTTTCATAAAGAAAATGTATTTTCTTTACATTTTATTGTTTTGTTTCTCTAAAAAATACAGTGTTCTCTTCTTTGATCGAGATACATATTCAAAATATTTGTACCACCCAATGTTCTCCAGCTATTGGAAAGCAGGTCCTTGTGATGATGATGTATGCTTTTGCTTTCCACAACACACCCCAAAAATTTCAACTGGACTTGCCTGAAATGGAGGATTTTCTGAGATTATAGATGCCTGTGAGAAGTTCTTCTGAAATATCAAATAAATTCCCTTTCTATCAGTGTCTCTGGAGTTACCTCTACCTCTAGGCCATGTACACAGAAGCAGATTTGATGAGTCTTAGGGTATTACATATTGTGAAATTGTTCAAAGTGCTTGTGAAAGCACCAGCAGTGCAAGATAACTCACCAGTACTTTTGAAATAAATGGTAATGTTAGCCTTTTTTTTTTGTTCGTTTTATTTTTCCTTAAATGATGAGCATGGTATGCTATTCTCCATTGTGCTTTTAATTTGTATTTTCCTAATGATCTGTGAGAGTGAGCATCTTTTTATTCGTTTATTGGGTCTTTAGCTTTCTTTTTCACTCATTTTTTTGTGAATATTTTTTACCTATCTTTTATTGTCTTTTCCTTTAAGATTTTGACATTAAGATTTATACATATGTATCTTTTCTTGGGTTTTTGCATCAGAGATGCCTTATTTCCATCAGTGGTTTAATTATGGTTCCTTGTAGAATAAAATTTTGTTTTCATTTTTTTAATGAAATTTCTTCCATGTTTTTGTTCTGTTGTTGTTGCTTAAGATTTCATTCATAGTTGCCTATGGGTGTTATGGCTACTATAAATTGGATTTTTCTATATCAATTTTTTATTAAGCAATTGTTGATGTAAAGCAACATAGCTATTTATAGTACATCTATCCTGGCTAAATTGTTTTTTCACTAGTTCTAATACTTTTCTTTCTTATTTTTATGGAGTTAAATAATATTGTTTGCTCTTTTCCAATCTTATATGTCTAATTTATAGCCCTATTACCTTGTTTAAATCTGTCTACATGATATACACAAATAAATAAGAGACCTTAGTGGGTATGCCTATCTCACTTTATGATAATCACTATTTTCAGAAAATGAACTATCTTTGCATTCATGAAATACACCTATTTAATCATGGCCCACTTTTAAAAATAAAACTGCTTGATTAAATATGCTAAATTTTACTGAGATTTTAGCATTTGGCTTGATAAAGTTTTCAGTCCTTGGTTTTCTTTATTATACTGTTCTTACTTGCCTTTATTATCATGATTATATTATATTTACAAAATAAATTAGATAATGTTAATTTCCTCTTCAAAAAAGGCATATAATATTATCTGTTGTTTGAGAGTTTGGTAAAAATTTATGTATAAATTTATTTGGATTGAGTGTTGTATTAAGGAAGCAGATTATTTTATTACATATTTAATTTCTTAATGATTATTGGGTATTCAGGCTCTTAATATTTAGGGAGTAAATTTTGAATGTTTGCATTTTTGAGAAAGTAATAAGGTTTATATCCGATTACATATGAAAGCTTATAATGGAAAATCACATGGGAGGCTTTTGTTTTCAAGAAAAAAAGGGAGATTAAAATGCTCCTCTTGCATCTGCTGATTTTCAAGTGCCTTTAAGTCAAAATAACCCTTACGCCAAAGTAGCATATTTTGAGGTGATATATTCTACCACCCTTCTCTTTCTATTTCACTCTCTAGCTAGCTAGATGGCTATCTTTTTCTTATAACTATCAATATCTATATCCATCCAGATTTTGAATTTGGCTAGGCAGGTTCTCTATATTTTCCTAATGTTTGTCAGCTTAAAATTGCTGATTCCTGTGTTCTAAATTGCTGAAAGTGATTAGGGTTTTGTGCTCAGCTTTTCTTGTTCTGTGCTTTCTTCTACCTATATATTCCCATTCTTGAATTATAACCAATTTTTTTAACAGTAGGGTGGAGCCCTTTTATGATATTGATGATTTTTCTGATTCAGCTAGTTGGCCAGCAGTTGGAAGAGTAAGAAAATAAATGCTTGGTCTTCATTTTCCCACATCCTTGACCCAAGGTATCCTATGAAGTTATAGTCAAATGAAGTATAACAGTACTGCATTTTAGCTTACTTTTATGAATGAAGAAGACGCAACCTAGACCCTGGTGTCAGACAGAAATGCTGGCCACATTCATGGTTACCATTGTTTACTTCAGGAGCTGAAACTACCATAGACCATTTCACCCACAGTCACACTTGCTTTCCATTTCTCTTGGAGCTTGGGTATTTCCCTATCTAGCTTTCTGTGTTTGATTTCCCAGCTTTATACTTTAGCTATTATTGCTGTTTTTAGATCAGGAAGTATATGTAAAAAAAAAAAAAATCAGTGACTGTGTCATCCTAAATGGAAGTCTTTTAAAGATTTTATAACAATTGCAGTTATTTTTGTCAACCCCTGTCCTTCTCAGGCAACAGCTGTAAAATTTTTAAAGCAGAAGAAATTAATATGTTTTCATAACTCATTAGAACTATTTTTTTTAATTTCATTTGTAAAGAAAGATAGTCAAGTAGTAAAAATTAGCTGTGGCAGTTAAAGTTAAGTATACTAAATACCAGAGGTATTGGAAGAAAGAATCATGTGCTAATGATCAGGCCTATCACTGAGAGTAAATCATTATTTAGGTCCTCTGCATAAGTAAGCATAGTAGAGCTGTAAGTGCACAGAAAAACTACAAATGGCTCTGATAATTTTTTTAAGCATTTCTATTACAGCTCCTCCATTTTTCACAGATATTTAGTTATGCACAATTAGGCAATGTTTACTTCTACAAAATCAACCAGAATCAAAGCCTCTTGCTTGAAAATATCTACCATAACTTGCCCTAGTATCTAGAATTTTAATATTCTATATATTTTTTTCATTAGGGCATTATTTTATATTAAAATGCAACTACTCCGAGGTTTATACTTAATTTGTGTGATATCTAGTTGTCATACAGGACCCAGAGGAAATGTAAGATTTTACAGAGACAGTTTTGGTGTTGGTGTAGAAAGGAGATAAGGAAGGCTGAAGAAAGCAAATATTATAGGGTAATTGTAGGATACATGGATCACATCTCAAATTTTAGGAGCCCTTACAGAACAATAAAATAATCAGTGGAATTAGATACTGCTCTCTAAACATGTAAAAACTTTTCATTTGTATGGATCTGTTGGGAAATTGGAAAGATTACTTAATATATGCCTCTCCGCATGACCATAAAAGGAGAATCTTTGTTCAACCACAGTAAAAAGAGGACAAGAGGGGCGCCTCAGTGGCTCCGTCAGTTAAGCATCTGCCCTCTCTCAGGTCAGGATCCCAGAGTCCTGGGATGGAGCCCCACATTGAGCTCTCTGCTCAGCGGGGGACCTACTTCTCCTTCTCCTTCTGCCTGCCACTCCCCCTGCTTGTGCTCTCTCTTTCTCTGTCAAATAAATACATAAAATCTTTAAAAAAAAAAAAGAGTACAAGAAAAACAAGAGAAATGCAATTTAGACATGACTAGGAGTCTAAGTCAAACATAAAATGAACTTAAAATGTTGAAAGTTACATGAAGCTAGATAGAAAGTGTACAGATCTGATACATGAATAGGTCAAGCTTAGAGCAGATTCAGATTTAAGAAATAGAGAAAAAAGATTCTGAAAATATTGCTTTGAATGGTAAAATGAGCCCCATTAATGTCTTTGAGAAAAGTAAATACGAATTGGATTCCTTTTCAATTAGTATTTGATGTTAAATTAGTATTTGATGTTAAAAATGTAAATTCTAAATATTAGAATTAGCTCCTCTAAATTAGAAGCAGTTGATCTTTGAATATAGATACCAAAGTTGGCCATTGTAGGTTGATATCCTGAAGTCACTCAAAAATGATTTTTAACTCAGAGCATAATTTGAACCTCATAGGGCCATAGCTTATATCGGGCCACACTATCAATTACTTTAGTTAATGTACAGTAAAGTGTAAAGTAAACCCTGAATTGGAAAATGAGGGAAGAATTTTTTTTTCCATCATGTTCATTTATTTATACTCACGGCTATGAAAAAAAGTCACATACAGAAATACGAGGTCTTTGCTGTTGGAATTGGGATGTGTGCTTTGAATTTTATTTGTTAAAGAAATATATTTAAAATGTAAAAGTTTTGTGTCTCCTCTAGAAAATGTAATTATCTAATAACTAACACTATACTGAGAGAATGTGATTCAGGACAATAAGTTAATTTAAAAAATGTGTTAGGGCAGCTGGGTGGCTTGGTTGGTTGGGACTCGCACTCTTGATTTCATCTCTGGTCATGATCTCAGTGCTGTGGGATTGACCCCCCGCGTCAGGCGCCACACTCTGCGCAGAGTCTCCTTGACATTCTTTCTCTCCCTCTCTCTCTCATAAATAAATAAAATCTTTTTTTAAAAGAAAGTATTGCCATGTTTATTTAGAAAACACATAAAAGTGTGTAATTTTGTTGTGATTTTATGAGAAATATCTGAAGAGTTAGCACATGAATGACTCCCTGTCTCCTACACTTAGGGATTAAAAAATACCCTGGCCCTCATTCCATTGTTAGAATTAGAAATATTAGAATTAGCTCCTCTAAATTAGAAGCAGTTGATCTTTGAATATAGATACCAAAGTTGGCCATTGTAGGTTGATATCCTGAAGTCACTCAAACTTCTAAAATGTAATATTCACAAAATTGTCCAACTGCTAATATGGTCTTCTATACTCTGAACCAAAACAGTTAATTATTAATTGAAATGTTGTTCTAACATATCATTTTAAAACCACCAAATTTTTTTTAAACTGATATAAACTTGAATTCTAATGTGTTTTTTTATATAGTATTATATATTTTATGTAAATATAACATTTAGACAGCAATATTTTAGTGAGTGGATATGAACAAAATATTCCCCTATTTGTATCGCAAACTATAAAATTAATGTGACACAAATAATGTTTAGATTCTATATGTTAAATTTTGAGAAAAAGGAACATAATTTGCATTTGCTATTAAGATGTTTGGCCCAAATTTAACTTTATAAGTTGAATTTGCTGTTTTAATTCATATTACATGATACAATATAAATATCAAGGCATTTATATTTTAAAAGTAAATTTTTATCTAAATTAAATTAATATAGGTCAGTATTAGAGATTCATTTTGTAAGTTATTCTGATGATTTTTAAAAATGTGCTTTATAGTTTATTATTTTCTTTTTTTAAGATTTTATTTATTTATTTATTTAGAGAACACAAGTTGGGGGGAGGGGCAGAAGGAAAGGGTGAGAGAGCATCTCAAGAAGACTTCGTGCCAAGCTCAGAGCCCACACAGGGGGAACCACATAGGGCTTGATCCTATAACCTGGAGATCACAACCCCAGCTGAAATCAAACCCCCTGAGCCACCCAGACACCCTTATAATTTATTTTTTTCTAAGGAAATTTATGCTTAATAACTCCTTGTTATAGGATGCAACCTTTTCACTGCTTTTTTTTCCCCACATATAAGATTAACTATAGAATTCATATTGCCAAATTGAACAAAAATTGCCAATTGTAATCACTTTCATTACAGTTCATATATATGCATGTATTATGTTGGTCCTTTGTTCTAATCAATGACTGATGTCAGCTTTTTCATTTAAAGGCTTTAGCAACAATATGAATAGATTATCTTTTATGTTTCACAATTCTAAATATGTATCTCCAGAAATATTTAAAGTTTACAAAAGAGGAACATTACTACCCAAGCCAACCTTACATCTTGAGATGATTCTTCCTTCACATGGTTGAATTAGTTAATAATAAATGTAAAATACATTTAAAGTATATCTGCATTTAATATTCTAAGGATATATTTACTGATTTACAAGTTCAGAGTTATTGCAAATACTTTCTGTAGTTAAAATGCTAAGAGGTCTGTATCTGGGGGAAAACAAATCTGTATTTTAGGACAAAAATTTCAGTCATTGATGTTTTGCCGAAAAGAGGTGTTAAAAAAAATCTGTTCTTCTCCTTTAGGCAAAAGCTCAGAAATAAAAAACTTATGTCCTTCGACTTGAAGACATAAGGAAAGTATACAGTTCATGAACTGTGACACTAAGACAATTTCATTCACGTTATATACCATGTTTCAGTTAGAAGTAATTGAATTTCTGGTAATATAACCTTGACCTACACTGTGGTTATTTCTTATAGCTCTACAATTTGAAAAAATATTATATAAAAAGATACAAGTAGAAACAAAGCACAATGATCTACTGTCATCTTTAAATCATAGATTTACAACTGTATATACCATTTATACTGTCTGACAGAATACTTATACTTCCATAATTACCTCCATGTAGGTTGTCGTTTAGATCTCAGATAACAATTTCAAATAAATTCTTTCTTGAGAATCTTCTTTAATGGATTAAAGACAAAATAAAAATAAAAATAAAGGCATGTATGAATGTCATAAATGTCACTTATTATTTTAGGCAATATTTTAATGCAAATATTGCTTATTAAAAGTCTAAATACCATTCCAATATTAATTCTTTTTTTTAAGATTTTTTATTTATTTGACAGAGAGAGACGCAGCGAGAGAGCGAACACAAGCAGGGGGAGTGGGAGGGGGAGAAGCAGGCTTCCCACGGAGCAGGGAGCCCGATGTGGGGCTTGATCCCAGGACCCTGGGGTCATGACCTGAGCCAAAGGCGGACACTTAACGACTGAGCCACCCAGGCGCCCCTCCAATATTAATTCTTAACTTTTTTTTTCAAATACATATTTCTATGTGGACATTGGAAGATTTCAAAAACAGTAAAATTCTAAAATATTTTAGTCATATATGCACATCTTACTTTATTTCAACATTGTGACAGAGAAATAAATGATTCCCTTGGATTATTGAGGTTGTTAGAATTCCCTGCCAGTATATTTTTGCTTTTGAGGATCCCTTTAAAAGCATGCCTTTAAAATTATAAAGAGTAAATGAGATGAAATATTCTAAGAAGCCTGTTATAAGATGTGGTGATTCTTTACCTCATTTCACCCTATTAGAACTTGTTAAATCATGTTGATAAGCAGGTGTTTATTCAGGTGAATACACAGACACATTACTTAAGGAGTAAAACTGTATTTCTAATTTATAACCTCCACAGCACAGATTATAGTCAATTTCCTACATTATGTCCTCTATGGTAAGCAGGTCATTGTATACACCAAACAAGGACATTTATTACTCGGTGTCCTTTTGATGGGACTAATCTTGGTTACTGTTGTTGTAGAAAAGACTAATTCTTCAAAAGCCATTTTGTTCACACTACTGTCAAATGAAGAATGGTTACACTTGGAAATTACCATATATCTTTAGAAAATGTGTAATTACTTCTTAATCTATTTTTTCACGTGTTTTAGAATCCTCTCTGTATAAATTTCTAATTTAAATCCATAAATTCAGACATGCAAGACAGGCTTCCTTGATTTAAGTTTTTAATTAAGTTTTAAATTTTAATTCCAGTATAGCTAATAAACAGTGTTATATTTATTTCAGGTGTACAGTATAGTGATTCAACAATTCTATACATTGCTCAGTGCTCATCATAAGTGTACTCTTAATCCCCATCACCTATTTCATTCATCCCTGCACCTATCTCTCCACTGGTAATCATCTGTTTGTTCCCTATAGTTAAGAGTCTGTTTTTTGGTTTCTCAATCTCTCTATCTCTCTCTCTCTTTTTTTTGTATAACTAAACACAGTGTTTTCTGGACCTCTCCACTGGGTGATAATTAATGTTAGGCAATTCAAAGGATCTTGTTTCCTCCCCAAACTCTACCTGAGAAGAGACATGGCCTCTCTGCTTTCAGATCTTGGAAAACTATTTGAAATATTTAGCCTCCCTCCCAATCCCTCCAAGCCAGGACTTGGAGAAAAGCTTTAGGACACAGTTTTCCTTGCCCGCTTCCTTAATCCAGAAAACCCTTTCCAATCCTAGGGGTAACAAGCTCTGAGAATGTATTATTGGCATTGAATCAAATATTTATATTTGTATGGGGCCATAAATTATTTCCCTTTTTTTTTTTTTAAATTTAAAAGGTATACTTTGGAACTCTAAAATCAAATAAGGGAACAATTTCTTGCCTATCTTGTTTTGTTGTGCCATCTCTTACTCGAGGCAATGAACATACAGTGCACTATAATCTTTTGAGAGGAACGATGGGTTATGGGCCTTAAAAATTACCAGTAACAAAAATATTTACTAATATTCAAATACATTATCTCATTACATTAAAAAAATAACCATTTAGTTTTGGTATTTTTGTATCCAGCATGCCAAAAGGTATTTGTACCAATGCATTTAAGATTACTGATCTGTGAGTATTGGCCCTGAATTAGATTTCTTCATAAACTGAATTTAGTTACAGAAAACACTTAACAATGTGTTGAGGATGCTTTACACCAGTTACTTGCCAGATAGATACAAAAATTAGAGTACACACACATGCACACATGCACTAGCTGTAAGAATGGATGGGGGTAAAGAACAGGGGAATATTGAATTGAGAACTTTGAGAATGGTGAAGTAAGGTTATTGGTCCTCATGAGTGTAGTGTCAACTCCGCAACATTTTAGAGACTTGAGTTTCTCTATTCTCTTCCATTGTGGAACTCTCTTGGTAAGTCTGTATTCTGTTTCATTAAAGAAAGTATACATTTTTACTGTGTCTGTTGAAAACTTTCCACGAATCACATAGCTGTTTTGTTATGAAATCACAAATATTGATGTTAGATATGATATTAACACAAATATCATAGACACTGATAGCTGGTTTATTTGAGAGAGATGCGGAAAAGCTTTGAAAGAATTTGATAATAATATATTTCCACGGTGTATTTAGACCATATTTACTAAGACCAGCATGATTTGTTCTGAGTATGTGAGGATAATTGTTTCAATGGTGTGGAGCTACTGTCCTCTGTCCTCGAGTTTGGCTCTCAAAACAGGAACAACTTGTATGCTGTGTACATATGTATGTGAGGGAGCATTCACTTAAAAACCTGATACGGTCCTGAAAAATCACAAGTTCTTCCCATTTGGAGTGAATTATAATGAGTAATGTAAACCCAAAATCCCCAAATAAATAAAACATAATAAAATGCCTGCATATAAGCCCCAAACCACCATCACATTAGTTTGTAAACCATTTAAACATTATTTCCCAACCACTAAACAGTTGATATTCTTGTTTGTAAATAAACACTTTACATTCATAACATCTTCTCTTTTACTAAATTAACTTTACTCACTGTCCTTCATTTGCCATAAATTCCTTTTGAAAAATGTTGAGATAGGGTTTGTTGTAAAAGCAGGCAAATACGAAAAACAAATATGAAACACATTATATAAAATGCTCAGAACATGGGGCGCCTGGGTGGCTCAGTCGTTAAGCGTCTGCCTTCGGCTCAGGTCATGATCCCAGGGTCCTGGGATCGAGCCCCGCATCGGGCTCCCTGCTCTGCGGGAAGCCTGCTTCTCCCTCTCCCACTCCCCCTGCTGTGTTCCTGCTCTCACTGTCTCTCTCTCTGTCAAATAAATAAATAAAATCTTTAAAAAAAAAAAAAAAAATGCTCAGAACAATCTGACAATGGAAGTCTTTAAACTGACTTTAACACCATAAACCTCTATTAGCATTAGCAGTATTCAAGTTTGCTCAACATCTTTGTTAACACTTTTTCTAATATCTACACATTTGATTCTGATATTAATGTTTGACCAATTAAATTTGGATTATAAATCAAGACTGTTCACTCATATAACCTTTTAATATTATATTTCATTTTAGTGATGTAAATATAAAATATCCTTCTAGTAACACTGGCCAAAAAAAAAACCAAAACTACACTGTTTTGAAAGATAGGTAAATGAGGGCTAAATTTTGGAATAATATGTGAAAATTAGGCACTAAAATTATAGAGATACTCTGCTTACATCCTAAAAAGAATAGACTTAAAATTCACCGGATAAGTCTATAATTTAGAGCTACAGTGGTATCGAAAACTAAGGCATGATTCCAAGCAATTTAGCTTTGAATTAACAAAACTCAAACAACTTGATAGTAGTACTGAAAGTGTGGAAAAATTGGCACCCATACATGTAATCAAGCAGCCGGTCTGTAAGTTACGTCCAACTATGGGATACAATTAGGCAAGGTCTAACAAAGTTAAAAATACAACATTCTCTTTGATCTACATTTAGAAAGGTTTGTATATTTATGAAATGAGCATGTAAACTACAGCATTGTCAGTATTTACAAAACAACTAATATTGAAGAAAAGTTAAAATATCAAGTGACTTTAGTAATAATGGAGTATTTATTAAACATAATATCAGTAGCCATTTAAAAATGTGCCAATTCTATATGTTTCATAAAAATAATCTCTAAGATGCAAGTAAAACCGTAAATTAACAAAGGCACCATAGGGGAAGGGAGGGGAAACTGAATGGGAAGAAATCAGAGAGGGACACAAACCATGAGAGACTCTGGACTCTGGGAAAAAAGCTGAGGGTTACAGAGGGGAGGGGGTGGGGAGATGGGGTAACCGGGTGATGGGTATTAAGGAGGGCATGTGTTGTGATGAGCACTGGGTGTTATACACAACTAATGAATCATTGAGCACTACATCAAAAACTAATGATATACTATATGGTGGCTAATGAACATAATAAAAAAAATGAAAAAGAAAAAAAAATGACTTGTACCCTTAAAAAAAAAGGCATGATTTGAATAGTAAGTATATTATGTTACCATTTGTGTATATACTATCTTATCATTTGAGTAAAAATGTATTATCTTTATATAGTAGAATATGTGTGAGTTATCTACCAAAGTTTGTAAGCACACACACAAATCTATCAGTGGAAAGGGGTGTTCTGAATGGCAGAGAGATAATGGTAGAAAGAGGATACACATTTCATTGCATGTGCATATATTTCTTATTTAAAATAAGGTTCAAAATATTTTAAAAATGCATCCCCAACATACTTTCAACTTAATCAAGTCTAAGATTATTATTTCATATTGTAAAAAATGAAGCCAATGCTCTGCATTGAATCAGTATTTATGGAATTCAGAGGTTGAGAGGCATGAATAATACTCTGGTAAGCTTTTTAACATGTGCATAAATAAAGTTAAGACTGAACCATTTAGCAATTATACATTAAAAATGATATCACCATCTGCATGTGTTAATTCAGCTGAATAAGTTGTGCTTTTCCAGATTATGCAGTTATATATCACTATATTTGTGTAGCAAAGCCTCTTAAACACTGCAGATTCAAAAGATTTCAATAAAACTTGAACATGGAATTCCATCATCGTATGATGGATAACAGAGGCAGAGAACTACCCTCCTCCAGAGTATAAATGAGTGAATCAGTAAATGTGTTTATATATGTGTCTGTGCATGTGGGTGTAAGTAAACATCAGATATTTTAACATACTTTTACCGTGCTTAATGACAACTTGTTGATTGCAGATTAAGCAAATGAATATGTAAACAACTAAACAGAGATTATGTAAGGAACCCACACACCAGTGTTTATTCAATAAAAAGAGGATCCAAATCCACTCCTGGGGTAGTGCATACCCAGTCAGGGTATTTGGCTTGAAGACTTGAGGAGCTCTATTAATCTTCTTTCTCTGGCCAATTTGTACATTTTACATCCCAGAAAACATCCCCCAATGATTAAGACCTTCAAACTGTGCCTGTCAGTTATGAATTCTATGGTGTTGAGAACTTTATACTTCTGGTCTCAGGTAACTAGGATTTATTCCTTTTGAAAGGCAGTAACTATGTAGTTAGTGGAGATTTTGCCCTCATAAATTCTTCATAACATCATTTATTGCCATAAAACTCATAAAAATAGTGGGGGTGTTCTGATTTATGATATGATTCAGCACAAAAGTTTGAGGACCAGAATTCAAATACACAGCACATGGTAACGTACAATTTCAAAGAAAGATGCATAATGAATTGATTGCTCTTTAATTTTTGTCATCTGAAATAATGTAAAATCACATAATTTGATTCAGTGGGCAAACTGTTATCAAGAGCAAAAGAATAAATCCAGTGCTCTTTCACGTAAATATTTATTATTGTGTCTTATTTCTAAAACTTAAAAAATACTAAATTTATTATTAGTTTGGTGAATGCTTCCTACGCTGAAAGTATTTAGATGCCACACACACATAGTTCTCATTGCTCTCATCCTAGTGACCCCATGAAGAATTGTGTCTCTGTGATAAACTTGCACAGGCCACAATAACTATATAAAGCAAAAGGGGCTCAGGAACATAGTTCCAAACAACTTTAAATTTTCAAGCTGTACATATCTTTATGTACAAGGTTTTCTTGGGTTGACAGTACTCAATTCTAAAAGTAAAAATATATGAACTTTCACAAATTCTTAGAACAGTCATGGAAGGGGAGACAATACTTGGAAGAAAAGAGAAAGGAGCAATATTGAGTATCAGTTCTTATATTTTCTATGCCCGACACAGTTCTAAAATCATTAGATTTTAGAAGTGAGATGTATAATATGAAACATGCCTTTTTTTTTATAAGTCTTAATGATTCACATGTAGTGTAGTGGTCTAGAATACGATGTATATGCCCTAGGAGATACGATGCACAAGATGGCTGTTAGGGTGATGAAAGAAATGATTAGAACTTCCATTCAAATTTTAACTCACCTTTTTAAATCAATATATTTATGTTTCCAATATACATTTATGTTAGTATAGTAGAACATGTATATCATTTCCTGTATTCTTAATTTTTTAAACTGGAAAGTAGGTGATTTAAAAAAATATACATATATGCACACACATATACTGCATATATATGTATACATATATATATATGTATACATATATATACACATACTGCCAAATCCAGTAATTAAAAGACAAATTTCTTAAAAAGAAAAGCAAACAAACATAAAACTTAGATTAAGATTTACAGTTCTTGATTAGAAGTAAGCAACAAAGTATATGACGTCATATTAACAAAATATCCTCAAAATATAAGTATCATTAAACTTTACTTCTTTTTCCAGGTTTTTGCATTTTTATGTAAGGATAGTAGAAAGAATATCTTGTCTGTACAACCTTCCAGATTATTATTTTTTCTTATGTTCTGTGTTAGTCAATTTGGGCTGCCATCACAAAATACCATAGGCTGGGTGGTATAAAAAACAGAACCCGTTCTGGAGGCTAGAAATTCCAGATCAAGGTGCTGGCTGATTTCAGTTCCTGGTGAGATTTCTCTTCCTGGCTTGCAGGCAGCGCTCAATTTGCTTTTATCGAAGGCCTTTTCTTTGTAGAGAGAGAGAAGAAGGAGGGGAGAAAGAGAGGGAGGGGAAGGTAAAGGGAGGGAGAAGGAAAGGGAGGGGTAGGGAGGGAGAGAGGGGGAAGGGGAGAGAGAGGTCCCATCTTTATTTAACCTTTATAAGTATTATTCATTATTCATTATAACATTATTATGGATTGTTATTCATTTAACCTTAATACCTAAAGGCTCTATCTCCAAATAGTCATATTGTGACTCAGAGCTTCAACATAAAATTTGGGGTATACCTTTCAGCCCATAGCATGCTCAGAGACAGGATTGAAAAACATTTGCTGGATTTTTTTTGCCAAATAGTTTCAGAGAAACTTCAAATGTAGCAATGAAATGTTTGCTACGTATATATCATATTTATGTAAGAAAAAGAGCTTAAATAAATATATTGATAACATGTATTTATATAGGATACTAGATACCAGAAGTCATGAGTAAATAACATATATTTGAATAGTCTTTATATATTTGAGTAACAGATTTATTTAAATTATAAAACAATTTATAATCCATACAATATTTTAACACAAAAAAAATGCACTTCTCTCTTTGTAGAAATCAAGACTAAATCTATAACTTGTATTTTTGTATCTTCAGTAGAGACCACTCTATTTCTTACTATTTGAGAACTTTTTGGAAGTGGGAGAGCAGTAGCTTAAATTATACTTTGAGCTAAAAGGAGAGATAATATTCATCTCCCCATTCTCACAGTACCTCTCAAATTCATCATCTGACAAAAGGAAAGGGGAAGGACAGAGTAGCCCAAGGTGGGAGAGTCACAGCGTTTTTCCAGTGCTCTACCCTTGAAATTTTTAATGTTGCTGAAATGTACATTTTGATTTTGACATTGATGAAAGTACCCCTACCCCTACTCCCCCATGCGAAAAAGTCAATACCTTATTCATTTAAAATAACTGTCAATAAAGAGTCTGCTTTTTTAGTGTGGGAAAAGAACTGTAACACAAAATTCTGTCCTAAAGGTGAGAAGGTAAGTGGGGCAGTCAGCAGGGAGATTTTTTTTTTTTTAAAGATTTTATTTATTTTTCAACAGAGAGAGAGACAGCGAGAGAGGGAACAGAAGCAGGGGGAGTGGGAGAGGGAAAAGCAGGCTTCCTGCCGAGCAGGGAGCCCCAGGTGGGACTCGATCCCAGGACCCTGGGATCATGACCTGAGCCGAAGGCAGACGCTTAACGACTGAGCCACCCAGGCTCCCAGCAGGGAGATTTTTTAATGTTCATTTTGCAGCAGGTCCAGTGAAAGTCATTCTGTAGAGTATAACTGACCTCTGACTAAGTGGCAGAATGTTTATAAAAATGTCAACTGTTCCATCTTTCTACCAAACCCTATTGAAGTGACTCAGGGATTTAGGAAAAAAAAATGAAACAAAACCCAGAGAATGATTACTATTATTATTATTGCAGCTAGAGCTGATCTAATACAATTTTGAGTTTTGTGTGCTCCAGGCACTAAAAATATCTCTGACACATTGGATTCTGCCATTGTAAACCCAATAACACCTTGAAATCTTTAGAGATTTGTTCATGAGAGAAAGCAGTAGAAATATATCACCCCAGGCAAATAAAACCTACTCACCCAAGGAATATCTTTATAATGAATTATACTTATTGTAAGGGAATTCTCTGTAGAATTAATAAACTTATTATTTTCAACTTTGGGCCAATTGTTACAATACATTTTATAGTACTAGGAGGGTTGAATTATAACCAGTAAATAAAATCTCATGTGAGTCTTTTTTTTTTTCTTAAAGTAGCAACTATACAAAATGACATAATACTAAAATATGTATCATGCTACAAAATAAGTCTTATAATATTTAGAAAGTATAACAGAAATACGGTGTTTTTCAATTTAAATATCAACTGCCCTTTAAAAAGATAAGAAAATTTTACACAAAAAATTGTAAGTAATGACACTTATAATAAGTTTTTTATATATATTTTTTAAAGATTTTATTTATTTGTTTTTGAGTAATGATAAATAATAATGGTATTTTATTAAATCTTTTGCCCTCTTGGCAGTTTGAGATATCTAAATGTGAAATGTCCCTAGAACAGAGCAGAAAACTCTGCCCTACTTCTTTTTTAAAAAGATTTATTTTTTTATATGTTTTAGAGAGAGAGCTAAGGAGAAGGAGCCCCTGTGCACATTGTGGGGGAGTGGCAGAGGGAGAGAATCTTCAAGTAGATTCCCCTCAGAGCACAGAGCCCCATGCAGAGTTGGATCTCAGGACCCATGAGATCATGACCTGAGCCGAAACCAAGAATCAGTTGGTTAACAGGTTAATATACTGAGCCACCCAGATGCCCCAACCCTGCCCTACTTCTTAAATGCAGGCTTAAAAGACCACAATAAGGATCATTAAGAAATGTTATTTGTGGTTTTGCTTTGGTAAATGACAACAGCATTATCTGATTTTTTTTTTTTTTTTGGTCAGGTATCATGCATGGAAATGTACATAAATTATTGGGTTTAATTGTCACGATCGTACAAGAAGGTCAGTTTATGAGTAAGTTGAGATTTAGAGAGGATAAGGACTGTACTCAAGGTTATGTAGCTAAGTAGGTGTTTCCAAGAGATGTCTTTGGTTTGCAAATAACAAAAGTAACACTGAGCTAAGCTAAGCAGAAAAGAGAAATTCTTTATTAAGGCTCAGAACCATCTTACAGAACTCATGATTACAGATCCACTTGTGCATCAAAAAGTGGTTGTTACCTAGTATTGAATAGTTCTTTCTGGCCCCAAATGACTCATTCTTCTCTATCTGAAAACATACTCCCCCTTAGCTCCCATATTTTCATGGAGTTATTTGATCAAATTTCACATTCTATAGCTTCAGAAGCCTGAAGTTAATGATTCCTTCTCTGTCTCAGCTTAGTTAAGATGTGCATTTTTACACCTATCACCTTACAATAGGAGGATATCACAGTATATGACCTACTCACAGCTGTACCCAGAAAGAATGAGAAATTAATAAGGTCATTTAAAAAGTGGCTACTACAAGAGCAGAACTGGCATGTCACTTAGATCAGGGTTAATTGTCTCAAAATGCATGAGTTGAACACTACTCTGTTTTCTTAAAAAAAAGCCTTTCACATTTTCTATTGTACCTTCCTGTCTACCTTTTCCCCATATGGCACTAAGTAGTTGCAGTGGTCTCTAGCTAGAAGTAGCAACTTAGATTGCACAAACTAGGTTTCAGAAACGTTACTCTGGTAGGGAATACTCTTAAATATAGGAGGTACGGTACTTGGATAGTAAATGACTTTAATGGATGGAGGTTCAGTTATTCTTTCTGTGGGGGAGGTTAAGGATTTTGAGTAATTCCTGCCTTTGGAAATTTTGCAAAATAAAGGCCCATGGAGTTTTAAATTTTACAACCAAGACAGGTGGAAGTTTATAATTTAATAAACTCTATACACGGTACTCCATCTGATGAGTTTACCCTTGTATTTGGCCTGAGCACAATAAGCAATGGAAGAATGGAAGATATTTAAATTTTAATTTTTAATTAGGAACAAAGGGAGGGAAAAATTATTTTGGCCTCTTTTTCCTCCCTATGGAAGTAGGAATGCTACAGCAAAACTGTTTAATATTGGTACTTCTTAAAGAGGGATTGCAAGTCTGGAGCATTTTCATATACATAATCATTTTTAAGGCAGTCTCCTGCAGTGCTATATGAAACAGTGTAACATGGGGCTTGATCGCATGGGCTCCATAGTTAGACCCTAGCCTGCAATATTGTTTTGACTACTGACATCTCTATAGTATTGGTCAAATTGCTTATCCTTCCTAAGTCTCAGATCCTAATCTATTAAATTGACTTAATAATAATAACTATCTCTAAAGGTTTTCATGGCTATTAATGCAAAAGAATGCATCGAAATGATTTAGCAACATACACAGCATATAGTAAATCTCAATAATTTTAGCTAATATCTTTATAATTAAGCACTGTCTTTTTTTTAAGTAAAACATATGTGCACTTGAGTCTCTCCTCTGTTAATTAGTCAGAAATTTAAGTAAGTCACTGAGACATTCCTATTTTTATTCATCGAAATAGCTGATGATCAATGTCGACAAAGTGTTGGCATCACCTGCAAGCTTGCTAGAAATGAAGAGTCTCGGGCACCTCAGGATCTAGTAAGTTAACAAGATCCACTATGCATTTTAACATTTTAACAAGATCCACTGTGTAATTAGTGTGGCCATTAAAGTTTGGAAAGGATTATATTCGTTCCTTTCTCTCTTACATAGTGAATGTATATGGTTGTTGCTCAGCAAATAATTGTTGATGTGATATCCTTTATCTCCTTACTGAAGCCAAAAATTGGAAACTCAGTTATGTGCTATTGAAATATGGTGCTTTTGTTTCACAATTATTTGATTTTTACATAAATCTGGTAGGTCCTGGTTTGAGGTCAGATGAGGAAAGATTAAGTCAAGAGAGAGGTGGTAAGTGAACACTAAGTGACATTAAAAACTTAGGAGGAAAGGAAGGCAGTCATGGGCTGCCATGCTTATAAAAATTAACATGTATGAATTTTCTCTCATCCAGTTGTCAGTCCCATTGTGACTTTCAAGGATATATAAAATTTCCCTCCCTCTATTCTAATTGTAGTGTGAGACCTGACAGTTCTTTTTTTTTTCTTTTTTGTAATGCAAGTACCTGACTTAAGCTTTAATTGCCTTGATTGCCTAGGCATCCACTTTAAAGATGGTTAGTTCAAATAAAGACACTGCCAGCCACAAGACTAGATAAAGAGCCATCCACCCTCCCAACCCCAACCCTCAGGGCTCGTTTGGAGTAGCGGTCTTGGTCGATTTCAGTAACAGGTCATTTGGGCCATTTTGTTTTTTCTCTTCCTGTGTTTCAAATTCCCCGTCTTCTATTTTAAACTCACCAATAAACAGTGAGCCTGCAAAACCTAGACTCCCACCTTCAGACTCAAATAAAAACCCAGGACCCATGTACTTACTTGCACTCCCCCTAGACTTTGCTGGGTGGCCTCAGGTGTGCCATGTAATATCCAGGACTGTAAGTAATAAACCTTGTCTCTTTCAAAGTTTCCTGATGGATATTGTTGAGGACATCTTGCAATCATAATAAGAACCACAAGGGCTGGTCCAGCGAAGATATTGGTTCTCCATAGGCTGAGACAAACACGAAACAGAAGCAGCAGCTTGTCTTCTTGAAAGTGAAGATTTTCTTGTGTGTAAGCAGTATGGGAATAGTTGATAAACATGACTAGGATCGAGAAACAGGAACAGATTCACAGTTTGTTAAAACCAGCTCTGTGACCTTGGAAATTCCCTCAAATTGAGTTTCTTCATTAATATAAATAGGGAGCTGAAGTTCCTGACATGGTAAATTCCCATATGCAGTAACATTCTTAGCCTATTAAATTGTTACTATGATATATAGGAAATAGAAACACAAACACCCTGATTCCTTATTTTCAACAGTTCTTTCCCTGAAAACACATTCAATTCTCGACAAATCTAGAATTTGATTTGAGTTCCACATTTTTTAAAAATGGAAATACTATCACTCTCCATTTACCTATCAAAAGAAGATGATTCTTTCCCTATTAAACTGTGTTAATGTTTTCATTCCTTTTTTAGTAGTGGAAGTATGCCCTGAATTCAAACTGTATTTCAAAGCTATGATAACCAAAACAGTATTCTACTAGCATAAAAACAGACACACAGATCAATGGAACCTAGAAACAGAGAGCCAAAAATAAAACCATGAATATATGGTCAATTAATTTATGACAAAGGATCCAAGAATATACATTAGGGAAAGGATAGTCTTTTGAATAAATAGTGTTGGGAAAACTATACAGTCACATGCAAAAGAATGAAAGAACCTTATCTTACACCATACACAAAAGCCAAATCAAAATGAATTAAAGACTTCAACAGCAGGCCTGAATCAAAAAAACTCATAGAAGAAAACGTAAAGTTTAAGTTCATTGACATAGGATTTTTTGGATGTGACTCCAAAAGCAAAAGTAAGTAAGTGGGACTGCACCAAACTAAGAAGTTTCTGCACAGCATAGGAAACCAACAAAATGAAAAGACAACCTACAGAATGGGAGAAGATATTTGCAACTTATGTATCTGATAAGGAGTTGATATCTAAAATATGTGAAGAACTCTTACAATTCAGTAGAAAACAAAAGAAAACAAAGCAAACAATACTATTTAAAATGGGCAGAAGAACTGATTAGACATTTTTCAAAGACATACAAATGGCTAACAGGTATATGAAATGATACTCAATATTACTAATCTCAGGAAAACGGAAATCAAAACCACAATGAGGTATCACCTTACAGCTGTTAGAATGGCTAAAATCAAAAGACGAGACAAAAAGCATTGGTGAGGATGTGGAGAAAATGGAACCCTTGTGCACTGTTGGGAATGTAAACTGTTACAGCCACTATGGAAAACAGTATAGAGGTTTTTCAAAATATGAAAAATAGCAATACCATATGATCCAGCAATCCAACCTCTATGTATATGTCTAAAGGAGGTGAAAAAAGGATCTCAAAGAGATGTCTGCACCCCCATGTTCATTGCCACATTATTTACAATAGCCACAATATTGAAAATCATAAGTGTCTGTCAGCGGATAAATGAGTACAGAAGGTGTGCTATGATATATACAATGGAACCTTGTTCAACCATGAGAAAGAAGTAAATTTTGACATTTGTGACAATGCAGATGGACCTTGAAGGCATTATACTAAGTGAAATAAGTCAGACAGAGAAAGACAAATGCTAAATGACCACATTTATATCTGGAATCTTAAAAAACTGAATTCACAGAAACAGAAACTAGAATAGTGATTGCCAGAGACTTGGGGGGCAGGGGAATGTGGGTCAAAGAATAGAAACTTCCAGTTACAAGATGAATAAGTTCTGGGGATCTAATGTAAAACATGTTGATCATAGTTAATAATACTGTATTATATATTTGAAAGTTACTAAGAGAGTAGATCTTAAATGTTCTTACCACAAAAAGGAAATGATAATTATGTGACATGATGGAGGTGTAAGCTAGTGCTATGATGTTAATCATTTTGCAATACATAAATGTTTCATATCAACATGTTGTATACCTTACACAATGTTATATGCCAATTATATCTCAATAAAACTGAAAAATATAAAATATTAAAAGTAATTTATTTTCAAATGCAAAAAATAAGTACTAGAAGAATGGTTTAGAAGAAAGCATAATGAAATCGAGATAAGAATATTTGGGTTTATTCTCAGCTCTGACCTTGTAGATCTGACTTATTTCACGTAAGTTTAAAGACTTAGTTTCAAATATCTTCATCTATAAATATATTAATATATATATTTAATATAAATTAAAGTAGTTGGTCTGTATGATTTTTAGTTAGAATAGTTAAATTTTAATTTTCAATAATTTAAAACCCATTTATGATTTTTTACTTCCGTGAGGAAATAATTTAAATTCAGCTGCTTTGGTTTATGGAAAAAGTGAAAAGATTTGGTTGTAAAAATAAGTGAAAATACAAGAGCAGGAGAACAGCTCTATGAATAGCATATGAATATTTGGTTTTTAGGTTCTCTTAAAAATGTACAGCTATATGTACAGCTTTATCATAAAATTATGAACATTAACCTAAACTACTGTTGTAACAACACAATGAAAAATGCCAAAAGTTTGTTCCATGTGATTATCTGAGCTGAATACATTTATGTGGCTAATGAGCAGTGTAGGCCCAAGGCATGTAAAATTTGGCAATTGGACATTCCCCATAATAGTCATTTTACACAAACAGTAGCATTCTGGAAATCTAACATTTCATCCATATTTTGCAGGTGCCCATATTATACAATCTTAAAAGTTATTGGCTCCTGATATATAAACATGGCTTTTATGAGATATGGTTTCATTTTGGCAACACATTTTTTTTTTCTCTCTTGGACCAACGCACATTTCTGGGAACACAACAGTTCTAAAACATGGATCCACCTCTGGAACATCTCATTATGATAACAAGAAGGAAAACTGACAATTTTATGACTGACAGCATCAAGATTTTAGAGATACAAATTTATCTTGAAAATCAGTGGAAAAATTTTTTTTTTAAGATTTTATTTATTTGTCAGAGAGACACAGCGAGAGAGGGAACACAAGCAGGGGGAGTGGGTGAGGGAGAACCAGGCTTCCCGCGGAGCAGGGAGCCCAATGCGGGGTTTGATCTCAGGATCCTGGGATCATGACCTGAGCCGAAGGCAGACGCTTAACGACTGAGCCACCCAGGCGCCCCGAAAATCAGTGGAAATTATTAAGCACATATTATAGTATATGTTTTGCATGAATAAAGTCTCAAACTGAAATGAGTCAACTAGTTTGTGCAGATGGATGCCATCTAGCTGGACAAATTGCTTTGGAAAATGAGGGACTTTGCAAGTTTATGGGAACAGTTTTCTTTGATAGCTCTTTACAAAAGACAAGATATAAAACAGTTCAAAAGAGTATCTTCTTCAATCTTTCAAAATGTTAAAGTACTAAATTATTATGAATAAATATTTTTGCAAAAAGAAGCATTTTAAATTGGTTTCTTAAAAGTTAGGTATGAACGAGTTTAGAGTAATTTGTCATATTTTCATCTCTATACATGCTAAAAATTCCAAATATCTAATTACTTAATACTATTTCTTTATACCATGGCCTTCCAATGAGATTTTGGGATTCCTAGCATTTCCAGTAAGATGTAATAATGAAGGAAATCTTTACTTGTATGCAGTTAGTTCTCTATATGTTTAGAGTAGAAAAATAAATCGCCCATTGTTGTGGGCAAAGAATTGTGCCATGCAAATTGCCAAAAAAAGAAGACTTTGATGCCCTGCTGTGGGAAATGCAGACAGTAGATAGTCCTAGCCTTGGCTTCCATTGGTGTCCACCTTAGCAGAAGAATCACTTCCTCAAGGCCATGCAGGTCCTAAGCACCCTGCACCAGTGACTGAGCAAAGTGGAGGTGTAAATGATGGGCCATTTTCCTTATTGTAGGACAACTGTCAGACAGTCTTAGTTCAAGAACTCCTCATGAAATTGATCAACTCTTTTGTCAGAACTATACCACAGTTTAGCATTTTCGTTTGCTATATCTGATCTATTTCTTTTCACCGGTGTTGCTTCATAAACAATCTGGACCCCAAACTCTGTCTCAGCCTCTGTGTTGGAGAGCTCAATCTGCAACATACATTCAGAATCAAGTTAAAATAGAAACAGAATGGAAGAATTTGTCCATGCCACTACAAGGCATGTTATATATATGTGCAGGTAAGAAAAGGAGGCAATTGGAACAATGGTTCAAAATTTAGTAATTCACCATTCATGGAGACTTTATAGATCATACCTACTGAAAATAATGACAACTGACTATATATGAAATTGTTGATTTTGCTGTTTTGTATATACATGCTTTGTTTTTCCTCCAAAAATACTATGCTAGAGGGTAAATATGGATATTTAAGGGCAGTATATTCTACTAAGCTTATTTTAGGGCTTTATCCTAATTTCCATGAAGCCAAACTTCTTTGATTTTATATTTATGATCATTTCCCCAACCATGCTAAGACTCCATTGGTATGTGTTCAGTTTTGCAAAATGAATTACCATGACTTGAATATACAGGCATAAATGTAAGCAATTTCTATATGATCCTATAAAACTTTCATTGCCATCTGGAGAAATAAAGATGCCCTCTTAAAGAGACAAGAGAGAAAAGGCATGTGTGAATGCTCTGAAAGCTATGTATCTAAGCACAGATATAGGTGCTTATGATTATTAATATCATAAACATTGTTGCCACATACTCAGAAGCAGTGCTTTACATTTGTAAATTAGTAATAGTTTTTTTAAAGATTTTATTTTATTTGAGAGAGAGAGAGTGTGCCTAAGCACAAGCGGAGGGGAGGAGTAGAAGGGGAGGGAGAGGGACAAGCTGACTCTGCAATGAAGGAGGAGCCCAACTCAGGGCTTGATCCAAGGACCCTGAGATCATGACCTGAGCCTAAACCAAGAGTTAGAGGCTTAAGACTAAGCCACCCAGGTGCCCCTATAAATTAGTAATTTATATAACTATTGATATGAATTTTCTAAAGTCTTTATATGAATTCCAGTTAGTTAACATACAGTGTTACATTAGATTCAGGTGTACAATATAGTGATTCAACACTTCTATACATCACCCAGTGCTCACCACAAGTGTACTCCTTAATCCCCATCACATATTTAACCCATCCCCCCCATCTCCCTCCCCTCTGGTAACAATCAGTTTGTTCTTTATAATTAAGAGCTGGATTCTTGGGGTGCCTGGGTAGCTCAGTCGGTTAAGCATCTGTCTTCAGCTCAGGTCATAATCCCAGGGTCCCTGCTCAGCGGGGAGTCTGTTTATCCCTCTCCTTCTGCCCCTCCAGCCGCTTGTGCTCTCTCTTGCTCTCTCTCAAATAAATAAATAAAATCTTTTTAAAAAAAGAGAGAGTTGGATTCTTGAATTTTCTCTCTCTCTCTCTCCTTTTTTTTAATCCCTTTACTCATTTCTTTTGTTTCTTAAATTCCACATGTGAGTGAAATCATATGGTGTTTGTCTTTCTCTGACTGACATTTTTTGCAACCATTATGCTCTCTAGCTCCATTCATGTTGTTGCAAATGGCAAGATTTCATTCTTTTTTATGATTGAATAATATTCCATTATATATATATATCAACTCTCCTTTATCCATTTATCAATCGATGGACACTTGCTTCCATATCTTGGCTGTTGTAAATAATGCTGCTATAAATGTGGGGTGCATGTATCCCTTTGAATTAGTGTTTTTGTATTCTTTGGTAAATCCCCAGTAATATGATTGCTGGATTTTAGGGTAGTTTTATTTTTAATTTTTGAGGAACCTCCATACTGTTTTCCATAGTTGCTGCACCAGTTTGCATTCCTACCAACAGTGTAAGAGGGTTCCTTTTTTCCTACATCCTCACCAACACCTTAATTTCTTGTATTTTTGATTTTAGCCATTCTGACAGATGTGAGGTGATATCTCATTGTAGTTTTGATTTGCATTTCCCTGATGGTAAGTGATGATGAACATCTTTTCATGTGTCTGTTGGCCATCTGTGTGTATTTTTTGGAAAAAAATTTCTATTCATGTCTTCTGCTCTTTATTTTATTTTATTTTTTTTAGATGGGGGGTAAGGGCAGAAGGAGAGGGAGAGAGAGAGAATCTTAAGCAGGCTTCGTGCCCAGCATTGAGCCTGACTTGGGGCTCAATCTCACAATGCTGAGATTATGACCTGAGCTGAAATCAAGGGTCAGACTCTTAACTGACTGAGCCACCCAGGTGCCCCTTCTGCTTGTTTCTTAACTGGATTATTTGTATTTTGGGGTGTTGAGTTTGGTAAGTTCTTTATATATTTTAGATACTAACCCTTTATCAGATATGTCATTTGCAGATATCTTCACCCATTCCATAGGTTGCCTTTTAGTTTTGATGATTATTTCCTTCACTGTGCAGAAGCTCTCTTATTTTGATGTAAACCCGATAGTTTATTTATGCTTTTGTTCCCATTACCTCAGGAGATATTTCAAGAAAAATGTTGCAACATCTGATGTCTAAGAGATTACTGCCTGTGTTCTCTTCTAAGATTTTTATGGTTTGAGGTCTCACATTTAGGTCTTTCATCCATTTTGAATTTATTTTTGTGCCTGGTGTAAAAAAGTGTTCCAGTGTTTTTCTTTTGCATATTGCTTTCCAGTCTTCCCAACATTATTTCTTGAAGAGACTATCCTTTTTCCACTGAATATTCTTTCCTGCTTTGTCTAAGATTGACCATATAGTTCTGGGTTCATTTCTGGGTTTTTGGTTTTGTTCCATGGATCTACGTGTCTATTTTTGTGCCAGTGCCATACTGTTTTGTTCACTACAGCTTTGTAGTATAACTTGAAGTCCAGAATTGTGATGCCTCCAGCTTCCTTTCCTTTTTCAAGATCACTTTGGCTATTCAGGGTCCTTTTGTGGCTCCATACAAATTTTAGAATTGTTTGTTCTCATCCTGTGAAAAATATTGTTGGTATTTTGATAGGGATTTCATTAAATGTGTAGATTGCTTTGGGTAGTAGAGACATAATAACAATATCTATTCTTCCAATTCATGAGCATGGAATGTCTTTCCATGTGTTTTTGTCATCTTCAATTTCTCTCATCATGTTTTATGGTTTTCTGAGTACAGGTCTTTCACCTCTTTGGTTAGCTTTATTCCTAGGTATCTCGTTATTTTTGGTAAAATTATAAATGGGATTGATTCCTTGATTTCTTTTTCTACTGCTTCATTATTGGTTTGCAATAATGCAATTTCTATACAGAAATGCAACAGATTTCTGCAAGTTGATTTTATATCCTGCAACTTTACCGAATTCATCTATCAGTTCTAACAGTTTTTTGGTGGAGTCTTTCAGGTTTTCTGTATAAAGTATTATGTCATCTGCAAATAGTGAAAGTTTTACTTCTTCCTTACTGATTTGGTTGCCTTTATTTCTTTTTGTTGTCTGAATGCTGTGGCTAGGACTTCCAGTACTATGTTGAATAAAACTGGTAAGAGAGGACATCTTTGTCTTGTTCCTGACCTTAGGGGAAAAGCTCTCAGTTTCTCCCCATTGTGGATGATGTTAGCTGTGGGTCTTCATATATGGCCTTTATTATGTTGAGGTATGTTACCTCTAAATCTACTTTGTTGAAAGTTTTTTTCATGAATGGTTGTACTTTTTCAAATGGTTTTTCTGCATCTATTGAAATGATCATATGGTTCTTATTCTTTCTCTTACTGATGTGATGTATCACATTGATTGATTTGCAGATACTGAACAACACTTGCAACTCAGAAACAAATTCCTCTTGACTGTGGTGAATGATTTTTTAAATGTATTGTTGAATTTGTTTTGCTAGCATTTTATTGAGAATTTTTGCATGTAAGTTCATCAAGGATATTGGCTTGTGATTCTCTTTTTTACTGGTGTCTTTATCTGGTTTTGGTATTAGGGTAATGTTGGCCTCATAGAAGGAATTTGGAAGTTTTCCTTCCTTCTCTATTTTTTAGAACAGTTTGAGAAGAATAAGTATTAACTCTTCTTTAAATGTTTGTTATAATTCGTCTGTGAAGCCATCTGGCCCTGGACTTTTCTTTGTTGGGAGATTTTTGATTACTGATTCAATTTCTTTGCCGCTTATTGGTCTGTTCAAATTTCCTATTTCTTCCTGAATCACTTTCAGTAGTTTATACATTTCTAGGAATTAATCTATTCCTTCTAGGTTGTCCAATTTGTTGGCATATATTTTTTCATAATATTCTCTTATAATTGTTTATATTTCTGTAGTGTGGGTTGTTATTTCTTCTCACTCATGTATGATTTTATTTGAGTCATTTCTCTCTTTTTTTTCTTGACAAGTCTGGCTAGAGGTTTATCACTTTTATTGATTTTTTTCAAAGAAACAACTCCTGGGTTCATTGATCTGTTCTACTGGTTTTCTGTTTTATTTTGTTTTTTGGTGTTTTTTTTTTTTTTTTTCAGTTCCTATATTATTTATTTCTTCCTTAATCTCTATTATTCCTTTCCTTCTGCTGGTTTTAGGTTGTTTGTTGTTGTTGTTGTTGTTGTTTTTCTAGCTCCTTTAGGTATAAGGTTAGGTTGTTTATTTGAGATTTTTCTTGCTTTTTGAGTTAGACCTGTATTCTATAAAATTCCCTCTTAGAATTGCTTTTGCTGAGTCCCAAAGGTCTTAGACCACTATGTTTTCTTTCATTTGTTTCTATGTACTTTTTTATTTCTTCTTTTATTCCCTGGTTGACCCATTCATTGTTTAGTAGCATGTTGTTTAACCTCCATGTATTTGTGCTCTTTCTAGATTTTTTTTCTTGTGGTGGACTTCTAGCTTCATAGGGTTGTGGTCAGAAAAGAAGCGTGGTATAACTTTGATCTTCTTGAATTTGTTGACATTTGTTTTGTGGGCTATTATATGACCTATTCTGGAAAATGTTCCATGTACAGTTGAAAAGAATGTGTATTCTGCTGCTTTAGGATGGAATGATCTGAATACATCAGTTAAATCCATCTTAAGTCCAGTGTGTCATTCAAAGCCATTGTTTCCTTGTTGACTTTCTGTTTAGATGATCTGTCTGTTGCTGTAAGTGGGGTGTTAAAGTCTCCTACTATTATTGTACTAGTTCCTTTATTTTTTATTATTATAGTTCCTTGATTAGTTCCTTTATTTTTGCTATTTACTGTTTTATGTACTTGGGTTTTCCCAAGTTGGATGCATAAATATTTACAATTTTATATCTTCTTGTTGGATTGTCCCCTTTATTATTATATAGTGTCCCTCTTTGTCTCCTGTTACAGTCTTTGGTTTAAAATCTAGTTTGTCTTTTCTTTTTCTTTTTCTTCTTTTCTTCTTTAGGGGTAGAGGGGCAGAGGGAGCATCTTAAACAGGCTCCATGCCCAGTGTGGGTCACAATGGCGCTCTGTCTCACAACCCTGAGATCATGACCTGAGCCAAAATCAAGAGTCAGACACTTAACTGACTGAGCCACCTAGGCACCCCATAGTTTGTCTGATATAAGTATTGCTATTCTGGCTTTTTTTTTTTTTTTTTTTCTGGCTTTCTTTTGACATCCGCTCGAATGATAAATGCCATAGTGGCTGGGGGTGT
The DNA here is from genome assembly GCF_004348235.1 of Phoca vitulina. Classification (NCBI taxonomy): domain Eukaryota; kingdom Metazoa; phylum Chordata; class Mammalia; order Carnivora; family Phocidae; genus Phoca; species Phoca vitulina. The sequence goes on from NW_022589709.1 coordinate 43,935,289, forward strand.
GAGGCTGGGCATCACAGCAGCTGTGCACCTGGTGGTTGGGTGGGGTGTGCTAGGCTTTAACAAAATCTCCCTGAGTTTAGGACCTAGGCTAGCTGACTTGGAGTGGGCCAGTCCTCAGGAGAACTCATGGGCATGGCCCACAGCTAGCAGGTGAGCTAGCAGGTATCTGTTCAGCCCTGCTTCCTGAAAATGGCCCTCTGTTTTTGCTAGGGGATGTGGGAGAAAAATGATGCCTTTCAGCTCCTGTGTTTTTGGAGAAGTCCCCCATCATGCTCTGAAATCGGTATGAACAGATCTGTCTCCTATTTCCCCTCTGTGTTGTATAAACTGCCATTTTTATGTTGCTTCTCTTCACAGGCTGCTGTCTCTCTCTCTCTCACTTTTTTTTTTTTTAAGATTTTATTTATTTATTTGACAGAGAGAGAGCACAAGCAAAGGGGAGTGGCAGAGGGAGAGGGAGAAGCAGGCTCTCCATTGAGCAGGGAGCCCGAAGCGGGACTGGATCCCATGACCCTGAGATCATGACCCGAGCTGAAGGCAGACCCCCAACCAACTGAGCCACCCAGGTGCCCCGGGCTGCTGTCTTTTAAGGGCAGTCTGACCCAGCTACCAGTTGCTCTCCTGTCTTGCCCAGTGCTGAGTCAGCTGACTTTTAAAGCTCTGGCTCCAAGTCGTTCTGGTTATACAAACTCACTGAATACAGCCTCCCTGGTTTTCAAAGCCAAATGTTATAAGGATTAATCTTCCCCAGGTGAGCTCCCTGGTGTACCTGTTTCTCTACCCTTCCTGCATGCACAGCTCCCTCCCACCTGCTGCAGTCTCCCTCAGCCTTTCTGACCTTCCTAAACTTTCATATGCAGCTTTTTCTGTATATTTAGTTGTGCAGTTTGTTCTGCCAGTTTTTGGATTGTTCTCCTGTTTATTGGCTTAGATGTGGATGATATCTAGTTGTAAACATGGGACATGGTGAATTCATCATCTTCCCACTCCACCATCTTCCCAAGCTCCAAGCTCCCTATTTTATAGCCCTTTTACTTATACTGATGTGCCCCTGAGCTGGAGAACAGGGAGTCTATTGATATGAAATTTACTTTTTAGAGTTAATGAAAATTATTCATCTTGAACACTGTATAAGTTCATCTATAGTTTAGTTATTGGTTGAATTGTGGTATTTTTATTGCTGAAGCATTCCAAATATGGAGCTGACAATTAGAATTTTCTTTGGCTTCATGTATTTATCAGTGAGAACAATCTGAGCACATAAATTTGATTCTTTATTACTTTATCATGGGCAACTCAAACATATGTGCATTATTTGTATCATTTGGGAAATCATTAATTAGAAACCAACAATTTCAATTGAGAAATATATGGAGAACCATTTGTATATCCTTGGAATGTCTGACAGGTCCATAATTTCAGCAACTCTGGCTGCATTTGCTTGAAGATTTGAAAAGTGGGCCAGCATTAGAAGTTCTTGCCAAAAGGCTTCCCTTCATTACAGTTGGATGATAAGGATATGACAGAAGTTAACTTGGATACTGGCAGGCAATGGCCATGTAATAGTAAATATTATAGATCCTAAAAACTGGACCACATGGTGTTACTTCCCTGCTTTCTGTGACCTTGGGCAACCTACTTCACAGAATTATTAGGAGAAAGTATTGTAGGAATTGCACATGAAATGCTTGGCATAGTTGTTGACACATGGTAAGTGTTCAATAGCTAATGTTTGGACCAGCAGGAAAATCATTTACCTTGACTATGAGGCTACTGATACCATAATATGTTCTAGGTTTTAGTTACTATCAATCTACAGAGAGTTCATATATGGGTAAGTGTGCATAAGTACATACAGATAACTCCCCATGAAATAAATGAAATAACAAATAAAAGCAACATAACCTATTTTTTCTGCTTGATATACTTTTCCCCTTATCTAGGTTAACTCAGGAACACTTGTGTTTTATATATGCAAATACTCTCAATTACTTTCATAAGAATTTAAAATTGTTGGGGTACCTGGGTGACTCAGTTGGTTAAGCATCTGCCTTCGGCTTAGGTCATGATCCTGGGGTCCTGGGATGGAGCCCCAAGTTGGGCTCCCTGCTGTGTGGGGAGTCTGCTTCTCCTTCTCCCCCACTTGTGCTCTCTAGCTCTCTCTCTCTCTGTCTCTCAAATAAATAAATAAAATCTTTAAAAAAAAATTTAAAATTGTTCTTATCACTGATCTTGAAATAATATTTTATCAATTTTATAAGATGGCATTTTAACTAATTTTTATAATCAAATTCTATGTGATAAATGTGATTTTAGAATATACAATATTCCTTTTATACTGAATTATGAACCATATCAATAAAAATTGTAGAACACCTATGAAGGGATTCATTATATTAACGTAATTTTATTCTAATAGTCTGTGTATAAACTAATTTAATCCATACTTTTCCAGCAGTTAATTTAAGATAAAAGTACATTTGGTATAATAATTTGGCAAATCTTAAGGCTCAATACTCTTATGGTGTTCTAGGCCTCTGATCCCATTTGGGCCCCCGATATAATTAAGGATTCAACTATCTGAGATGACTAATTATTGGATGATGATTAGCTGAAAACTGCTGTCATAATATTGTTACATCTGCCTCATGTTAAGTATTTATGTAGGTAAGGTATTTTACAAAACATTTTAAAAGTATACATTTTGTGACAATTTCTGTACTTTTGTCCTAAACAACTTGTATACTTTTGCCAGAGGTAGAGTTAAGATTTGCTTTCATCAGTAGCACACCAGATACTAACTTTTACCAAAAAGAACCTGAAAATTGTGAAAACTAAAATGGTCCAGTCAATTATTTCACAAGAGGGGCCAAAGGGAAGTTTTTTAGAATAGTTGATGTCTAAGGTGAGTCCTGGAAAACAAGGAGATTTTAAATCTAGTGGGAAAAAAAAGTGTAGACTATTGAGGGTGAAAGGACTAGTGTGAGTAAAGTACGAGAGCAAAAGAGAACACAGTGTTTTTTAAAAGGAACCAAGAATGTATGTGAAGGAATGCGGGAGAAAAGGCTTGGTAGGAAAGCAGGAATCTCATCCCAAGAGCCATGAAGAGAAACTCCTTCTGGAGCTTCTGTTTCCTCACCCTGCCATCTTCTAGAGACTGTTTGACTTCTTTGCCTCCTGGGTCCCTTTCATCTTTAAAGCCAGTGACTGCATCACATCCCCTTCTCTAAATCTGCCTCCTACCACCTCCCTCTTGTAAAGACTGTTGTGTCATTCACAATAATCTTCCCATTTTAAGATTTTTAATTGAATCACATTTGTAAAGGTTTTTTTGTTTTATTTTGTTTTGTCTTTGTGTTTTTGGTTTTTTGTTTTTCCATATAAGGTAACATGCACAGATATCTGGGATTAAGACTTAGACATATGGTGGCAGTGGCGGCGGGGGGGTTATTATTTAATCTTCCACACTCAGTTTTTATTAAGAAGGATATAATAAACCTTTGGCTCACTTTAAATAGTTCTCCTGTATCCATGTAAACATCACTTAGGGAACTTACTAAATACAGATTCTATGGTCACTTTTGAGACTATAAGTCCTACCTAAATAATGATTACTAATACATATATATTAAAAAAAAATAAAAACAACAACAACAAAACACCTTTTAAAGTGATTCTGATGCAGATGGATTAGGGAATAGAATAGTTTGAAAAACAGTAACATGAAGTTTAGGATTAACATAATCAAGTTTAAATTTTAGAAAGTTTGCTTCTCTAACAGTATAGAAGATGGACTAAAATAAGACAATTGCAGAAGGTATGGCTTAATAGATATTTAGAAGGCAGTATGAACAAAAATAAACTTGGGGATTTGGGAAATGGGCTATAAGGATAGCGAAGGAGAAGCTTGACACGTTTGTGAACATTCCCAGTTTTATAGCTTGGAAATGTGAACAGGTGACATTGATGATAATGTGTTTGAGTAACAGTGACTATAAACCAGAGGCTCACAGTCAAATTAGTCAATAGCAATGTTTAATATTTCTTTGGTACCTCAGAAATTTAGGTTGATCAAATGAAAATAATAACTGCAAATTAGTTTTCTACTTTAAAAGTATCATGCTTACTGAATTCAGAAATACTTTTATTTATTGATAACTAGTAGCACTTACTAAAGATATAACCCACATATGTATCCCTATATATCAAATTCTTTTAAATAGCCCTGTTCAAGTATCATGCTTTATTTGCTATAGCTATACAGGTAACAGAGAAATACTTTGTATGGTAAATTTTTGTTTGTTTGTTTGTTTCTACAAATAATTGCAGGTTTGTAGCCTTTTCATGTTTTCTTTTCCTTTCCTGTAGCAGAAATCAGTTTGGAAGTGGAAAAGCAAGAAATGTGTCACTTCCATAAATAGGTTTCTCGGTAGGATTTTGTAGCTCAAGGTAATTAATTAGCTTACCACCCCCTCATCATCTTGAAATTTGGAGGAATTCTTCTGAAAATCATTCTCCAAACAAAAATATATTTCATTTTAACATTGTACCACTTCAAATACAGTTTCAGGAAACCTAGCACTTACTAATACGTTCTCATTTCTAATTCTATATGGATAATGATTTGTGAAAACCTCTGTTATCTTTGCTTATATTTAAATACTGGACAGCATTCAACCCAAAGCAGCTAACTAACATTGTTAATCTGCACCATCTGACAGGAAATAGATAAAACTTCATCATGTACCTTAAGACCTTTTAAAATATATTATTACAATGGAATTACACTTACAGGTTATTTATTTGAAACATGGCCCAAGAGAAGTGCATGAGGTTACTAATGTTTCTTCATTGTTGAAGAGTATTACTTAAATACTACCTACCTAGGGAAAGCTATACACAGAAGAAGTTTTTTTTTACCTTGGTTTCATTGTACTCATGCTACCTTATTCCCAGGTACTAGATTGACCATATAATCTCTTGTCCAGTCAGGAACACATTTGAGAAAGAAGCGAGTGGGAAAATTGTTAATATAGACGGGACATTGGGAATACCAATATAAATCATGACTGCTCCAGACAATCCAAGGCATATGGTTACCATATAGCCTAATTCCACAGTTTTTCATAGTTCTGTTTCTTTCTCCCAGTCCCTTAGGGTCTGCCTTCATATTCATTTTTGTCAGCTAATCTGATGAAGAGAAATGGAGCAATTATGCTAAAATTTAAAGTTTGGAATAATTGTTTTTCCAATAAATATCCCTAGAGCAAGTCTTTTTCCAAACAGTGCCTGTATTACTAGAAATAATTTTAAAATATTTTTAAAATGTTGTGTGGGTTTTTTTATTTCTTTGATTCTTCAGTGCGTTTGTGTTCAGTTCTGTGCAAAAGGCCACCCTAAACTCAGTAGCTTAATATAATATCTATTTCTTTAGGTCACTTTCTGTGACATGACAATTTGAGTTGCTCTAAGATGGTGGCCCAGCTGATCTTGGCTGTGTTCAGTTATGCATCTGTAGTCAGCTACCAAGCCTTTTGAGTGCTAACAGGTCTAACTTGGCTCATTCAGTACAGCTATCCATGTTCCAAGTGTCCTCTTACTCTTCAGCACGCTATTCAGGGTTTGCCCACATACCATACAGCAATGTAAGTGGTGTAAGACAGCGAGTGAATAAATGCAAGGTTTCACATATTTGTATCTGTGCACGTGTGTATGTACACACATGATCTTCCATATAAATTTCAAAATTCATTAGGGATTGATTCCAAATTTAAATATATTGTTTTCTCTTTTTTTTCTTTTTTCACTTGCAAAACTGGACAAGATTTATTTCATTTTTCCTTAAATTTCTATATTTAGTAATCAATATTATAGGATATTTAAATTTTATTATCTCTTATCTGAGAAACTTCTTCTTTGGGCCTGCAGTGAAGTTGAGAATGAATCAAACAACAAAATGCAGATTCTAAAGGAAAGGGAAATACTGACAAACAGTTGTGCTGACCTGAGGTCAGAATAGCAAATACTAAGGTGAATTTCAAAGAACATTACAGTGCAACATAGATAGGTTGTGTGCTTTTGTTTGTTGTTAATACAACTATTTTTTTTCAAGCATGTAAATGTTGCTAGTTGCACTGTAAATTAAGCAATAACATCCCTCTTCATTTTCATCTGTACCTACTGGTAAGGCTGCCAGTGACCCAGTAAAGTCTCTGATGCAGTTTGAACCAAAAATTGGGATTTTAAATTCCCACTATTGAAGCTACTCATAAGGGTTCGTGATGCCAGAAATTATGTATTCATCAACATCATCATTTCCATTATTATCATCATCATTATTAATTGCTGTTATTATTGTTTGTATTATTAGTTAACAGATTTCTCATAAAGTTGTCATTTTTTCAGCCAAAACTTTTCAGAATGTTGACTGTCTTTCAAATAGTTTGAAGAGTGTACTAAAGAGTATGGTAATATGCTCCAGTGAATCTCAATTCTTCTCTTTGCTCAAAGTTTCTATAAATAAAGTTTCAGAAGAAGTAGTTCTTTCTTCACACTGGGGAGTATATGAATCTACACATGTGTATGCATGAACATCTCTATCATTAATGTTACCTCTCAGTTTCAGAACTTTCTCTAATCTTCCCTAAGTGATTCTAGTACCAGTCATTGAAAGCTTTCTATCAAATTGTTCCTGTTACCATTTGGGGAGTTTTAATGCTTAGAGTTGACTGTTTCAGGATGCGAGTCTCACATTTTCTCAGTTTTCTCTGTTCTGGTACTCAGTTTCTTCTTAGCGATTCATGAAAATAAATGTATTTAAACTTCCTCTTCTAAAGGAATTGTACAATTGACAGGATTTCATATTCTGAAAGTCTGCTCCCTTGCCACAGCCGCATGCCCTCTCATACCTCCCATACAGTATGTTACTGAAAACTTGCATATCTTATATTGTATGTGTGATCAAAGTTCAACTTCCATTTTTTTAGGTTCCTTTGCTTTTTTATCAGATTCTGTTGAATGGCTTTCCATTTCAGCACTTCTCACTTTAATGCCCTAATTCTCCTGTTTTACTCTATTGCTTTTCTTAGTTTGTTTACATCTACCTGCTCACTGTGTCTATACTACCCTACACCGATAACTAACACAAAGATTAGGTTTTGTTGTCCGTTGGCAGTGTGCACCTCTGTGTATTTTGATATAGGTGATAGGCCTAGTGAGGACTTCTTTGCTTCCTTGGCTTGAAATACAATTCTTTCTATGGTAGTCATCAAAATCTTTTACTCTTCTTTCTAAGTGCTTCTCCAGATATTTGTCCTCTTTGTGTTACAACCCAAATCTACTTTTCTTTTTTCTTTTTTTAAATTTTATTTTATTACATTGTGTTAGTCACCATACATTACATCATTAGTTTTTGATGCAGTGTTCCATGATTCATTGTTTGCGTGTAACACCCAGTGCTCCATGCAATACATGCCCTCCTTAATACCCATCACCAGGCCAACCCATCCCCCCATCTCCCTCCCGTCTGAAAACCCTCAGTTTCTCAGAGTCCATAGTCTCTCATGGTTCATCTCCCCCTCCGATTTCCCACCTTCATTTTTCCCTTCCTACTATCTTCTTCTTCTTCTTCTTCTTCTTCTTCTTCTTCTTTTTAACATACAATGTATTATTTGTTTCAGAGGTACAGGTCTGTGATTCATCAGTCTTACACAATTCACAGCGCTCACCATAGCATATACCCTCCCCAATGTCCATCACACAGCCACCCCATCCCTCCCACCCCCCACCACTCCAGCAAACCTCAGTTTGTGTCCTGAGATTAAGAGTCTCTTATGGTTTATCTCCCTCTCTAGTTTCATCTTGTTTCATTTTTTCCTCCCTTCCCCTATGATCCTCTGTCTTGTTTCTCAAATTCCTCATATCAGTGAGATCATATGATACTTGTCTTTCTCTGATTGACTTATTTCGCTTAGCATAATACCCTCTAGTTCCGTCTACGTCATTGCAAATGGCAAGGTTTCATGGGGTTTTTTTGATGGCTGCATAATATTCCATTGTGTGTGTGTGTGTGTGTGTGTGTGTGTGTGTGTGTGTGTATACCACATCTTCTTTATCAATTCATCTGTTGATGGACATCTTGACTCTTTCCATAGTTTGGCTATTGTGGACATTGCTGCTGTAAACATTGGGGTGCACGTGCCCCTTCTGATCACTACATTTGTATCTTTGGGGTAAAAACCCAGTAGTGCAATTGCTGGGTCGTAGGGTAGTTCTATTTTCAACTTTTTGAGGAACCTCCATACTGTTTTGCAGAGTGGCTGCACCAGCTTGAATTCCCACCAACAGTGTAGGAGGGTTCCCCTTTCTCCTCATCCTCACCAACATCTGTGGTTCCCTGACTTGTTCACTTTAGCCATTCTGACTGGTGTGAGGTTGTATCTTACTGAGGTTTTGATTTGGATTTCCCTGATGCTGAGTGATGTTGAACACTTTTTCATGTGTCTGTTGGCCATTTGGATGTCTTCTTTGCAGAAATGTCTGTTCATGTCTTCTGCCCATTTCTTAATTGGATTATTTGTTCTTTGAGTGTTGAGTTTGATAAGTTCTTTAGAGATTTTGGATACTAGCCCTTTATCTGATATGTCATTTGCAAATATCTTCTCCCATTCTGTCAGTTGTCTTTTGGTTTTGTTGACTGTTTCCTTTGAGGTGCAAAAGTTTTTATCTGGATGAAGTCCCAATAGTTCATTTTTGCCCTTGCTTCCCTTGCCTTTGGCGATGTGTTTAGGAAGAACTTGCTGCGGCTGAGGTCGAAGAGGTTGCTGCCTGTGTTCTCCTTTAGGATTTTGATGGATTCCTGTCTCACATTTAGGTATTTCACCCATTTGAGTCTATTTTTGTGTGTGGTGTAAGGAAATGGTCCAGTTTGATTCTTCTGCATGTGGCTGTCCAGTTTTCCCGACACCATTTGTTGAAGAGACTTTTTTCCATTGGACATTCTTACCTGCCTTGTTGAAGATGAGTTGACCATAGAGTTGAGGGTCCTTTCTGGGCTCTCTATTCTGTTCCATTGATCGGTGTGTCTGTTTTTGTGCCAGTACCGTACTGTCTTGATAATTACAGCTTTGTAATAGAGTTTGAAGTCCAGAATTGTGATGCCACCAGCTTTGCTTTTCTTTTTCAACATTCCTCTGGTTATTCGGGGTCTTTTCTGGTTCCATACAAATTTTAGGATTATTTGTTCCATTTCTTTGAAAAAAGTTGATAGTATTTTGATAGGGATTGCATTGTGTAGATTGTTCCAGGTAGCATAGACATTTTCACAATATTTGTTCTTCCATCCACGAGCATGGAATGTTTTTCCATTTCTTTATGTCTTCCTCAATTTCTTTCATGAGTATTTTATAGTTTTCTGAGTATAGATTCTTTGCCTTCTTGGATAGATTTATTCCTAGGTATCTTATGGTTGTGGGGGCAATTGTAAATGGGATCGACTCCTTAATTTTCCTTTCCTCTGTCTTGTTGTTGGTGTATAGAAATGCCACTGATTTCTGTGGATTGATTTTACATCCTGCCACTTTACTGAATTCCTGTCTGAGTCCTAGAAGTTTTGGGGTGGAGTCTTTTGGGTTTTCCACATAAAATATCATATCATCTGCAAAGAGTGAGAGTTTGACTTCTTCTTTGCCGATTTGGATGCCTTTTATTTCTTTTCGTTGTCTGACTGCTGAGGCTAGGACTTCTAGTACTATGCTGAATAGCAGTGGTGATAGTGTACATCCCTGCCGTGTTCCTGACCTTAGGGGATAAGCTCTCAGTTTTTCCCCATTGAGAATGCTATTCGCTGTGGGTTTTTCATAGATGGCTTTTATGATATTGAGGTATGTACCCTCTATCCCTACACTCTGAAGAGTTTTAATCAAGAAAGGATGCTGTACCTTGTCAAATGCTTTTTCTGCATCAATCATATGGTTCTTGTTCTTTCTTTTATTAATGTATTGTATCATGTTGATTGATTTGTGGCTGTTGAACCAACCTTGCAGCCCAGGAATTTATTCTGGTGTCATGGTGAATAATCATTTTAATGTACTGTTGGATCCTATTGGCTAGTATTTTGGTGAGAATTTTGCATCCATGTTCATCAGGGGTATTGGTCTGTAATTCTCCTTTTTGGTGGGGTCTTTGTCTGGTTTTGGGGTCAAGGTAATGCTGGCCTCATAGAAAGAATTTGGAAGTTTTCTTTCCATTTCTATTTTTTGAAACAGCCTCAGAAGAATAGATATTAATTCTTCTTTTAAATGTTTGGTAGAATTCCCCTGGGAAGCCATCTGGCCCCGGGCTCTTGTTTGTTGGGAGATTTTTCATGACTGCTTCAATTTCCTTACTGGTTATGGGTCTGTTCAGGTTTTCTCTTTCTTCCTGGTAATTTTTGGGAGTTTATACATCTCTAGGAATGCATCCATTTCTTCCAGATTATCTAATTTGCTGGCATATAGTTGCTCTTAATATGTTCTTATAATTATTTGTATTTCTTTGGTGTTGGCTGAGATCTCTCCTCTTTCATTCATGATTTTATTTATTTGGGTCCTTTCTCTTTTCTTTTTGATAAGTCTGGACAGGGGTTTATCGATCTTATTAATTCTTTCAAAGGACCAGCTCCTAGTTTCCTTGATCTGTTCTACTGTTCTTTTGGTTTCTATTTCATTGATTTCTCCTCTGATCTTTATTATTTCTCTTCTTCTGCTGGGTTTAGGCTTTATTTGCTCTTCTTTCTCCAGCTCCTTTAGGTGAAAGGTTAGGTTGTGTATTTGAGACCTTTCTTGTTCTTGAGAAAGGCTTGTATTGCTATATACTTTCCTCTTAGGACTGCCTTTGCTGCATCCCAAAGATTTTGAAGAGTTGTGTTTTCATTTTCATTTGTTTCCATGACTTTTTAAAATTCTTCTTTAATTTCCTGGTTGACCCATTCATTCTTTAGTAGGGTGCTCTTTAGTCCCCATGTATTTGAGTTCTTTCTGACTTTCCTCTTGTGATTGAATTCTAGTTTCAAAGCATTTTGGTCCGAAAATATACAGGGAATGATCCCAGTCTTTTGGTACTGGTTGAGACCAGTTGAGGCCAGAATTACCTTGATCCCAAAATAGATGTGATCTATTCTGGAGAGTGTTCCATGGGCACTAGAGAAGAATGTGTATTCTGTTGCTTTGGGATGGAATGTTCTGAATATATCTGTGAAGTCCATTTGGTCCAGTGTGTCATTTAAAGCCTTTATCCTTGTTGATCTTTTGCTTAGATGATCTGTCCATTTCAGTGAGGGGGGTGTTAAAGTCCCCTACTATTATTGTATTGTTGTTGATGTGTTTTTTTTGATTTTGTTATTAATTGGCTTATGTAATTGGCTGCTCCCATATTAGGGGCATAGATATTTACAATTGTTAGATCTTCTTGTTGGACAGAACCTTTGAGTAGGATATAGTGCCCTTCTTCATCTCTTATTATAGTCTTTGGTTTAAAATCTAATTTGTCTGATATAAGGATTGCCACCCCAGCTTTCTTTTGTTTTTGTTTTTTTTGGTTTTGTTTTTTTAAAGTTTTTTTTTTTCATTTATTTGACACAGAGAGACACAGCGAGAGAGGGAACACAATCAGGGGGAGTGGGAGAGGGAGAAGCAGGCTTCCCACAGAGCAGGGAACCTGATGCAGGGCTCAATCCCAGGACCCTGGAATCATGACCTGAGCCCAAGGCAGATGCTTAATGACTGAGCCACCCAGGTGCCCCCCCCCCAGCTTTCTTTTGATGTCCACTAACATGGTAAATGGTTTCCACCCCCTCACTTTCAATCTGGAGGTGTCTTTGGGTCTCAAATGAGTCTCTTGCAGGCAGTATATCAACGGGTCTTGTTTTTTATCCAATCTGATACCCTGTGTTTTTTGATTGGGGCATTTAGCCCATTTACATTCAGGGTATCTATTGAAAGATGTGAATTTAGTGCCATTGTATTGCCTGTAAGGTGACTGTTACTGTATATTTTCTCTATTCCTTTCTGGCCTATCTTACTTTTAGGCTCTCTCTTTGCTTGGAGGACCCCTTCCAATATTTCTTGTAGGGCTGGTTTGGTGTTTGTAAATTCTTTTAGTTTTTCTTTGTCCTGGAAGCTTTTTATCTCTCCTTCTATTTTCAATGACAGCCTAGCTGGATATAGTATTCTTGGCTGCATATTTTTCTCGTTTAGTACTCTGAATATATCATGCCATTCCTTTCTGGCCTGCCAGGTCTCTGTGGATAGGTCTGCTGCCAATCTAATGGTTCTACCATCGTAGGTTACAGATCTCTTGTCCCAAACTGCTTTCAGGATTTTCTCTTTGTCTCTGAGACTCATAAGTTTTACTATTAGATGTCTGGGTGTTGACCTATTTTATTGATTTTGAGGGGGGTTCTCTATGCCTCCTGGATTTTGATCCTGTTTCTTCCCTAAAATAGGGAAGTTCTCTGCTATAATTTGCTCCAATATACCTTCTGCCCCTCTCTCTTTTTTCTTCTTCTGGGATCCCGATTATTCTAATATTGTTTTGTCTTATGGTATCACTTATCTCTCGTGATCCAGTAGTTGTTTATCTCTCTTTTTCTCAGCTTCTTTATTCTCCATCATTTGGTCTTTTATATCACTAATTCCCCCTTCTGCCTCATTAATCCTAGCAGTTAGAGCCTCCATTTTTGATTGCACCTCATTAATAGCCTTTTTGATTTCAACTTGGTTAGATTTTAGTTCTTTTATTTCTCCAGAAAGGGATTCTCTAGTATCTTCCATGCTTTTTTCAAGCCCAGCTAGTATCTTTATAATCGTCATTCTGAACTCGAGTTCTGACATCTTACTAATGTCTGTATTGATTAAGTCCCTGGCAGTCAGTATTGCCTCTTGTTCTTTTTTTTGAGGTGATTTTTTCCATCTTGTCATTTTGTCCAGAGGAGAATAGATGAATGAAAGAACAAAATGCTAAAAGAATAACAATGGCCTCAGAAAAATATACACTAAACAAATCAGAAGAGTCCCAAAACTGGGGGGGAAAGAAAGAAAAAAAAAAAGAATATGATCAGGCTGGTGAATAGAACAGAGCCACACACTAGATATTGGGTGTAGTTTGGTCTATTAGAAGAAATTGCCTCCCAAAATTTTAAAGAAAGAAAAAATTATATATGTACAAAAATAAGGGTAAATACGATGAAGGGATGGAATATGAGGTAAAGATGAAAATTATAAAAGATTTTATAAAATTGATTGATAAGATAAAAAGTTGGTTGAAAAAAGAAAGAAGAAAATTAAAAAAAAAAAAAACAAAAAACAAAAAAAAAGAGAGAGAATGTGATCAGGCAGGAGACTAGAACAAAGCCATACACTAGAGATTTAGGGTATATTTTGGTCTGCTAGAAGAAACTGTATCCCAAAATTTTAAAGAGAGAAAAACTTATATGTATACAATAAATAAGGTTAACTACAATGAAGGGATAGGATATGACTCTAAAAATGAAAATTTAAAAAGATTTTAAAAAGGAATTGATAAGATGTTGGTTGAAAAAGGAAAGAAGAAAAATTCAAAAAAATAGAGAAAGAAAAAATAAAGAAAATTTAAAAAATTAACTTTGAAAGACTAAAGAATCATGGGAAAAAAGGCCATGAATTCTATGTGCTGTATTCCCCTAGTGCTGGAGTTTTGCACTTCTCATGGCTGTTATTGCTGATCTTCTGGGGGAGGGGCCTGTTGCAGTGATTCTCAAATGTCCTTTCCCAAGGCGGAATTGCCGGGCCCTTGCCAGGGGCCAGGCTAGGTAATCTGTTCGGGTTTGCTCTCGGTAGCTTTTGTTCCCTGAAAGCTTTCCGTACAACTTTGGACGATGAGAATGAAAATGGCAGCCTCCCAATCTCTGGCCCTGGAGGAGCTGAGAATTTGGGGCCCCACTCCTCAGTGAGCCCTCAGAGAAAAGCAGTCAATCACTCCTGTCTCCCCAGTCTCCGGCTGCACTCCGTGCTTACCTGGCCTGTGACCGAGTGTTTCTGTCTCTGCACATGACCCCACTTGGAGTCTCCAAACCCAGCAAATTCCTGTGGTGTGCTCCTGTGCCACTCCTCCCAGGGGAGGAAGGGGAGTCTCCCTGGATCTGCCGCTTGTTGGGTCCCTGCTGGAAGAGCAGTGGCCCAACTATGCCACAGATCATGGTTTATGGCAACCCCGAGCTGAGAGCCCACTCCTCAGCTCCATCTTTGCAGTTGGCTTCCCCGCTCTGCTACCTGGGAGGTCTGCCACACTCAGGCACCCCTGGTCTTTCTGTGACCCCGAGGGTCATGAGACCACACTGTCGCAGTGAAGGTTCCACCACCCCCCCCCCCCCCCCCCCCCTCCCCCCCCCCCGCCTCCACTTAGCCACTGGATCGAAGTCCCTCAGCAGAGCAGACTTCTAAAAGTTCCCATTTGTGCTCTGCTGCTCTACCACTTGTCGGTAGCCGGCTGAGGAGACTCCCTCCCCCCGCGGTCTATCTTCCCAAATATTGCCTCGGATTCACTTCTCCGCACATCATACCTTCCAGAAAGTGGTTGCTTTTCTGTTCATAAGTTGCTGCTATTCTTTTCTTCAATCCCCTGTTGAGTTTGTAGGTGTTCAGAATGGTTTGATAACTATCTAGCTGAATTCCTGGGACCAGATGAAATTTAGGTCTCCTACTCCTCTGCCATCTTGCTCCTCTCCCCCCCAAATCTACTTTTGAGACTCCTTTTTTTTTGTTTCCTCTAGGTTTTCTTCAACAGTAATTACCTTCAATTCACATCAGTTGACTTACCTCTGTAGGCCAACTGTTCCCAAATCTGTTTTTCTAACACTGGAATCTGTGGAAGTTTATTTTGCCATTTCTAACTGCCTCTTTTACAACTTTATAGAGATGTGACAACAGAGTTCTAAGTCATAGGTTAGTCATTAAAAGCTCTTCAGGCTAGACCTAGGTAAGTTTTCCTACCTTATTTTCCAATCTGCTTCAGTCACTTTGTAAGATGTCCTTCATATCCATTGCCATAAATGTCTCTTAGTTTTTTCTCCTGCTCTTTGGCTCTGTTTTCTCAAAACTAAGGAACATGTTTAAATGCTACTCCTTTTTCTGGGCAAATTCACATCCATAATCACTCCCTCAATTCCTTCATCTCAAAGAAATCTCTCTCATTTGAATTTTAATTTTGCTTTTTCTGTCTCTTGAAAAGGTTACTGATTGCATGTTAAGAGAATAAAATACTTTTATAAACATTTATTATTTTACATTTATTTTTATAATCTATGTTTTTAGTATCTCACACTGATATAATTTTATAATTGTAGTTTATATATAAATGATTTAGAGAATTATCAAGAATTATTAAGAGAACATTCACTTTTGCTTATGGCAGGTGAATGTCAGATAAGTATGAGGGGCAGTGGATTTCCTATTAAGGAATCTTAGACAAAATTTCAGATTCCTATATTTCATTACCGCTACACATGGCCCAGAAAGGTAGCTAAACTCATTTAACAAACAACTGTTGGAATAATGATCATGCATGCAAAAATAGAAAAGAGAAACTATTTTTCAAATTTCAAATGTGTTACCAAAAAGAGCACCTTTTCTTTAAACATTATCTTATATGTAAACAGTAAATGACTATGCAGATAAAACACTGTATTTTAATGTAATTATAAGCATATAACCACACTTTCTTTCCTTTCAGTTCTTTTAAGCCCAGGAAAACAGCAAAGAGACTGAGTTTGCCTAATGGTATTATTGTGGTCCATATTACAACACTTAAATTTGACAATACAAGCTCAGAGGCAAAGAGTTTGTTGTTCCCATTTAGAAGCATTTTGACTCTTTTGTCCCAACCTCTAATAGGATGGTCATGTTGCTTCAGAGTATTTAATATACATAAAGTATACTCTTATACTTTAATATACTCTTAGCTTGTTAATTTTTTTCACAAGATAATTTTATATTGGAAAAAAATTAGTTTTCAAGTGAACTGTAAAAATACCTCTCATGATATGAATAGCTCAGTCTACAATTTTTTTTTTTTTTTTGCCTACATTGTTTGTTTATGACTCAGTGAATACCTGAAGAACTTTGTGGCCTAAAACACTTAAGCAGCCCTTGGTTGAAATAATTTTAGAATTTTAGGTATTTTTCAGATAAAATACTCTTTAAGAGTAGCAATAAGTGGTCCACTGGGCATGGAGTATTCATTTGGGTCAAGCCGATGCTTCTTAATCTTTAATTTATAATTGGAGTGGAAAATTTCCCTTTACATTTAAGTGACAAGAATGTAATAGGGTTTATGCAAGTAATTGCATTAGCTGTGAACAATGATTGCTAGATCAGAGTAGCCAAGCAATGTAACCCTCTGCTGTCCATTCCTGACAATCCCCATAGCCACATTCCTACCAAAAATGTAAATTCATGGCCTGTAAATATATGCATTCTTATTAGTACTGAGAATAATCAGACTGCATAATGACTTATTGAAATCCATTTCATGATTTAACCAAGTGATAAGAAACAGATCTTGATAACTTTTATAACAATTTATTTTCAGATATCAAAGATATAAGATATTTTAGGATGCATGTTAAAATCTTTGACTTTTAAGAGCACTTTGAATTTCCAAATTTTGACATATCAGTTAAAAATGCACAAAATGCTTAGCAGGAATGTTTTATGTTAGGAAGACCCTTTACTGAGTTAAAATAAATGAATTTCATAGCTTTTTATCTAAATATTCTTCCTTTTGGTAAATCATGTGAAAGAGTCCTTTTCATTCTAGTTACATGGAATAGAATGAAAACAATTTAATTTGTATTTTATTCCTTTACATTTTATGATTGGCAACATTTTTTTAGAACCTATACATGCTTAATCATTTTTGGCCAAATATATAAATGACTATTCTTGTGGTTTGGAAAATTAAATGCATTAAATATGTAGCATGCCAGCATTCATGGTATGTATTAAAATGTAAAACCTCTATATGAACTATTTTTACTTTTAGTCTTTAGAGAAAAATCTTAAATTATATTTGGATGCACTGGAATTCATTTAGATTCCCTACATCTGATAATTGATAATTTTAGTCTCCAGGAGCTAAATATGTATATTTTAAAAAATATAGTCACACTTTCATTTTGTTGTCATTCATAAATAATTGACCTCATTTTTTTAAAGATTAATTAATTTATTTTAGAGAGAGTGCATGCGTGAGTCAGGAGAGGGGCAGAGGGAGCAAATCTCAAGCAGACTCCCTGCTGAGCATAGAGCCTGACACAAGGGCTCCAATCCAGGACTCTGAGATCTGACCTGAACTAAAACCAAAAGTCGGATGCTCAACCGACTGAAACACCCAGGTACTCCTAATTTGACCTGATTTATAAACAATACTTACTTCAGTGTGGAACTTGAGAAAGAGACTATAAAGAAAGCAGTATGAAAATTAATAAATCTTTTCACTGTTTCATCAATTTTCTTATAGGTAAAAGTGAGATTAATACATACCAAAATATATCCCATAGCATTAGTTCTCTAATCTTATGAGTTTGAGAAATTTTGGATTAGATGTAGAATAGCAGTTGTTTATCAAGGGACTAGAAACTTTTAATACACAAATGTGTTTGACAAGACCTAGGAGAGACAGGGTATGGAGGGAGACAGTGTGGGAATGGGGGTGGGTAGAGACAAAGTATGAAATTATGTCCCATTGGGGGGGGATCTGCAGCACATCTACAAAGTAATTGGAAATTTATAAAACCAGCAAATACTGTTTTGAACCCAGCAATTTATTTTTATCCTCTTATCAAGACACTCTTCTAGGGTTTAAGATTTGTGCCTGTGTCATATATTTGTATATTTCCAGCATCTATAACAATGACAAGCACACAGTAAAGTGTTCAATATATACATTATTAAATGTTTGAATAAAAAAAATAATTATGCAAAATATATTTGGAAAAAATCTTATTCCAATCAAATGTTAGGAACAATGTGGACTGTTACACTCAAAACAAAAATTAACATTGAAAACTGGAGCTAGGGGCACCTGGGTGGCTCAGTTGATTCAGCTCAGGTCATGGTCTCAGGGTCCTAGGATCAAGCCCCACATCGGACTCCCTGCTCAGCAGGGAGTCTGCTTCTCCCTCTCCCTCTGCCCCTAACCCCACTTGTGTGCTCTCTCTCAAATAAATAAATAAAATATTAAAAAAAAAGAAAATTGGAGACAATAAGAATGTGAGTAATGAGAGAACTCTCTCTGTCCTATATTCCTAGACAGGCATGTAATATGTAGCAACCATTTTCTTTTTTGAAATAATAAAAAAAAAATAGATAGCTTCTGCAATAGAGTCTCAAAATCTATAGTTTAATATAAAAAACTGAATCTTGTTTTGCCTTCACAGTTAAGATGCTGATGAATTTTTCCTTGAGGAGACATTCTGCAGGAAACTTTGTTGCTGGCAAAGTTTATACCATTTGAAATAAGCAAACAGTCCATAAACTCTCTACTAGCAAGCAGCAGTAAACAATCAATCTCTGAACCATTCACTGGACCAGAAAAACTTCCTGAGATACCAAATAATTTCTTTAGAGCTTGTGGTCCATACCCGTGCCTAGCAGAAAATTCATTTAAAATTCCTAGCTTAGAGAATATGTAAGATCCGTATTAGAGCTAATATGTAATATTAGAGCTAGGGAGAATCATGTCAGCAACATTCAGCTTTGGAATTAATGTAGCAGTGTATGGCTGCAAAACCTTTTGAAAACAAGTCAATCAAAGTCGCCTTTACTTTTAGCAGTATTTTCGGTAGTATTTTACAAATACCTGATCTTGAAATCTTGTTGAATTTAGTCCAATTTAGTCCAACACATTCTCATTTTAATGACCCTAACTATTGCTATTCAATGGAAAATAATGAAAAATATCAGAATCCAAGAACTATAGGGAGGTCTACATTTACAAGTAATATTTTTAAAAAATTAAAGTTCAAATAATGTTATTCTGCCTCTTTGGATTTCATAGCTGGCTCTTTAAGTGATACCTGCATCCTATTAAGATTTCTGAACTATTTTAAGTAAAAGCATATGTTTGGAGAGATTCACACTTTCCAATACATGCTGACCTTTGAACTTAGATATATTCACATTTGCTTAGCTTCAGTTCAAATATTTTTTCCTCATTTAAATGATGAATCCACATCCTGAAGGCAGATATGAAATGGTACATTCTGGCCAGTAAATGTTAAGCAAAAAAGTCTAGGTAATTATTTTCAAAACTTATTTATCAACTTACTTTTTGATATGTTTTATAACATATGGGGCCATAGCACCTATTTTATTTTTGCTTTTTATATATTTCACTGAAGTACAATAAACAAACAGGAGACTCCAAATCATGTGTTCAGCTTAGTCATATTCCACAAAGTGAATACACTCATGTAACCAGCACCCAGATAAAAACACACAATATCATCAGCACACCCTCTTCTAGCCACTACACTTCACTATAAGAATAAACATTATCCTGACTTCTAACAATATAGAATAGTTTTGCCTGTTTTAAAACATTATATAAATAAATTATACCAAATGAACTCTTCTATGTCTTTGGCTTCTTTGCCTCAACATGAGGTATGTAAGAATCACCCAGGTTTTTTGGTTACAGTTATAGTTCAGTTGCTCTCTTTGCTGTGTGATAGCCCATTGTATAAATAGACCACAGTTTATTTATCCATTATTTTATTTATGGGCATTTGGGTTTTTATTGTTTCAGGAATTGGAAGAAAAATAATGTTGTGAATATTACTCTACAAGTCTTTTCATGAATATATGTAGATTTATTTTGCATATATTCCTAGGATTGTGTATCCACCTATTGTATATATGTATAGGATATGCATACAGTTTTACTAGACATTGTCAAGTAGTTACCTAGAATGTCAAGTTTATGAGGTTCCCGTTGCTCTACCTTCTCACCAACTACTGTCTGTTTGTTCTATTTTTATTTCATTTATAGAACTCTTTGGTGTGTTGTATAGCATTGTTTTTTAAGTTGCAATTCTCAAATCAGAAAAAAAATTATTTGCCATTTTAACAAAGTACATTTTTTATGTAAAATGCTCAAGTGGAAAAGGCATACTTATAGAAATATATAGAAAGATAATCAAAAGAAATCTAAATGAAGAACAAAATGTACTATTTACAAAGGGATAGTTAATGAATAAAAAATCAGTTCTAAAATAACTATGTCACAAGATGAAAATACAGTGTAAGGAATATAGTCAATTAAATTGTAATAATATTGTATTGTGATAGATGGTGCCTGCACTTACCATTATGAGTGCTGAGTAATGTGCGATACGGAGTCACAGTGTTGTACACCTGAAATTAATGTAACATTGTATATCAGCTGTACATCAATTAAAAGAAATTAGAAAAAAGGATTAGATGCTATTGATAGAGCTCCTTTTCGCATCTCTTGTAGTATATGGCTATAATTTGAGGGACTGTCTTGATTGGTTCTGTTCCCAGTAAGAGAATATCTTTTTGACAACATATCTCTCTAGAAATAGGAGGCATTGAAAAAGGCAGTCTCATGCGTGCAGTCTTTCAACTCCCTCTCAGCTGCTTAGGAATGAGCCTTAGGCCTGGAACACTTTCTTATCAAGAGAGAAGGAGCCCAAACAGCCTGTGCTGGGTTTATCATCTTGTGAGGCACTGGGTCTCACGTTATGAAGCACCTGGCCCATCCCACTGTTAAATCTGTTCCCTGAGGAGAACAGAAGGGGGTTTCTTCCACTACAGCCCTGAGAGGGATGTGTTTAGGCTGATTGCCCTGCATGGGCCTCCCACTGCCAAAGGACCCACTGGCCACAGGGAACCGATGCCCACTGTTGAAGCAGATCTCGCTCCATCTCCTTTTTGTGAGTGAAGTATTGTCACATACCAAGATGCAGCGTGTGGAAGTGTTTGGAATCCATTCCTGGGATTGGTAACAGGTACATGGTACTCTGCTTGACACTAAGACTCGATGAACTAATTCAGGAGTACAGAGTTTATTATTGGCATTTGTCAAAAGCTGAGCCAAGGATTCTTATACTACTTCAGTATACATCAGAATCACCTGAAGGGCTTATTGAGAACAGATTCCTGGACTTCCCTTTCAGAGTTTGTATTTCAGGAGTTTGGGGTGGGACCTAAGGATTTGCATTTCCCTCTAGTTGCCAGGTGATGCTGAGACTGTTTGGGGGTGACACATTGAGAATTACTGTTCTAAGAAAATAGACCAGACTAGTAACTTTAATTAAAAAAAAAACAAAAAACAAAAAAAATCTTACGTGAAACTGGCTCAAATTTCCATTCTGTTCCTTAATTAACTGTGTGACTTTGAGTTATTTCATATCTGGGTTTCATTTCTGCATTTCTATATAATAATTTTATTTTCAAATTCAGCAGAATAATGTATTATTTTCATGTAATAACATTATTTATGGTCTCTCCCACATACTTGTTGGTTCCAAAAGAGCATGACACCACTGGCCAATAAAAGCTGAGTCATGGTGCAACTGTTTCCACCCAGTGATTACTATGTATGTGGGGAGGGTGGGGTGTGGTTGTGGCTATGTGCGTATGACTGTATGTATCATGGCATTGTATGGGGGCATAAGAATTAGCATAAAATTTCTGGAGCCACTGAAGAAATATTCTTCAGAACTACCATTGTAGTTGCAACAAGTAGACATTCCTTAGTGAGTGTGTGTTTTTTGTCATCACTGTGTTTATTTTTACTGCATATAAATAATATCTTTCCCTGTGTTGTCATTTTTGTAGTATTTATATTTGTTATTTTTTATTTGTTAAGAGTTTGTAACTTAATTGCAGTAAAAATGCAAAAAATTCAAGGCATAGTTCTATTCCAAAGACATATGCAAAAATAAATACTAAGTTTTATTTGCTTTGTAATTCAATTTTCTATTGAGCAATGCCTTTGGATTTTTATTTTTGATGTCTGATTCACACAAATGTCAAATGTCTATTAAGAAGCTACTCTTTTAGGGGCGCCTGGGTGGCTCAGTTGGTTAAGCGACTGCCTTCGGCTCAGGTCATGATCCTGGAGTCCCTGGATCGAGTCCCGCATCGGGCTCCCTGCTCAGCAGGGCGTCTGCTTCTCCCTCTGACCCTCCTCCCTCTCATGCTCTCTGTCTCTCATTCTCTCTCTCGCAAATAAATAAAATCTTAAAAAAAAAAAAAAAAAAGCTACTCTTTTAGATATTCACTTTAAAACATTTGTAATATTTAAAACATTTAAAATAAATTATGAATAGACATATGAAATATGAAGCAGAATAAAAACAATAATGATAAAACAGAACACCTTTAGTGTTCTTGAAATGAGACCTCATTTCCACTACCTTACCTGGCTTCCTAAGGAGATGAACCAATACCTGGAATTTTGCTTCTGTTATTCACTTGCACTAAAAACAATGCTCATATATCTGGTATTCCTAAGGAATATATCATTTAGTGTTTCCTAGTGTTGAGCTTTAAAAATGTGATCACATTATCATACTGTATGTAATGTTCTGTTATTATTCCTTTCATTCAGCATTGCATTTCTAAAACTCATCCATGTTACTATTGTAGGAGATTATGCGTTCATTTTCACTGCCTCAAATATTTCATTGTGTGCGAACATGATTATTCACTTATCCATTTCAAGTCAATGAAAATGTGTTGTTTCTATTTTTTTTTTTTTGCTATTAAGAAATGTACAGGCAAATACATTTTGCACATGTATCTTGGTGCATATAGAACAATTATTCTAAGCCATATACTGAAGAGTAAAATGACTGTGTAAGAAGTTTATAAATGTTCACTTTTACAGGATAATTCCAAATTATTTTTTAAAGAGTTTGTACCAGAACTGTCATTTTCAATGAATAAGAATTATCCATGTTCAAATTTTTTGCCTATACTTAGTAACATTAGACTTTTTAATTATGGTGAACATAAGTGGTATACCTTAGTATTCTTAACTTGCATGTCCTTCTTTGGTAATAAAACTTAATTTATTTTCTAGCTATAAGAAGGCTGAGGTGATATAGAACAGGCTTGTTGAGGAAGGATTTATACCTTGTATGACTGCATTTCAGGAAGTAACTAGATTGCTCTGCCCCTGTCATCTTACTTATTCAGCTCATTATCCCACCAATGAAAAATGAGTCAAGCTTGTATAATCAGACAGAAATTAACATTCTCTTCCTCATTCATCTGTCATATTTTTACTCCTTTGCATGACCTGACTCAGCTATCTATCCTGAGAAGTTTTAAACTGTTCAACATTGTGCATTTCCCTATTATTAAGTGTATTATATTCTAGTGTAAATTGTGTCTGTTTGACAATGCAATGTGTGTGCATACTAAAGTCAGAACTGCATCAAAATAGCATTGAATTACCAGTGTCTACCAGGGCATCTCCCTCATTGCATGTGCTTATTAAATTAAAAGATAATTACTTCTGTGTTCACTCTTTAGTAGATCCCATTGCATAGCATTCATCCCTTCAAGGAGTGGCCTTCAACTATATTATATTCCAGTTGGAGAGATAAAGGACCATGTTTAAACAGCTAATTTCACTAGATGTCAGTGAAATACACCCTGAAATTATAAGCCACAGTTTACGGGGCTGCAATGGAAAAAAGCAAGATATAGGTATGAGAAAGAATAAAAAGCTGCCAACATTCAAGTTTTTCTTTAATGTGTTGGCGTGGATATAAAGTGGGAATAAAACTAAGGTCATTCCATACTGATAAAACAGAAAAATAGTATGGCTCGTTCAGAAATCATAAATCAAACCATGCCTAGACTGTAAGATATATGCAAGTAGTGATGGATCGTTTGTCAAGAAAGTAGAGTGGAATAGCTCATAGCATTACCAAGAATTGACATTTTATTCTGGATTTTTAATTGAATGGCTTAAGTGTAATTATTTAGAGGCATCTAGTATTTGGGGAAGATAATTCTAGTATGTCAGCGTGAAAATATTAAAGAATAATTGTACTAGAGGCCCTCTTTTAGTTCCATGATATCTTTGTGTTAATATTTAGCTTTTCTCTTTGATTTTATGGTAAAATAGAGTCTCTTACTATATCAAAATTAATCACACAATATTTATATGTATTATATTCTCCAGAGTTATTTCTTTATGCAAGTGATGGAATGACAAGGAAATTTTTGTGTTCTAGATAATTTCCTATTTAGTTTGATTTCCCTGGCATATTTACCCATGCAAGAAGTAAAAATCGTTCCTGTTGAAATACTGCTATCTCAGGAGGGAAAGCAGTCTACCATCTTTTCTTAGAAAAAGAAGAAAAAAAAGTTATAGACTTGAAATTTCAAATAAGAATTAAATAAATATATGTGTAAAATTATCTGCTTATATGAAATAACAAATTAAATCACCAGATGAATTAAATTTTTATTTTCTGTATCCAATTATGTTTATTCTGAATAGATCATTTCCTGCCTATACTAAGCATGTGAACATAGCCTTTTGAGGTATAGTTAATGAACTAAAGAAATTTATAGCAAATAACCTAAATATATTTTTAGGCATCTGTCTATTCACTGGTGGCCAGTTTTCACCTTGAGTCTAAAAGATAAAAAAAAGAAGTATGGTAAGTATGTCAGTAGTAGATGGTGTTGAAGGTGGCATGTGAGAAAAGTTTTGTCTAACTATTCCAATATAAAAATTCCCAAGACCCAGTTTTTTATAAGGGTAAACATATAATATAGTAAACAACCATACTCCCAAAGAAGTGAAACAGATGTTCCCCAAAGCACCTTTACATTGATATATATGGTGGATTTATTCATAATTATTGAAACTGCAGAAAATTTAAATATCCATTAACTGGGTGATTCAGTGTACAAACTGGGGTGCATCTATCCATTGGGATACTTCTCAACAACAGAAAGAACATACTACTGCAAAATGTAACCATGTGGATGAATCTCAAAAACAGCAGGAAATTTGAGTAAAACAGGTAGAAAAGGCTAAAACTGTAATATCATTTAATTAACTTTCTATAAAGGACAAAACCATAGAACAAAGACTTCCCATAACTGGTTCCCAGGGCCTGGGTTTGGAGAGAGAAAATTACCTACAAAGAGCATCAAGAAACTTTTTGAGGTTTCAGAAATATTCTGCCTCTTGATTGCAGTGGTGGTTATGATACTGCATGCATTTGTTTAAACTCACTGATTTGTACATTTAAAAAGAGTGGATTTCTCTGAATTTAAATATCTCAATCTGTCTATATTTTATTTTATTTTTTTTATTATGTTAATCACCATACATTACATCATTAGTTTTTGATGTAGTGTTCCATGATTCATTGTTTGCTAATAACACCCAGTGCTCCATTCAGTACATGCCCTCTTTAATGCCCATCACCAGGCTAACCCATCCCCCCAACCCCCTCCCCTCTAGAACCCTCAGGTTGTTTCTCAGAGTCCATAGTCTCTCATGGTTCGTCTCCCCCTCTGATTTCACCCCCTTCATTTTTGCCTTCCTCCTATCTTCTTTTTTTTTTTTTAAACATATAATGTATTATTTGTTTCAGAGGTATAGGTCTGTGATTCAAGAATCTTACACAATTCACAGCACTCACCATAGCACATACCCTCTCCAATCTCTATCACCCAGCTACCCCATCCCTCCCACCCCCCACCACTCCAGCAACCCTCAGTTTGTTTCCTGAGATTAAGAATTCCTCATATCAGTGAGATCATATGATACATGTCTTTCTCTGATTGACTAATGGCATATATTTTAAAAAAGAAAAGAAAAGAAAACCATACAAACCAAATGAACAAGGAAAGTCACCAAAAATAAAAATTCTAGGGAATATTATCCTAGCTTTTAAATATAACAAGGACAAAACATATTAACTATACACATGTAAATTATTTTTTAGAGTTGGACTACAAACTTCCAGGAAATAAAGCCAAATTAAAAAAAAAAAGTAAGCTTCATTTCATACATTCAAATAAGAGTAGCTTTTCTATGTATCAGATTCGTTAAGGTTTATTGTCATTAGATAAATAACCTCCTCTATCCTAGATTAAGGTATTTTAAAAGCAATACTTTCCTCATTTAAAGTAAAGGCCTTCATGATTTTAGTAAAGTTGTTGAATTATTTCCAAGATAGAATGACGTCACCTGTCAGTTTCCAGTGCACTTTGAAAGAAATAAGGAATGTTAGGTGGTAGATACTTCAATTTCCACCTCTCTGCTCGACATATGTTATCCTTGATTAATTTCAGCTATAACAAAAATTAAGTTCACAAAAAATCTTTTCTAAGGTTGAAAATTGGCACAAAAACAATGTGCTCTTTTTTGGTATCAGTTCCATATTCAAGGTTTTAGGACAAAGTTATCGTACTTATTTTATTCACTCATTCATTTATTCAGTAATATCTCTTCAATAGCTAATCCGTGACTGGTGTACAATAGTCCGTGCTCTAGATATTACATGAGCAGGGACAACCAGAGCCTCTCGTGGGGGCTATGTCCCAGCAGGAGGAGACAGAAGATAAATTAGAATGTACTATTTAGCAAACAAGGTAGTTCAAAACAGCAATTTGAATATGTTGTAAATAAGCAGGAGAGTTTGATGGACAGGACCTGGGAAAAGTGGTTTCGGCACTGATAACAATTCACTCTGAAGAGTTAGGGCCTGAACTAAAGAATGGTTAGGAGTAAGTTAAGTGAAGAATTGGAAAAAAAGGTCTTACAGTCAGAAGACAAGCAAATGAAAAGGCCTAAAGCTGAGAAAAACAAATAAACCAATGACAAACACAGGAGCATTTTTAAAAACACAATGAAGTCCTATTTCTTGAAATGTCACTGCAACATAGGGAATGGCTGGAGGGAACTCATGTAGGACCTTTTAAGTGTGGTTAAAAGTCTGGATTTTATTCTAAATTCAGTGAGAAGCAAGTGAAGGGGTTCAAATATGGTAGAAGTGTGATCTCAGATATGTTTTAAAATATCTACTCTGGTGTGTGTGGATCATTTGTAAGGTCCAGGAGGAAATTGCAACTATCATTTTAGTGGCCAGTGTCTAGGTTTGTTTTTGTCAGGGGAGCCCACCGCTTGCACAAAGGTTCTAGTGTGGAGATGGAGGGATGTCTTTGGAAAGGGGTGGATATTAGTTAACTTTACTGCCAAATGAAGTGTTGGATATGTTCCTTAAGATTTTGTGGGAATGCAACAGACACAGCTTTCTAAATATGGGTCATTGATTTTTGGATGTTATTTAAAACGATGGGCCTAATTAAAAGAATGCTCTTAATGATAGCAGATTGTGACAATGAAATTTAAAAGCCTCTGAATTATATGAAACAAGGCTTATTCTTTTCAGGAGGTTTAAATGGACCAAGATTGTTAACAACTCAAATTAATACCTGTTATAGAGGACTGGGAGGGGCAGGGGATATTATGCATAATTTGGTCATATTCCTTAATGGCCAAAGTGAGAAAAACATGAGCAACAAAATAAATAATGTAGTATTGGATTATAACCCAAAGTACCAAATAATATCCATGAGTCCATGGTGATATAAACAAATGACTAAGTAAAAAAAAAAAAAAAAAAAAAAAAAAAAGAAAGAAAGAGAGAAATTGGAGAAGTGGCAAATTTCCCATACAAAAAAAATGCACATAATTATGTGTTCTAAAGGAGGGGGAGCATAATTTCCTACTCCTTCAGTGTGGGCTGTGCATAGTGACTACCTTTAATGAGTAAAGATAAAAAGAGAAGAGTTATTTTACAGTGGAAAACCTTGACAAACATCACCTAATCCAGGTGATCAAAGTCAACATCAACAATGAAAAATTATGTTGATACCCTGGTATTATAGTCATACACTGCATATGATGTGATAAAAATGGCACTTTATCTCTGTGGTATTCCTCTCCAAACCTATAACTCCAGTACACCATGAAAAAAAATCAGAAAAATTCTAGTAGGTAGGCACTCTACAAAATACCTGACCTCAAGAAAATCAAAGTCATCTGAAACAACGAAGTTTGAGCCATCCCCACCAAGAGAAATCTGTGAATACCAGATGACTGAATGTAATGTGATATCCTAGGTGTGATAGAAAAACAGCAAAAGGCTGTTAGGCTAAGCTAAGGAAATTTGAATCAAGTATGGACCATAGTTAATAATAACATATCAGTATTAATTACTTATAATAAATATACCATACTGACAAGATTTTAAAAAGGGGAAGTTGGATGCAGAGTGTATGGGAACTCTCTATACTATCTTCTCAAAGTAAGTATATAAAACATTATTTTAAAAAAATTGATGAGGGCGCCTGGGTGGCTTGGTCAGTTAAGCGACTACCATCAGCTCAGGTCATGATCCTAGAGTCCTGGGATCGAGCCCCACTTTGGGCTCTCTGCTCAGCAGGGAGTCTGCTTCTCCCTTCCCCCCTGCTCATGCTCTCTCTTTCTCTCTCAAATAAATAAATAAAATCTTTAAAAAAAATCTGTGTAAAATATTAGCAGAAATTTAAAAATATGAAATCTTATTTTTTCAGGATATCTACTCTATAGCATTAGTGAAAAACCAAGTCCTCCTTCTAGCACATCTTCTTCATCTCTGTGCATCAGACTTTCAATTTTTAGCATACATTTTGCCACCTTTAAGAAGATTTTATTGATCTGCTATATTAGTTTGCTGTTGTTTCCTAACAATCCACCTCAAACGTAGTGGCTTAAAACAGTGAGCATTTATGATTATTGTGAGTCTATGTTCCAACTGTGTGGTTCCTTTGGTTATGCCTGGGCTCCCTCATGCATCACTGACAGTCAGCTAAATGGCTCTGCTCTGGGAGTCAGCCTGGTATTGGCTGTTTTGTTTCTCTCCCATGTTATCTTATTTTTCAGAAGGCTAGACTAGTCTTGCTCAATGGTTGTATGGCCAGGTTCTTACAGAGCAAGTGGAAGCATGCAAAGCCTGGTCTCAGACTGGCACAACATCACTTCTGTCACATTGTATTGGCCAAAGTAATCACTAAGCTAGTACATATTTGAGGGATAGAAAAATAAACTGTACTTGTTAATGGAGGAAGCTGCAAAATCACATTGTAAAGAGACATGGATAGAGGTAAAGAAATAATTGTGGCCGTCTGACGAACGATCTACCAGGTCTGCCATGCAGAACTCATCCCTTAAAGTTTAAATTTCTGGAACCCCTTGTCACTGACCTTATATTACATTTTCTGTTAGATTTACTATCAAGGGACAGGTACAATACTTACACTGTTTTATGAGACAGGATATTTCTTTGTAAACTAATAGTTCAGTAAATGTTAAATTTTAAAAATGCAGGATTAGGGTGTATTTTTCTAATTTCCTTGAGATACTAAAAGTATCAAACACTTTTTAATAGAACTTCAGCATAAAGAAGCTTCTATATGATCCCTCATCCCTGCATAAAGACACAAAATCCTTGTCTCTTTGAGGTCTTAGTTTATTATCTTCAGTACGGTAATAGTGGTTATTGTAATAAGCCCAAACTGTATTATCTAAATAGGGAAAATTCTACACATAACTTTAATAATTTGAATTGAAAATAAATAAGGATCAGACCAATAAACTATTTAGGCATCACTCTCTACAATAATTGAATATCTGAATGATGATTCAGCTTCCCAATTCCATTTACTAGAGTGCAACAACATGTGATGACATTAGACAGGGAATCAAGTCTCAAAACATAAATAGAAAGATTAAGAATTTCACTTTGAACTATTTCAATCATTTGACCTTCATCCTTAACAACATACACATCAATTATCCATGTTTCACTTTACAAATCAATTAGGTTAGCAATTTATAAGTCATGGCTGTGTGAGAAATTAAACTACCAAAAAATAATAAGAATGTATGTTTTTAAGGATTTTTAAAGACTTTTTTTTCCTAATTTTTCTAAGATTAAGACACCTTTTTATCAGATTATATTCTTTTAATGCTCAGACCAGTGTTAGTTTGCTTGTTCTACTCCAAGTGATGATTAATTGAACATTAGCAAATTCCAACTGTGTTAACTATATTTTTTTCTATATCCAGTGAAGAGGTTGTTGGTTAAATATCTGAAAGGCTTATGGTGTCAGTAAAAATGAATGCCTAACCCAGTGTCGGATCTGTACCTACACTGCTACCTGGTTGTACAACATTCTTTTCCTGACCAAGCAAGTTAAGAAACTGTCATTCATATTAAATTAAAATGAACTGTTAGAATCTAGGAAAATTGAATTGTCTAATGAATAATATCCTGAATATCTCTTCAAGTGTTATGATTAATTCTAATAGGAGAATTTTCTGGTACATGGCAGCTTCTTGTAAAATTATTAATGATTAAGTTTGTTTTGTCATATAGGAAGATAGAATTCACACTGAAGAGGAAAAATCTGTGTCCTAAGATGGCTGACCGAGCCAGCAAGGGAGTCCCAGTCCCTGCCCCGGGGCTCTTCCGGGTTCTTCTCCCTGCCCCGCTTCCCACGCGCATCAAAAGTGCCAAGTATGCGGAAGTAGAAGTGTATAAATTACCCCCTTTGTTTGTGCTCGGGCTCAGACCTTTGGAGATCATTCTCCTCTGAGCCCGCTGGCGTTAAATAAACCTCCTATCCTCCAAGATCTCCAAGTGCCACTTGGTTCTTCTGTCGGGCAATCCAGTCCAGGTTCCATAACAACACTACTTTTAGTTATCATGAAAAGGTAGAGATGCTCCTTAGCATTATTTTAAAATATATTCCGTTGATGTAAAAGTTGGGTATTCCTCCTTTCTGATGGCTGAGTAATATTCCATTGTATATATGGACCACATCTTCTTTATCCATTCATCTGTTGAAGGGCATTATGCTAAGTGAAATAAGTCAAGCAGAGAAAGTCAATTATCATATGGTTTCACTTATTTGTGGAATATAAGGAATAGCATGGAGGACGTTAGGAGAAGGAAGGGGAAAATGAAGGGGGGGGGGGAATTGGAAGGAGAGATGAACCATGAAAGACTATGGACTCTGAGAAACAAACTGAGGGTTTTGGGGGGGGATGGGTTAGCCTGGTGATGGGTATTAAGGAGGGCATGTACTGCATGGAGCACTGGGTGTTATAAGAAAACAATGAATCGTGGATCACTACATCAAAAACTAATAATGCATGGTGACTAACATAATAAAATAAAATAAAATATATTCTGTTTCTCATGATTACAAGGAGAAAATAAAAGGAATTTAAGAAATCTTTATTTAAATTTAAAAGATAAAGGAAAACTTCTGTTTCATTTTTTTCTATGTAATTTATTTAAAAATTTTCTATAACCACATGTCAGAAGCTCTAATGCACAGAACATTTGTAATTTAAATTTTCATTTTTCACTCAGTTTTCCTTTGGTTTATTTGTCATGATAAATATCTTGGAATAAATTGCATAGTGTTGGAGTAAATATTTGCCTTGTCCAAGGCATTACAGAGCTGGAGACTAGTAACAGCTAACACAGACTAGTCTAAATTTTCTCTTTTGATGAGTGGTATTGATTTGGTGATCATAAAGTATGATAAAGGCAGTTTTGTTTGATAGAAAAAGATGGGTTTTGAGAGAAATTTGTATTTAAGCCCTGGTACACTGCTTACCTGGTTGGATGACTCTGAGCTAATTATTTAATCTCTGATCCTCCGTATAAACAGCAGTAAAATGTGGATATTGAAAACATTTTCTTACCTAATGTATTTTGGTAGAACTGGATCAGTTTGCTGTGGAAAACAAAGGAGATGGTATATGTTAAAGTGCCTTCTAGAATCAAAAGCTTTAAATGAATATTAGTTTTCCATTCTATATGATTGCTAGTTGTAATCTTTGTATGTCCCATATTTTCTTTCCTCATTTTTACCCAATTGTAAAACTTCTGAAGTGATATTGTACAGATTTTATTAATATAGTTACTTTTATTTCAAAGAAATGAAATTAGCCCCCTGATTTTTGGCTGCCAATAGTTGACTGGTCCCTGTACATCCTACTTATGAAGTGTCTCCATTTTAATTATGTGCTAAAGGCTATATTCAGAACTTTGAAAATTATTTCAGTATTGCTGTTGATATTAACCTTGCTGAAGTCCAAAGTATACCTCACCATAAATACTAAAGTGTCTAAATACTTTATGAAAGTATATTTTCTCTTTTCCTTACAATGAAATGACATGTAAGTTGAGTATTACTTTTTAATTTTTTTGAAGT
This sequence comes from Phoca vitulina, assembly GCF_004348235.1. Lineage (NCBI taxonomy): Eukaryota > Metazoa > Chordata > Mammalia > Carnivora > Phocidae > Phoca > Phoca vitulina. Next base: position 43,967,646 of record NW_022589709.1, read on the forward strand.
TAATTTGTACTCATAGTGGGCTTAATTTATTTCAAAAGTGTTGGCTTAATTTCTTCCCTTCCTTCTTAAAATAATAAATTAAAAATAAAGTTGTTTTATTTACAATTGATGCTTTTTTTTTTTTTAAAGATTTTATTTATTTATTTGCCAGAGAGATAGAAAGAACACAAGCAGAGGGAGAGGCAGGCAGAGGGAGAAGCAGGCTCCCCACTGAGCAGGGAGCCCGATGTGGGACTCGATCCCAGTACCCTGGGATCATGACCTGAGGCAAAGGCAGAGGCTTAATCTACTGAGTCACCCAGGTGTCCCTAAAACTGATGATTTTTAAGACTAGAAAAAAGTTCTAGGCCTTGTAAAGTAATTTGGCTAAATTTTGGTAACTTCATAGAAAAGGTGGCTTTTTTTTTTTTAAGATTTTATTTATTTGACAGAGAGAGCACAAGCAGAAGGAGAGAGAGGGAGAAGCAGGCTCCCCGCTGAGCAAGGAGCCCAATGTGGGACTCGATCCCAGGACCCTGGGATCATGACCTGGGCCAAAGGCAGTGGCTTAACTGACTGAGCCACCCAGGCATCCCGAAAAGGTGGCTTTTTTTTTGTTTATTTAACTTCTTTACTAATTATTTGCTCAAGGAAGAAAAAATTAGAAGTATTTGTAGTATGTTTTATATTGTCATATTTGTCAGAGTTATGACTGTTTAAAAAACTTGATGATTTTCTTTTGTTTAAGGATTAACATTGTTCTTAGAGAATATGACTTCTCAATATTACTGATATATATAATGACCAGGGACAGACTATCAGACAATTCTCTCTCTCTCTCTCCTTCCCATCCCCCCTTCCCTCTTCTGTTCTATATACACAGCATCTCCATTCTGGACTAATAGATATTTCTGATGTACTCATCAATGAATTGATTTTTTTTTTAAGGTTTTATTTATGTATTAGAGAGAGAGAGTGCACACAAGCAGGGGGAGCGGCAGGTAGAGGGAGAGGGAGAAGCATTCTCTCTGAGGAGCAGGGAGCCTGATGCAGGGCTTGATCCCAGGACTCTGGGATCATGACCTGAGCTGAAGGAAGATGCTTAACCGAGTGAACCAGCCAGGCACCCCAATGAGTTGATTTTTATAAATAAAAATACCAAACTTTTAAGACTATTTAGATTATGTTATGAAAGAGACTTTGACAATGAAAATGTATTTTAAATTATTTTTTTTCTATTTGGAGAATTTTAAAGACCAAAGTGTTTTATTTGCATCAGTATGGTTCCATTCCTTTATTTTATTTTTATACTTCCCATTGGGATTGAAAGGTAATATTGTTTTTACCTACATTAAGAGAGTCATAGTAGGTGTGACAGTTGAAATCTATAACAAATAGCACAGCATCAGGATTTATCAGACTGTTTTGAAAAAAAAGATCTCCAAGTTTGCTTTTAATCATCCTTACTTTTGAAAAATTTTCTAGAAGTCGATTTTTTTTTTCAATTCCATAGTCCTAGAACAATTGAGCAATGGACTGTGAAGTTGTAACTACATTTCTTCATTTTCGAATTCACCAATACACACAAGTTAGACAAGGTTCTTAACATTCCTTCTCCAATAAAATCTAAGTTGAACTACTGTGTGCAAAATGCTACGATTATAAGAGGTCCTGCTCTATGGAAGGCAGACAAGCATGAAACTAGATTTTTTTTTCAACTTTCATTTACTACTTACTAATAAAAATGTCTAGAGAGGTAAAAAAGTTCCCCTGATATTCAAATTTCTATGTATCTATCTACCAACGATTTATTTTCTAAATTGAGAAATGAAGATTTTAATTATATACAGTTTGTTGTAAATATATAACATTTAATTATATATACACACATATATATTTATCTACTCTGTCTTCTAATTAATGTATTGTGTGTTAATCTTTAATGTAAGTTGCCCAAAGGTTTCTGTAGCTTAATTTGCAATACTTTTGTAAGCAATCAGTTACCAGAGGAATATAAATCAATGAATGGTGTCATTGATGCTTTTTCTGCATAAATACACTAAGAATGTATAACTTGCCCAAAAGAGATTTGGGCATCGGCTTCAGCTCCTGAGAGGTAATCAACCACTAAGCTCTTGGGATGTCCTACCCGATAAAAGAATCTTTGTTTACCTGGAGGATTTGGTCCATTCCAGATAGTCTATACTAACAGTGTGATTTATGGTGGGCAGCCTTTGGCCACATGGTATCAGCTCAACCTCTGGAGGGAATGGAGTCTGAGTTCAGCCACAGAAGGAGTCAACCATGTCTATGTGACCCAGTTCCAATAAAATGCTGGACACCAAGGGTCAAGTGAATCTCTTTGATTGTCAATACTCTGTGTGTATTATTACACATCACTGATAGGAAAACAGATGCTGTATGCACAGGGCCACTGGGAGAAGACAACTTGGAAGCTCCAAGGTCCTGGTGTCTCTAGGAGTGTCCTATGTGCATCTTTTCTCTCTGAAGTTAACTTATCCTTTTGTTGTAATCAATCATAACCATGAGTATAATGGCTTTTCTGAGTTCTGTGAATACTTCTAGTAGATAATTAATCCTGACTATGGTCTTGGAATTCCCAAACTTGCTGTTGGTAGGAGAAGTGAGAATGGTTTGGGGACCTCCAGAACTTCACAAAGGCAATCAAAGTAGGCAAATAAAAAATGTTTAGACAATCAGTTAGTCTCATTTACATTGAAATATTTAAATCATCCTTAATTTCTTTTTTAAAACATACAAAATTTTATTTAGATAAATTTATTAAGGAACTATTCTGTGTTAGTTACTAAATATACAAAACCTTCAAGATGATATAATCAATTGGAAATCATCCAAATTGCCATGAAACAGTGTCTGTATTGTGATGTCTGTGATTCAAGGTCATATCTATCTTGTCGACTGCTGTATCCCTAACACATAACACAACACTTGGCACTAAATCCTCGTGTTGTGTTTTAGTTTGTTCAGGCTGCTATAACAAAAATACCACAGAATGGGTGGCTTAAACAATCAAGATTGATTTCTCATAGGTTTAGAGGCTAGGAAATCCAGATTCAGCAGACTCAGTCTGCTTCCTGGCTCATAGATAGTCATCTTCTTGCTGCCTGTCTCTCACATGGTAAAAGGGGCTAGAGAACGCTGGAGACTTTTTTTTTTTTTTTTTAGTACACTAATTCCATTCATGAGGGCCTCACCTCATGACCTAATCACCTCCCAAAGGCTCCAACTCCTAATACTATCACATTAGGGGTTACGATCTCAACATACGAATTTGGGGGAGGGACAGGAATATTCAATCATCATATATAGATAAAGCCAGGACTGAACTATAATAAATTAATTTTTCAGATATACTAAGAAAAATCTATGCTACATCGATCAAATTTGTCTAGATGACAGTTGTATGTATGAGTACTGAGATCAACATGGAAATAAAAGTTGTAAAACAAGTTGTGAGATACTTGAACACCCACATGTAAAGGGGGAATGGTTATGGATGAGGTTATCCTAGGAAAGTACACAGATAAAAAAGAAGATAGGTAAATTGCTAGGAATAGGCTTTGCCCTCCATTGTTTGTTGCTCTGTTTCTTTGATATCTGAAAATCAAATTTAAAAAAAAAATCCTGCTAGGTCATAATATTTACTTTTATATACTAAAGAATTTCAGAGTACTCTGTTGAAGTCTCCAGTCCCAGTTTTTATTCAGAACTAACATCACAACATATCTCTGAAGCCAGGAGATCACCTACTTGGATTGGGGGAAGTGAGAGAAGGCATGGGAAACATTCTTCATTAATCCCTTTCCCAAATCTCTGTATCTCATACCTGGATGAATTGTATTAAGGTCTTATAAATAATTCACTGTAAGAATAGAGACAGAGTTAATAACCCAATTGACCCCCTTCGTTCCCAATGTTAATATTTAAGGCATTTAAGACTTTGATATTACAATCTAGGACACAAGGCTATTCTAACAGCATTTAAAGAGTCAGTAATTCTACACATTTTATGTATATAACTCTTGTAAATATGGACTCAGTACACCATCATGTGTTTACATCAATGATCACTTCAGTCAGGCAGGTAAACTAAATAATTAGAAATTGTGTTAATTATAATCAATAAAATGAATGAAACAAAGAGAATAAAGCTGGATATACAAGTATACCAGGTTAGTATACTCTTAAAGAATCTATGATGAAATATTTAGAGGAAGTATTACTTATTGAAGTTACTGGGATAAAATTTACATGACATAAAATTAACCATTTCATATGGAACAATTCAGTGGCATTTAGCACATTTCCAGTGTCTTGTAATGATCACCTTTATCTAGTTCCAAAATATATCCATCATTCCAAAGCAAAGCTCCTTAGCCATCAAGCAGTTTCTCTCCTTCCTCACTCACCCCAGCCCATTGAAACCATCAATGTGTATTTTATCTCTATTGAGTTATCTTTTTGGATGTTTCATATATATGGAAACATACACGAGATGGCATTTTATACCTGGCTTTTATCACTTAGGATGATGTTTTGGAGGTTCATCCACATTGTAGCATGTATCAGTACCTCATTTCCTTTTAAAGATATTTTATTTTACTTTATTTTTTATTAGAGAGGGAGAGACGGAGAGGGAGGAGCAGAGGGAGACGGAGAGAGAGAATCTTAAGCAGGCTCCACACCCAGTGCAAGCTCGATGCGGGGCTTGATCTCACGACCATGAGATCATGACCTGAGCCTAAATCAAGAGTCTGTTGCTTAACTGACTGAGCCACCCAGGTGCCCCAGTACTTCATTTCTTTTTAAGGGTAAATAATATTTCATTGGAGTATATATCACATTTTGTTTTTCTATTCACCCACTGATAGATATTTGGACTGCTTCTACCTTTTGGTGATTTTGAATAGCACTTTGCTATGAGAGTGCATGTTCATGTACTTGCTTGCGAATGTATTTTAAAATTTTTTAGGGGGATATGTCATTTTAGTGGTGGAATTGTGGAAGTCATACGGTAATTCTGTTTGACTGTTTGACAAACCATCAAACTGTTTTCCACAGTGGCTGTTGTAGCATCATTTTGTATTCCCATTAGCAATATAATTTTTGATTATAACCATCATAGTTGATATGATTCAGTATCTTGTGTTTTGAATTGCGTTTCCCTAATGACTAATGATGTAGGACATCTTTTCATCTGCTTGTTGGCTATTTGTACATCTTCTCTGGAGAAAATCTATTTTAGTTATTTGCCTGCTTTTAATTGGTTTGTCTTTTTGTTATTAAGTTGTGAGAGTTATTTATACATATTGGATAATAGATCCTTACCAGAAATAATCATGTATTTCAAATATATTACCTCACATGAAAAGTCAAACTATGTTATAACAGATGAAAGTTGTTAAAATTAGGAAAGTTATTAAAATTTGGGTTTATATTTATGAAAAATAAGTGGGTTGAGTTAGACTTATCAAATAGGTCTCACCCATCCTAAACATCCTGTGAAGATTTCACTAAACATTTTATCAAAGAAACTAACTTTTATTGTATCCACATTGATTACTCCAATGTATTTTGTTTTTGTTCTCCTGTTGATTCAGCCTTTCTGATTATTTTCCTTTTAATCCTTTTCTTGCCACTGCAAAGTAAAAGAGCTTCTTATTTTCTCTGAGAACAAATGAGAAAGGAGTAAAAATATTTTCATGCTCATGGATATTGTAAATCTCACCTAACAAAAAACTCATCCAACACAACCACAATAAAGAAAAAAGAGCAAATATCTGTTCCTAGCTTTTTAAATAAGTTTTGTTATTATAATAATATTAATAATAAAAACCAATGGTTTTATATGACATTTAAATTAGAATTATATATTATATACATGTTGTCCCTAAAGGCAAGTTTGGGGAAATATTTAGCAAATAAAACTATATTATAATATGAAAAATAAACAACAATAAAAATCATTTCAAAAGATGCTACTTTTGCGACTACTCAAAAGACTGAAATACACCATAATTTATCTAAAAATATAATTTCTATGTGTGTTGGTTTCTAGTCCAAATGTAACTATTCTATAATTTCTGTTTCAAGGCATAAAAGAAAGAAATAATACACCTCACAGTCAGCACTGTGATATGTTGTTTTGGTGTTATTCAGTTCAAGTGAAAGCTCTAAAGCTGGACTCAGCCCAGGACTTGCAATCCAGAGGCATCTTTTTTAATTTTTTAAAATTGTTATTACTATTATTTTTTAATTTAAAGAATGGCAGACTGCCCCATGCAGTGCCTCATTTGGATGTGTCTGGAGTCTTGGAAGCTTGACTACCCTACATTCTCCTACAAAAGGACTCAAGAGCTTGTTTGAAGGTTCTAGGAGGGGAGCACAGTTACGGTTTACCCTTGACCAAAGAATGGTCCTCCTCTATCACAGAAGGTTGTCCCCTTCATCAGAGCACACGACTTTGAGAAGGATGCACATGGAGCCGTGAGGGAGGAAGGGACACCACTCTAGCCAGCTAGATCAGCCAGTTCAACCCTGGCAATCCATGGGGTGATAGTTGTTGCAGCCAGATCACCCTCACATCCTTTTTTTTTTTTTTTAAGTTTTATACACCTTGATTTCTAATGAAATAGCTACAATAATGGCCTTGAATGCTATTAAAAACAATAACTAAATTGTAATAAGGAATTTATAATGATGCTTCCACAGTATTTTATGAAGTTGAATACTAAAATATTATACTTTTTGAATTTGGGTGCTAATCAAAATTCTTATCTACATAAGTAATCTCTATTAATATGGGAATTTACTATATTTACCATTATTCTCTGAACTAACAGGGGTTAATAATTAGAAGTAAACATCTTTCAATCCTTGTGAAATGATTTTCCAAAATGCAGATATTTTGAAAACTGTGTACCATTAAATTTTCAAATTATTAATCCTCCCCAAAGCTATTTTTATTATACTGTTTTACTGATATACAGAGAAAGGTGCTGGATTAGTTCTAGCACTGGTTCTATTTTCAATTAGTTACTTGCACTAATTAGATACATGAGTTATTTTGGCTGCTTGTACTTTCACCTGTTTCTTCTCCTTTCATTCTTAACTCTGTGTGCAATCTGGCAGAAAAAGTCAACCTACTTTATCTACCCTTTTTGTTTAAATTTTATCAATTAGGAGATAGGATATAAATTCACCGTAACTAGCACCTCTATATTTCTAGCAAGAAATTCTGCAATTAGTTCTAAAAGATAAAGATAAAACTCACTTCCAAATGAAATGTGTTACCCATCTCAGACAGCTTCCTTATTAATCAACATCTAGACTCTTTTTCTCTTAAGCTTCTGTTTTATTCCCAAGACCTGTGTCATTGAGTTATTATAGGGGAATGCAAAATTTTCTATGTGGATTGGTCTGCAAGGCTTATTACTGGTATTAGAGACTTAACTACCCCCTCAGCCTTCCTTCCCCCCACCTGACTTACATAAGCATTAGCAAATTTACTTTTTCTCAATATTATCCACTTGTAGGTTATCTTGCTATGTTTCAGAAGTCCCTATTTTACTCACCTAATGAGAAGATAAGCACAGTTATCATAACAAAAATAGTTAGTTGTTTCTATGTATACAAGGAAAACAAAGCTTCCTCGTTTAATTGGCTCATTGTGATGGGGTGATCCTTTAGGAAATCATATAGCCCAGTCCTCCACCAAGCTCAATGGAAACGTTCAGCTGGAGACTAAGCACAATCTAATCTTTGCGTCTTTATCTGAATCCCTGATCCAGACAAGGGCACTCGTGAAGATTCAGCCAAAGCTTTCCAACCAGATCCCCTACCTGTATAAAAGCATAGCCACTTTTGCAGTGGCTCAACTGCACTCCTCTTCTGTATTAATAATTTTTTTTAAAAAAAGCTTCCTTCAAAAAATGCAGGCTAGCTATAGTGGCCCACTTTCAACTTCCTCAGTTCATCCACTCTTTCATACATAATAAATTTACTGTAATTAAGCACTATCTCAAAGGTCTCGTGAGAATAACTTTTAAAGATTTCCTCTGTCTTTAGCAGGATGGGATTTTCTTCCAGTCCCTCTTTTTCCACTTCCTTCCTTAGGAGGAATATTTTAGCATTCTATCTCCTATAGTCCTGGGCAATACCAAGTTTGGAAGAACAAAGCAAAATGTCACAGGTTCTGTAATCATGATGATGGGTGTTATGCTATGAAGGATGGAAAGCTGTCAGAATTAGCAAGAGAAGCGTGTGTTAGTCCTATAGACTTTAATTCTCTCACTCTGAAGTTGCATCATAACAAAGCCTCTCTCTTATCCCATCTTGCTTTTCTTCCTCCTAAAGACTACAGGATCTATAAACAGGAAAAGCTACATCTTCACTTCACCCCGGGACCCCTATGACCAGATCCATGTAGCTGAGACTATGATGTAAAGAACTGCCTAAAAGCTAGAAGGAGAGGCTAAGGAAGATGAGTCAGAATCATGAGTGGAACAAAAAGATAAACAGTGGTGATGAGGGTGAATCTAAAGGGAGGAGTTAGAGATGGAAGACGTTTAGGAGACTTGTATTTTTATGATCTCATTGGTTTTATAAAGCAGGTGCATTTATGATTTCTCAAGGAACAATCCAATTCAAACTCACGTTAATTTAAAATCTGTAGCACCTTAGTTGTGATCTCATGAAAGCCTCAGTAATGATCCCTCTTAAGTCATCTCATTAAATGAGTATTTTTAAACTTGCAACTGTGTTTAGTGCAATCATTGTGGGAAATCACTCTAGGTAAGATTTTAGGACAGGTCCTATAACTCTGGGTGTTTTACCTTATTTACCAATGCAAACATCAAGGGTACTTGCTGCCTGGAAAAGATTTGCCACTTTTTGGAGCCCTTGGGTTTGAAATGCACCTTCATTAATGACTGATACCTGACCAACATCAGAGACTTCTCCCCCTGTGCCAACATCCAGCAGGTTCTGCTTGCCTTTAAATGGTGGAGAATGATGCCTTAGACCCAGACCTAGAGCCTGCCACCCTGCCCCAGCATGAGGGCCTGTTATTATCACGCACCAGGGTTCTCGTTCTTGTTCTCATGTTTGTGGGGCTGGAGAGCGAAGGCACTAACATACCCCTTCCTTACCCTGTTCACCCCTATCCCTCACCTCAATACCTAGCATGCCTTTTTCTTTCCTTTTCTTTCTTTTTCTCTGGGGTGGAGTGGGAGGGGGCACCATGGGTGAAGCCCTCTGCCCCGCTGGGCGTGGTCCAGGTGGTGGATGGAGCGTGGGGTTTCCAAGAAAGGAAAACGCAGCAGTTGGAGTTCTTAACTAATGATCTGTGGCTTCAGGTGTGTGGGGAGAATAAGTTTGGATCTTGATGGAGGGGCAGGAGGATAGGGTAGGATGTGCTCAGCGAGCGTCAGGGGCGGTTCACAGAACTGTGGAATCTGGCCCGAGGCACTGCTCGCTCGGTTCCTCCGGCAACCCACTCCTCCCAGAGGAAGCCGATCTCCCGGGATCTCACCAGTTCTACGGGCCGGGGCAGGGGAATCCTGGGAGGAGAAGCTCCCCGGTGCCCTGGGTCCCAGGGGCCCCTTCTTTTCGACGTGTCCACAAAAAGTCTGGCTTGCGCCACCTAAGAAGCAAACCCCAGTTCTTGTGGAGGCCTTGCTACCCCCTCCCCCACTCAGAGTCACAGTTCAGCGGTTCCTCTTCCCAGGGGCCTGGCCAGGTAAGGTCCAGGAAAAGGGCTCTGGCCGAGAGGCAGTGCAGGGGTGGACAAGAAATAAAAGTTATTTAAAACCCAGCAATTAGCATATCAATATTAGTGGATTGAATGGATTAATGAATGTGGCATGGCTTACTCCTCCACTGAGATTTTCTTGGATTAATTTCTTGGATAATTTGGACAACATATTTCAGCCTTATCAAAAGAAGTAGACAGTTCTTAGAAGTAATACGGAATTTTAGCTCAACTTTGGAGGAATAGTGAGAGAACTAATAATCTATTTTAAAAAATAAATGTAAATATTTATATTGATATGATTTTCATTTATTTTTGCAAAAAATGATTGCTATCATTCTAGTGTTAGCCTTCAAGTGAAAAAAAATTGTATCAATACATCAAATTGTGCTAGATGATATAAATTGATGAAAAAATGCTAACTTCTGTTCAATATTTATTTCCTTTCAAGTGTATGTGTATTCGAAAAATAGTTAATTGAAATAAGAGTCCTAAAACGGAAATTTTAAAATGGGGTCTTTTAAAATTTTATATTTCAAACAGATTTGCATCATGATGAGAACCTGCTGTGTATCCTGTTTACCAGGTGCTTGGGGAGAGACTGCTACTCATGGTGAGTAGCAGTTTATTTAAGTTTAATGCAAATGGATCCAAACATTAACAGTGTAGTTTTTAAGGGTTAAAGACAGTACATACCTGGTATTATACTGATCTTATTTTTCTATTTATACATGATTATTTAGTGCATCATTTGTTTATTTTCTTTCTCCAACTAAGTTATTATAAAATGTCAGCTAATTAGTCAAAGGATATAATAACATTTGATGAAGTGATCAAGTAAAGCATATGAGGATCAAGCTAGTCCTTGAAGAGGAGGTTTAATTAGGTAATTAGAACTGCAGGCGGAGGGCAACAGTGTATGCCACTGTGCAGTTTTGTTTGAAAATCAGTTAAGTTTTTTTTCTATATTTTTATTCACTCATTTGCACATCCATTGTTCGACAAGCATTCATAGAGTGCATACTATGTTCTAGGCACCATGGTAAGCCTTTGGGATACAAAATAAAATAATGCAGGGTTATCTACAGTTGTCTCCAAACAATTCCACTGTGGTCATGACATATGTGGAACAGATTTAATATACACCTGCATTATGCATTAAATCCTCACAATCTATAGGAGCTTATCCATAAAGCAGGCTATTGTGGAGCAGATGCTGTAAACAAATGATGTAAAGCTAAGTGAGGAAGCACTGACAACTCTTGTGACTTACTGAGCCATTTAAAATGAGCAATGAGCCAAAGCAGGAGTCCTACAGAGGAAGAATCAATAATGAATACATTATCATGCATATTTCCCTAAGACAAGGGTAATAATCATGTGGCATTCACTTCTGTTACTAAATAATTTTAAGGAGCCTTCCCTCCCTTCCCCATGGACTCTAACATACCTATTTCTGGTACAAAATAGAGAAATCTCAACTGCTCTCAACACCATAACTTTGTTAGACTTTAGCTGCCAGGACATTTTTCAGAATCCATTGGCTCATTTAAACCTTCCAAGGGAAAATGGCAATTGAGCATGAGTTTTACATTAAAGCAATACAGCACTGACTAAAAGCAATGTGGCATTCCACCATCTCATCAACTGTGCTATAGCCTGAAAACTTACAAAGGATAAATAAGTACATTTCTTGTCTTCTCTCCCACCTTACTTTTCAATCCCATTTTAAACACTAACTTTATTTTTGTTATATTATTAAAAGGGTTATTTTCATATACTTTTAAGTTACATCATTTAAAAAAAAACAGTAAGATACATCTTTATCCTGCTATCTACCTAGGTTTCTTATTGCTCACTGCTGTCTTTCTCTAGTATTCTTTAAAAAAATTATTATTCCGTAGGAAAGTTACATATATTCAATAAATGGTGGTGTCATAAAATTCAATTACATTCCCCAGGGGAAAAAAGTTAAAGGAGAAAGAAAACAATAGTGCAGGTTATTCTGGCCATCTTTTTACTCACAAGGATTATCCCCTGGATAGAAATGAAAAACATAACTCTGCTATTCCCTCAACCAGATAAGTTTCCTCATACTTTTTATAGATCGAGAATCAAATCCAGGCAGGAGTACATATGTATGAATGTATTTTAGACTAACAGAATGTTGATAATTGCCGAAGTTGGATTATGGGTACATTGGCCTTCATTGTGTTATCGCCTGCATTATTTTGTATGCTTGAAATTTTCCATAATACAAATTAAAACTTAAAATCACATGCACATTCCATGGTCCTCCAAAGAACAAATGATTATTATAAAACATCTGGGGAAAAACGAAATGTGGTTTTCATCCTATATGCTCAGTAAAACAATTCGTCAATATCATTTAGTTGCTCCTTGGAAAAAATATAATTTGTTCTATTGTTGAAGGAAATAGTAGTTGCATTGGTTAGGTTCATGTGTCACCTTGGCTAGATTGTAGTCTCCAGTTATCTTCAAACACTAATCTAGGTGTTGCTCGAAGGTATTTTGTAAATGTGATTAATATCCATAATCAGTTGGCTTAATAATAGAGATTGTAATAGATAATCTGGGGGGGGGGGGATGGAGAATTGGTTCCGTCATTGAAAGGCCTCAAGAACAGACCTGAGGCTTCTTTGAAAAAGAAAGTCTCCTGTGTGTTCCTTTAGCTCATGTCACAGAATTCCAGCTGTACTTTTTGATGGCCTGCCATATGGATTTTGGTTTCCTAGGCATTGCTTACAATCATGCAAGCCAATTCCATAATTTCTAGGATTGCCAAGGTGGGAAGCATTATAAAGCTTTAGAGAGTTTTTTTAAATTCTTAAATTTTGTTCCCAGATTAACACAGCCTAGACAGCTTTTTAGATGTTGTTAGGCCAAAAGGTCTGCGTCTGGGCCAAAATAAAACTTTTCAAATCAAAGTATACATGGTTTTGTATTTCCAACAACTTCCGTAGTTTAAGTGTATGCTAAAATTTGAGAATCATGAAGTAGAAAAGGAGAATTAAAAAAAAAGTCAACAGAGGTCTGAATTTTCAAACCATTTTACCTTTAAGACACTTAAGAAATTCCCAAAAGTGAGTAGGTGATATACAGACAATTATAAACTTGTACACAGGGTTCAAACCATTCTTTTTTAGTATTGACTCTGTTACCTTAATATGTATTAATAGAGTTTGATTTTATGAGGAGTAAGCATAGATCTATCTTACTGGGAGCAGGAGGAGAGAGAATTTTTAATATTACCAACAGGAGATAGAAAATATTTGGGACTTGATCTCACAGTATCTCCTGATTTAGCTGATGATAAGAAATGAAATAGGACCTCTTTTTACTTTGGCACTTTAATTCCTGAAGATGGAACTCATCCAGTGCACTCCTCACTGCCCAGCTTCAAAGAGAAACTTCACATGTCCATCTATATCTCTCTTCAGCATTGATAGGCATTACAATAAAATTTAAAAGAATAAACTGCCCCCTTATCACATATGGCAGTGGGCATCTCTGAAGACTTATAAGCCAACACATTCTCTGTTATTAACTTGGCACCTGGTTATAGTAAACTCAAGAAGTAAATGTCATTATTTCCTCTTGGCCATTGATTTTACTCAAGCTAGGCAATTTTCCACCCCTCTCTCTTGGGACTGACTTCTCAACATGCCTCCAGATTCTGGACAAGATGAGGATAAGTCGCATTACCTTTTACACCTCATTAGCTTTAACAAATATGTAGGTGGCACTTACACAAACAGTATCTTACCTGCTGTTTTGTTCCTCACTATATTGCTTTCCTGCTGTTTTTACAGGTGGCATTTAGGCATGCTATTCTGATAGATATCATCTCACAAACTTGTAGACAGAAATCTGGGGAAAAGTTAACGTGGAAAAAAATTACACTTAAAATATCAAAAGTTCATATCACACAAAATAAGTATATATTTAAGACCACCAACAACTACCAAAATCATTCGAAAGAAATCATTATTGTCTTCTTTTTACCCACATTATTGTTTTAGTCTTAAGCCTTTTAATGTGAAAGTAGGCACGTTTTTTAATGCAATGAATTTCTCTCTTTTTTTTTTCTTTATAAAAGTAAAGTATGCTATCATCAGTAGTAAAATAGACAACACTTTCTCCACCTTCACATATCATTTTGACATAGCTGTTTGGACTTCTGCCACTGCTTAGTGTTAACCTGAAATGGTTACCAGTAGCTAAAAACAAATTCTAAGGTGTCTCCTTTTAGGGTTACAGTGAGAGTATGAAACCAGGCATTTAATTTGGAAAAAAAAAAAAAAAGATGAAGCCAGATACAGAGTTAAATGTAGATCAACCCTTTCTAAAACAAGCAATAAAATAAATGAAATAAAATATACCCTTTTCTCTTTCCTTTGATTAATTCTATCATTCATTAATAAAAATAACTCATTGAGGGGCGCCTGGGTGGCTCAGTTGGTTAGGCCACTGCCTTCGGCTCAGGTCATGATCCTGGAGTCCCGGGATCGAGTCCCACATCGGGCTCCCTGCTCAGCGGGGAGTCTGCTTCTCCCTCTGACCCTCCCCCCTCTCATGCTCTCTCTCTCTATCTCATTCTCTCTCTCAAATAAATAAATAAAAAATCTTAATAAAAAAAAAATAACTCATTGAGTAAATAATTATTCCTACGAAGTGCCAGGCTCTGGGGATATAATATCTTGGAAGGCAAATAGGACCCATTCCACATGAAACTTACTCCTTGAAACAGTGGGTTGGAATTGTGAAAGTGGGATTTGTGAAGTTAGGTTAAGGCTCCATTGTTAAGAGAAGGAAGTAGTGAAAACAAGTTGTGCCATAGGTACCATAGATTTCATTGTCCTGGTCTTTCTAGTAAGACAGCCATCATTTTCACAGTTAGCTGCAGGATTGGGTTTAGGTCTCACTATGGCCAGCAGTTTGACACAGAAATAGACAAGAGTCTGAATAGAATTCTGAAAATAGCATCCAAATGAAGTTCTCCAATGAACTTCCCTTTTCACTATCCCCCGCGTCCTCCCCCCCACTTTTTTTTTTTTTTTTTCCCATTTCTCTCCTAAACCCATTCTTCTTGATTCTCTGTCATTAGCACATTAGGAGAATTTTCTGGGGAAATATTGCATGGCCAGCTACACCTTACCTCTGACAGAGGGTCTCTGGATGGAGATCATGGAACCCAATTTAACATAGTGAACCTGGCTGACCCAGTATATGAAACCCTTTTGTATTGTATGCTCTTATGAGAAATTTAGATTATATCCCTTGCATTCTGCATGATCGCTCAGCTTTTTTTTTTTTTTTTGTACAACATGCCAAATATGATACTACTTGCCCCCATCAAGGAAAAAAACACATTTTTCCTTTAAGTGATTCTCTGACAGTGAAATAAGAAACAAAAAAAAGGGTGAATAAAAAAAAAAAAAATGCCACGAATTTGTCCTTGTTAAATTGGCCTAAGTAAAAATCAACATGATGGAACATGAGAACAGTTGGAGTCAATGGCCGTATTAAAAATTCCAGGTACTTTATTTCCATTGTTTCTAGGCAAGTTAAATTCTAATTTGAAATAGCAAACAAAACGGAAAAGAACAACACAAAAACAGTGCTGTCACTCCTAGTTAATGGATAGCATTCTATTTCATTGAAAATTATTTTATATGTTAGCTAGAAATGAGCCTTTTGTGTATGAGTGTGTAAAAACAAAAACCCCCAGAATTTCACTGCTGCCCTTCTTCTACTTAAGATTAGGCAGTCTCATAGTCAGTGTCAAATTCACCTCCACCCTTACCCCGTTATCTCCAAAAAAATCAAGCACATGTTCTCTTCCTTTCTGGAAGGAAGGAACATTACATTTTCACTGTCTGTGAGTTACTTTTTCCAGAGAGCAATAAATTATTGATTGTGTGAGATTTCATAAATAAAGCCAAATATAAGCAGGTGATTAATCATTCATTTCTGGTTCACCTTGAGAGAATAGTACAATGATAACAAAAGCAAAACATTGACTGTGTTTCCTGTTCATGATGTGCAAGTTTAGTGGATGCATGCTCTATACAGTTCATGAGGATTCTTGCACTGTTTGTTGAGACATTTGGTGTGGAAAGTCACCCAGACAGGGAAAAATCACGTCTTGAGAGTACCTACTGTATATGAGTAGTTTCATGTACTTAAAAGTGTTACTGTGCCAAACAACAATTTTTTTTTTTTTTTAATAAGGCATGTATGACTGGTTCTGATCCTGACTGCATTATTTACTTGCCATGCAACCTTAGGCAAGTTCTTTGACCTCCAGTGCCATTTCCTCATCTCCCAAATGGGGATAATACAGGAAATTATTTCATAAGATAGTTGTGAGAACACCACAATACATACACTTTATCACGCAGGGTTCAACCAGAGAAGCACAACCAATAGGAGATATAAACATACATATATATTAATGCATATGTTACAGGACATTGGTCTTACTCTTGTCGCCACATCTGATGCTAGGGCCCAGAGTCCATAGGGCAGGCAGTCAGGAAAGGATGATGGATGCAAAATGGGGAAGATCAAGGTCAGGCTGGAACCCACAAACATGAGCTGGAGCCCCAGTGGGCCCCAAGTCTGGTATTATTGCTCCTGACCTTGGTGACAAGAGTATCCTGCAGATGCTAGGGCCCTTTGTCCCAGAGGTGAGCACACACACCTGGTCCAGAAACTGATGGTTGATCCTGAGAAGGGAGGGCTGTTGCGTGCCCAGCTTCCCCTTCACACTAGTGAGGTGAATCAGCTGATCAGCAACAATGTGTACCTGTGCACAAAATGGTTGCTGCTTCCCTTGTGCATTCCAAATCTCCAAGAACTCTCCTTGTGGCCTCTCCTAGCCAGAAACTGTAAGAAAGGTAATTCTAGGAAATACAATATAGTTCATCTTAGCCAAGTCGACACACTATAGCAGCATATCACACAGACTTGTGCACAGATACAGCATATGTTCAGGTATTTGATTTTTCTTTCTTTGACTAATCCATAGTGCCTGTTGTATTTTTTTTTTTTTAGGTTTGCTTATTTTGACCGAGGAATTTAGTAAGAATCAGCAGAGATTTATGAGTAAATGTTGATGGAGAAAAGGGCTTATCAAAACAACAAGGTAGTCAGACTTACAAGTATCAATTGATATAAAGTTATATTTATAATGGGTTAATTATTTAAAACAAACTTCAAAGTTACCAAAATTAATTAAAAGTAGAAATTTCTAATCTTTATAAATCTGAGGCAGCTTCTGCCTATCTAGCAATTAAGATAAAATATACTCAAAAGGGGCAGTTGGGTGGTTCAGCTGGTCATACATCTGACTCTTGATTTTTGGCTCAGATGATGCTTTGGGCTCTGTGCTCATTGGGGAGTCTGCTTCTCTTCTGCCTTTCCCTCTCCCCCTCCCTGCTCTCTCTGTCTCTCTCTCTCTCTCTCTCAAATAAATAAATTAAAAAAAAGTACTCAAGAAATACCACTTTGAATTATCTTCCATAGAAAGTTCAGAAATGTAACCATAACTTCTCTGATTACTATTTTCTCAATCTTCTTTCAAGAGGATAGATTTTATATTGAGACAAAGATTCATGTGCACATGGATTCTGTACAGAGCCGCTTTATTCTTGCTGAGGAAAAGATTCCTTTGCTGTAGGGAACAGAGTAAACTTATTAACTGCTCAATTACGTTTGTCTTCAGTTGAACAAATATAAATTCAGGTAATCTGACAATATGTCAAACCATTTAACCTTTCATGATTGTTTTATCCTTCAATGAATAGTATTAACTTTTGTTCTTTAATAGCAATAGAGTGACTAGTTAGAGTCTTCTCATTTACTCTTAAAGTAATATCTGCTACGTTTTGGCACATTGTGCTTTGGGATCTTCATGGATTTGAGGAAACTTAGTCACAAGAGCTGAATGCTTAGAGCAGAATCTCTATATAATTTCAACTGAGATATTTTTTTTTAAATAAAGTACTCAGATCCTGATTTATTATAAGGTCTGTTATGAAGTCTGGGATCTGAATTTTTAACAGACCAGAGGTAATTCTTGTGTGGGTTTTTTTTTTAACACTACGAGAACATTATTTTAGGAAATAGTATGATGTCAAGTTACTGCTGGCTATAGAAAGGGAGTGATATACATAGGTGTGTATGGATGTAGGAGGAGAAGGGAATTCCTAAAGGAAATGTGAGGAATGTTTCTCTATCACAGATTTTTGCCTAAGAACATTTGACATCTGCTTGCTTAGTGCATTTTGAGTTCCAGAATCAACTGGTAGTAGATCATGCTTGATTTCTGGGAGTTTACTAAGAATAATAGCCCAGACAATACTTGCTCCTGAACAGTATTTGCTCCTAGCAATTTGTAGAAAATATATTCTCACAAAAGCCAGAACTGTTGAACTATTGTGTGAGAAATGAGTAATCATCATATTTAGATAGTTAGGGTCAAAACTGGAAATTACTCAAGGGCTTCAGTTGTGTTTACTTCTTGAATGTAGCAACTTAACAACGGAACATCTTTGTATGCCTATCCAAACTTTTTCTTAAGGCCTATTGTTTTCTTCACTGTGAAGTTTAGATATAGCCACCGTCTCTTATATTTAATTTTTTTTTAAAGATTTTATTTATTTATTTGACAGAGAGAGACACAGCGAGAGAGAGCACAAGCATCTTATATTTAATTTTTAATCACTATTATGACTTCAGGAGAAATATGGTATGGTATGGTATGAAAATATAAAGCAAAACCATTTGAAAATACAAACTCTGTTTTTTTAGTGATTGTAGGAGAAAAGAAAACCAAAACAAAAAGAGCATGCAAGCAAATATCCATCAAACTGTAACATTGATTAAAAATTTCACTACATATGTTGTTTAAGGAGCTGATTTTTATGTAGCATATTATGACTCAGAGAATAGAAATGACAAGTTTCTACTGAATAAAAACCAATGAACCCAGATGGGAAGTTTTACTCTTAATTTCAATTAGGCCTTTATGAAGGTTTGTCTATTGGAACTAGCCACACACTTAAATGGTAAAATAAGGATTAAGAGGTCATACTATCCATGATTTGAGGCAAATTTTTAAAAAAGTTTAATTTAGCTGATTTTTACTGTTTTAATGCCCCTGTATTATTCTATTTTTTTATGTAGCCAATATTTTTGAATGCTCAGTATTCTAGGCGGTTGCTGATTGCTTTATCTGTGTTACTGAATTTAATCTTCACAGCACCCCAGAAACTTACGTAAAGAAGTAGTTTTATCCATAGCCAAGGTATAAATAAGAGATGATCAAATTGCAATAAAATTGTTAAATACCATATAAGCTTTCAAAGTTTTAAAAATATGTATTTCATCCTGACTGCTTAAAAGTAAAGCTTTGGATAATCACTTAGTCATGGTAATGAATATCTTTGCTCTTTCTCTTTAATTCTTTTTTGTTTTCCTTCCATCTCTAGTGCACAAAGTTGAATTAATCCTACTCCTGAAATCATGGCTTATTATCAACATTGGTCTGAGCACAGGCCATGTTCTTGTTTAGTTTACCTATGACTTTTTGTCTCTGTCCCCTATTTCTATTTTCCTTCTGTTTCTTTAGGCAGTTCTAATATATTTATTATCTTTTAGTTTGCATGCATTCTTGTAAATCGTGTCTTGTGTCCTATTCATAGGCATTTATTCTGGCAAATGATACTACATATCTCCCTTTTTTCATTTTTTTCCCACTTGGTATTATGTTAAAAAATTCTTTTCACTTATATTGTTATACATAAATCTAATCCATTTCTTCTAACTGTCCATAATACTCTGTATTTCTTATCCACAGTATATTACCTTTCTGTTGTTACATTGGTAATGCCGAGCTTATACTACAGATAATTCTTCATTAAATATTGCTGAATATATTTGCCTTTGGGGCATTTACTCAAAAGCCAAAACTCTAGGTCACAGGATATCTTACAAAACAGTACTCGATGGCTCTCCATATGGCTAGTCTATATCTCCCACCTGTAATCCATGCTAGTTTAAATATTCCCACTTTCCCCCAATAAATAGTATTTTTCATCTTTTAAATTTTTACCAGTATAAGAAATGTGAAATGATTTCTCATTTTTGTTTTGGTTTGTGTATTTGTGATTATTAAAATGGTAAGCATTCCTTCATATTCTCATAAAACTTTCAGATGTCTTCCTCAGTATCTTGATCGTATCTTTCACCTGATTTTCAATTGTGTTTGCTATTTTATTCCTGTTGATTTGAAGTAGTTCCATGTATAGTCTAGATATAAATCCTTTGTTGATTTTATATTTGACAGATTGTTATCACCCATGCTCAATAAGCTTTATTAAGAAGTTTAGGATTTTCGGGGCGCCTGGGTTACTCAGTCGTTGAGTGTCTGCCTTCAGCTCAGGTCACGATCCCGGGCTCCTGGGATCGAGCCCCGCATTGGGCTCCCTGCTCCGCGGGAAGCCTGCTTCTCCCTCTCCCACTCCCCCTGCTTGTGTTCCCTCTCTCGCTGTCTCTCTCTCTCTCTGTCAAATAAATAAATTAAATCTTTAAAAAAAAAAAAAAGTTTAGGATTTTCTATTTGTAATCACAATGCTAAAATGTTACTATGAACTTTTTCCTTCTCTTACCTAACAGGGATCTATAAACCATTTAGACTTAGGTCTTTAGATTTAGCTGACTCTGGGAAATTTTTACTCCATTATTTTCTTATTTCTATTCTTTCTATTCTTTTTTTTATTTTTTTAAAAATTTATCAAGTTTTTAATTTTAATCCTCCTTTCTATTTTTTGTTTTTCTCTTTAAGATATCAATATTATTTGGATATTTGTGCTTCTGTTATTTATATTTATTAATTTTTCTTTTGTGTTATTTATCTCTTTATCCCAACATTTTCTGTGAAATTTACCCCATATAATCATTTTACTTGTAAATTCACTTTTCAGCTATTTCTTTTCCATAATTTTTTTTCTCCTATTGTGTTCTTCATTTCATTAGGATTTAACATGTTAATATCTTCCTCTTCCTGATTAAATATTTGTTACTTATTTTAAATTATTTGTTCACTGCTCCAGTAATTCTTCTTCAGGTGATATATATTGTCCACTTTCTGTTTTTCTTTTGAAGTGCTTCTATTCTTCAGTTATGTTGTATTTTGGCCTATGAGTCCCTATTATCCTCAAGATAGTAGCTTTTCTCTTTTAGTAATGTCTATCAGGGAAAGGACTAATGACCCGCCTTGTTCATTTTGTACAAAAATGTTTAATGTAAGTCTGTGTTATTAAGGAAAAACAAATTTTAGTATCTTCTGGGTGTTTTATATTTGGTTTAGTAGAACTGGTAGATGTCTTACTAATAATAGATACTAAAGAAGGTCATAGTACCTGTACCAGACCCTATGTTAAAAATTTAATCTATGATATCAACTAGGATTGTATTTGAGGGCAACAATCAAATAAATACTACTGAAGAAATCAGTAAGGAAATTAACACAAAAATTCTGCAGGTAGGCTGTTTGAGGCTTGTGCGTGCTGTAAAAAATGCCAAAAAGGGGCTGTGTTCCTTCTATTTTATTATTCCAATTGGCTTTTTGCTTTCATCCACAGGATGATAAGATAGCCTTTACACTTTGCAAAGATGACAGTGGGCGTCAGCTGATGCACTCTGAAATCCGTTGCTCATTTGCTCCCAGCCAGTGACCAGGCATTGGCAGGGATACAAAGCAGACTTGTTCTTAGGAGACATGGGACTCTTTCCATGGGGTACTTTGACTTGAGAACTCCCTGATGACCTAACTCAGCTTTCGTTAGACTCCACTACATTCTAGTATACTTCTACTCAATCTTTTATCCATTTCTTCTGCACACAGTGTCAGACTTGTGTTGACTGATGGTTTTCTAGACCCCAGCATCTTCACAGTTTTCTTTCATTCATGGTCTCCTAATAAAATCTTTGCATACTTACTCCTGTCTTAGCATCTGCTTCTTAGAAGACCTGGACTAACACACAGAATAAAGCACAGTAACCATGCGATCACCTTATTAGATGAAAAGCAACAACAACTAAAGATCTTCAGAATTCAGCATACGTTAATGAGAAAGACTCAGCAAGCTAGGAATTTGAAGAATTCAAATTGATAAAGAGCAGCTATGAAAACTTAGCATTTTATTTTATGAATATTGAACACTTGTTTGGGAATAAGGTAAGGGATATCTACTCTTAATATTTCTATTTAGCGTTGTTAATAGAGATATTAGTCACTGTAATAAGGAAAGAAAGTAAAAGATTAACATCAAAAAAGAATAAGCAACTCTCTATTTGTAAACAGCATGAATGTTTGCATATGATATCCTTAAGAATGTATAAAACCAGTACTAGAACTAATATGTAAATTTAGCAAGTCAAAGGATAGAAGGTTAATATAAAATATATGTTGTTTTTTACATACTAGCATCAAACCCTTGGAAAGTATCATTTCAAAATATTTACAATATTACCAAAATCATAAAATAATTAGGAACATAGTTGAAAAAAATATTTTCAGAAACTTTATACTAAAAATTATAAATAGTATTGAGGTAAATTGTAAACGGCCTAAAGAAGTAATCAGAAAATGTATGTGGAAATGCAAACAAAATAGAATAGCCAGATCAGTTTTCCAAAAAACAAAGTTGGAAGATTTATTTTACCTAATTTCTGGGCATAGTAATCAATACAGTATACTATTGGTGAAAGAATAAGCATATAGAGAAATTAAGCAAAGTGAATATTCCAGAAACAGATGCAAGCATATGTGGTCAAATGATTAACAAAATTACTAAGGCAATTCCATGGGGAAAGAAAAATCTTTTCAAGTTGAGATGTTAAAATAACACAATATTTATTATTGGAAAAAAAGATATTATTGGCCATTTTTGTAGGCAGAATAATGGTCTCCCCAAAATGTCCATATGCATGACCCTGCAGCCTGTGATTGTATCAGTCTACATGTCAAGAGAGTTAATATGTGTGATCAAGGTTAAGGGCTTTGAAATGGGGAAATAATCCTGGAGTATCTAAGTGGCTGAATCTAAACACATGAATCCTCAAAAGTGAAGAACTTTTCCTGCCTGAGTCAGAGAGAGATGTGACATGAAAGGGATTCCACTCACTGTTGCTGGCATTGAAATTGGAGAAAAGGCCACAGGCCAAGTAATGTGGACATACTCTAGAAGTCCTCAGCTGACAGCCAGCAGAGAAATAGCAATTTCAGTTCTACAACTATAAGAAACTGAATTTTGCCAAAAGCTCAAGTGAGGAAACAGATTCCCCCCTGCCCCCAGAGCCTCCAGTAAGAAATATAGCCTTCACAAAACCTTGGTTTTTACCGTGAGTTCCATGTTAGATTTCTGAGATCCAGAACTTTAAGGTGATATATTTGTATTGTTTAAGCCACAAAGTGTGTGGTATTTTATTATGACAGCAATAAAAATTAATGCAACCATACATAAAAGGTTAATTTGAAATGTATCAGAAAACAAAATATAAAACAAACAAACAAAAGAAACATTGAACCTCATAGAGGAAAGCCTAGAGGAAAATCATGGCATTGGATAGGATAGGCAGAGATTTCGTAGAATACAACAAAAGCATGAAACATGAAAGAACCAACATAACAAAATTCAGACTTACCCAGATTAGAAATGTTTGCTCTTCAGTATTCAACATTAAGAAATCAATAAATCTGGGACACCTGGGTGGCTCAGTTAAGTGTCTGCCTTCAGCTCAGGTCACGATCCCGGGGTCCTGGGATCGAGTCCTGAATTGGTCTCCCTGCTCAGCAGGGAACCTGCTTCTCCCTCTGCCTGCTGCTCCCCCCCTGCTTGTGCTTGCTCTCTCTCACTCTCTCTCTCTCTGACAAATAAATAAAATCTTAAAAAAAATTCAATAAATCTTGGATTGGTAGAAAATATTTATAATACATATGTCTGACAAAGGATGTAAAAGATAAATACCCAACAATAGTAAGTCAAAAACCAATTAAAATAGTGACTTATTTGATCAAAAGGCATTCAAGATGGCCAGTAAGTACAGGACGATATGCTCATTCTCATATAACTTTCACAAAAAATGAAAACCACAAAGAGATACCTCTGCACATCTATTAGAATGGCTAAAATTAAAGAGAGTGACCATGGTAAGTGTTGATGAGATGTAGCAGAGCTGGACTGTAATGCATTGCTGGTGAAGATGTAAAATGTACGACCACCTTGGAAAACCTTTTGTCCGTTTTTTAAAAATTTAAATATACACCTACCATAGGATCCAGACATTCCTCATTCTAGGTATTTCCCCAAGAGAAATAAAAGCATGTATCCACATAAGCACTTGTACAGAAGTATGTACAAAAACTTTATTCATAATATACAAAAATATGAAAATCTAAATGTCCATCAATAGTTGAATGGACAAATAATATGACACATCCATACAACTGAATACTCCTCAGCAATAAAAAAGGAAACAGCTATGAGACACACAACAACATGGATGAATCTAAAAATCATCACGCTGAATGAAAGAGCACAGAAACACAAAAGCATATACTGTAGGATTCCATTTATATAAAACAAAAACTAAAATATAGTGGCAGAAACAGGTCAATGTTTCCTGCTATCAGGGGTGAGGAGGGCATTATGGACTATATAGGACTATGAGGAGTCTTTCAAGGAGGAAAGGTCTGTACCTTGATGGTATATAACTGTAAGAACCCCTCAGATTATATACTTTAACTAGGTACAATTTATGGTTTCCTGAATAGAGTTGATATGGAAAAAGTAAGAATGGACAGAGGTTGAAAGAAGATAGTTGTAGCTAGAAGAATTTGCTGTAAGGGAAAAACATGAAATTTAGAATCCAATAGAGTCTGGGTAAAAAACTTGCCACTAGAACTTCACTAGCTTTGAAATGTTACTGAGTTATTTAGCTCTCTGATTTTCAGCCTGATCATCTCTAATAACATGGAAAAAAATCTAATAGTGTCGTTTTAAAATTTAAATAAGAACACATGTTAAAAAATACCTAATAAAGGGGGCACTTGAGTGGCTCAGTCAAATAAGTATCCAACTCTTGGTTTCGGCTCGGGTCATGAACTCACAGTCATGGCATGGAGCCCTGCTTTGGGCTCCATGCTCAGCACAGTTTGGGAGTGTCTCCTTCTCTCTCTCTCCCTCTGCCCCTTCCCCTGCTTGCACGCCTTCTCTCTCTCTCTCTCTCTCTCTCTATTTATTTATTTAAATAAATATCATCTCATTATTTATTTAAATAAATAAATTCTTTAAAAGAAAACCTAATGAAGAATCATGTACATCATAGGTACTTACAACATTTTTGTAAAACCTGCTTTTTTTTCCTAGTGGTTGACACAAATTGTGAATGATTTCAGATATCAAGTTGCTTAATAATTTATAGTGTTACATAATTTAAATCATTTAAAAATTAAAAGAGCTAATGCACTTTCATTATAAACCCCACTAACATTTTATCTATGTTTAAATGAACTTGCAAATCATTCCTCATTTTCTAGTACGCTTATTCCTAATTTTCTCATTTTCAACAGCCAGCTGTCAAGATCTTGTTTGTTTTTAACAGAATGAAATCACCTTGCCACTGCCATGATCATTGTCAGCCTAGCATTATTTATCTCATATGTTGGAGTCTGCTAAGAGTTAGAATTACAAGATCATTTAAATATAAGAATGGGTTAGATACTGTTAGTAATCTGTTAAGCAACCATTGCATTTCCACAGAGCTGCTGTATTCAATAAACATATCTCTGCTCTAAGAATATGATTGCCCTATGAACTCAATTTATTCTACCCTATGTAGATTATTAGCGGACACCAGGAGACTTGTACTTTTATTCTGTGGTTCACATCTCCTAGGGGCATTCATTAAATTATTGTTCAAGGCCCAATTTAAATAACTTCTCTTGAAACTTCCCCTGGTCTTCTCTACAAAAAGAAAAGCACTGTAATTTAAGTAATAAGACTTTAAGGATATCTGATCCATTCCCTTTACTTAGGAAACAGCTTTCGAGAAGCAAAATTACTTGTCCAAAGGAAAACAACCTTATCATGTCAAAGCTAGGACTGGGTTATAAGCTCATTATGCTCAGTACAGTTCAGTACTGTATTTATTCACTATACTATGTTGACGTTATTACATCTTCTGAAATAATATAGCTATTTGCTTTTCCATTTATTTTTCTACTTAGCATGTACATTAGAGTGCATTGATGTTATAAATAAACACTCCAAATAGTGACTTAAATAAGAGACCTATTTATTTCACTAATGTTTAAAATCAGAGGTGAGCCATCTGGGGCTGGCTGGCCAACGGCCCTGATCTCTCTCGTGTGGTTTTCATTTCGGAGTCCAAGTGACTATTCAGCCATTGCCCAAGGGTTTGAAAGAGTGAAGATGAAGTGGAAGGCAAGCGATTTCCTTTAGGGTGACCACACAGAAGTTGCATATACCATTTTGTCCCACATTGTTTTGCTTGCATGTTCACAGCTAGATACATGAGAAGGAGCAAATAAAATCACCAGCTGGATGATTGATTTTTGATAAGATCAAGAATTATATCATGACAAGAAATAAGTGAAAAATGCAAAGTAACAATAGCAGTGTCTATCACAGAATGCTTTATATCAGTGACCTTCAATCTTTTTTCCTGGCAAATCCTGAAAGAATTTTGTAAACAGAAAGTGCTTTTCTCACATTTCTAAGTTAACCTAGAAAACCATATCATAAATATACATAGTTGCAGAGATTATAAATTTCAGTGTACCGTAAGTATTGATATTTTAAGCAATGTTTTGATATTCAGTATCATCCATTTAAAAATACATGAAAACTGTTCCTTTAACAAAAATTGTATATCTTTTTCTCCTTGAATTTATATTTCTGTTCTACCTTTCACATAGAATTGTAGTCTAATATATTTATATTTTCAAGCCTTTTACCAATCACCCTTTATAGTTTATTACCAAGAGACTATATATAAAACTTGAATTTTTTTTGTGCTAATATGGTTTGAAGTTCATTTTCTTCCTGGAGTATCCTAATCATTATTATAAGTATATAATTGATACAATTATTATACATTATTATAATTATTAGTTATAAAAAAGATTTTAAAAATGTTTCAGATGGAGTTATTCTTTTTACAATTATCTGTGGATTAATACCACATATCGCTCAATTGACACATAGTTCAGGATCAATATAATTCCTATTTTTGCATTTTGTATGTATAAATCATTATGAACCATTTTAACAAAAAGGTAGACAGAGTGGGAAGAATGTTGTTAAAAGGCAGTGTCACTCAATTCTTTAGACACTTTCTGAGTCATGTGCCAAAAAAAATATTATGACAGATTGTCACATATTTTGAATAATCTATCAATGTAAAAGCTATGAATATTCTTTCAGTTCATTTGATATATATAAATATGAGATATTTGTCATTACTATCATCCACTTTCCGGACACTAAGTCAGAATTTTGAATCATCTCTTTTATTTCTGCCCTTGATGAATTTTATATAGTAGGGCAATTCACAATTGCAGTATTAATTATCTTTTGAAAAATGAATGTGGACTGCTTAAGGGGAGAAGATAAAGAAGAAACACTGGCTTGGTCTCATGGCGGCTAAGTTCCTGAAAGCATATGTATGATTGTTTTTGTTCCCTCAGAAAATCTTCATGTAACCCTAGGTTACATGTACCATAATTTGAAGATTGTTACTTCATAGTATATTATTTGTTTACTATTTTATAATGGTCTGTTTTTAAAGCTTGACACATACACATGCTTCTATTCACAAAAGGCTTGTCATTTGACATTTTATATATATATATATGTCCAGCCAGGATTTCCCACTAGCAGGTAAGCCATTATGACAAGGAAATGGTTCTTTATCCCAGTCTTAAGAACAGAAGGGAGACTGCTGAGTAAAAAGTAATGGACAAGAACATAAAGTTTTCCAAGATCCCTGGCTTTTCCCTGGATGGCAGGTTGAATTACTCATTATTTCTCTTTTTTCTTGTAACCCAAACAATGTTAAAATGGGAATAGCCGAACAAACCAACACTGGGCCTGTTACCTGTAATTCTAACAAAAAATAGACTTTATACTCTGTGTTTATCAGAGTCATTATATCCTTTGTTTTGACTAAAAAAAAAAAAAAAGTGTTTAGGAGTCATTTTGAATCACATAATTCAAACTCTTCAAGAACTACAAAATTTACACAAGCCAGGACACTGTTGGATTGTTCAGGGTCAAGAGCCATAAGTATGTCATCTCACTATCAAATAACCAGCCTCTGAGATTCCTTCATGGTCACAATTCAAGACCAGAAGCTAACCCTTTGATAAATGTGCAAGTGAAATAAGAGGGAGCTGCTCAGGGAGACCAGCTATCTATCAGGGCCACTGGTATCTTATCTCTGCTTTACCTATTGGTTATCTTGTAACATGTGTACTTTTAATTAAAAGTAATACATCTTCTCTTGTTTACTGACAAATATATCTGCCCACAGGGAATAGAGGGTAAGGGAATAAGGGAACTATAAGAGAAGAACTGAATTTCTTAACAGAAAGTCCTCTACAGGCCATAAAAGGATATAAAATTTTATTTGCTCCAAAATATTTTAAAATACTTGGGGAAAAAAAACATTTTTGTATCTTTGGTTAGTTAGTTTTGTTTGTTTGTAAATTTTTACTTGTTTAACAAATGCTTATTGACCCAGGCCGTATTAGAAGCTCAGAAAATAACAGTAAACAAATCAGATAAAATCCCTGTCCCATGAAGCTTACACTCTACTGGGAAATTCTCAAAGTGAGTTTAGGGAGACAGCAGAGAACTAAGTGAGTGAGTCCATGGAGTCATAGATACATGTCTACTAAAAACCAAATATCTTGGTGATGAAATTGCTAATTGTAAGGAGAAGATGGTTTCACAAGACAAAAGCGAAGACTGATACATAGTTTTCCAGACAGTCCTATTTTCAACAATTTTACCACTTCTATAAACATGTTTAAGATCCTGTAATTTAGGGCGCCTGGGTGGCTCAGTTGGTTAAGTGACTGCCTTCGGTTCGGGTCATGATCCTGGAGTCCCGGGATCGAGTCCCGCATCGAGTTCCCTGCTCAGCGGGGAGTCTGCTTCTCCCTCTGGCCCTCCCCCCTCTCCTGCTTTCTCTCTTTCATTCTCTCTCTCAAATAAATAAATAAAATCTTTAAAAAAAAAAAGATCCTGTAATTTATATGAAAGATAATGAATACATATGTGTGTGAATATACACATATGTGTGAATATACACACATATGCGAATATCCGTATGTATATATACACACTGATATATATATTGGTATCTCTTAAAAAAAATTTTTTTATTAACATATAATGTATTATTTGTTTTGGGGTACAGGTCTGTGATTCATTAGTCTTACACAATTCACAGTGCTCACCATAGCACATACCCTCCCCAATGTCCATCACACAGCCACCCCATCCTTCCCACCCTCCTCCATTCCAGCAACCCTCAGTTTGTTTCCTGAGATTAAGAGTCTCTTATGGTTTGTTTCCCCTCTGGTTTCATCTTGTTTCATTTTTCCCTACCTTTCCCTATGATTCTCTGTCTTTTTCTCAAATTCTTCATATCAGTGAGATCATATGATACTTGTCTTTCTCTGATTGACTTATTTCGCTTAGCATAGTACCCTCTAGTTCCATCCACATCATTGCAAATAGCAAGATTTCATTTTTTGATGGCTGCATAATATTCCATTATATATATATACCACTTCTTCTTTATCCATTCATCTGTTGATGGACATCTAGGCTCTTTCCATAGTTTGGCTACTGTGGACATTGCTGCTGTAAACGTTGGGGTGCACATGCCCCTTCGGATCACTACATTTGTATCCTTGGGGTAAAAACCCAGTAGTGCAATTGCTGGGTCATAGGGTAGCTCTATTTTCAACTTTTGAGGAACCACCATACTGTTTTCCAGAGTGGCTGCACCAGCTTGAATTCCCACCAGCAGTGTAGGAGGGTTCCCCTTTGTCTGCATCCTCACCAACAGCTCTTGTTTCCTGAGTGGTTAATTTTAGCCATTCTGACCAGTGTGAGGTGGTATTTCATTGTGGTTTTGATTTGTATTTCCATGATGTCGAGTGATATGGAGCATTTTTTCATGTGTCTGTTGGCCATTTGGATGTCTTCTTTGCAGAAAGGTCTGTTCATGTCTTCTGCCCATTTCTTGATTTGATTGGGTGTTGAGTTTCGTAAGTTCTTTATAGATTTTGGATACTAGCCCTTTATCTGATATGTCATTTGCAAATATCTTCTCCCATTCTGTCTGTTGTCTTTTGGTTTTGTTGACTGTTTCCTTTGCTGTGCAAAAGCTTTTTTTCTTAATGAAGTCCCACTGGGTTATTTTTGCCCTTGCTTCCCTTGCCTTTGGCGATGTTTCTAGGAAGAAGTTGCTGCAGCTGAGGTCGAAGAGGTTGCTGCCTGTGTTCTCAAGGATTTTGATGGATTCCTGTCTCACATTTAGGTCTTTCATCCATTTTGAGTCTATTTTTGTGTGTGGTGTAAGGAAATGGTTCAGTTTCATTCTTCTGCATGTGGCTGTCCAGTTTTCCCAACACCATTTGTTGAAGAGACTGTCTTTTTTCCATTGGACATTCTTTCCTGCTTTGTCGAAGATGAGTTGACCGTAGAGTTGAGTGTCCATTTCTGGGCTCTCTATTCTGTTCCATTGATCTATGTGTCTGTTTTTGTGCCAGTACCATACTCTCTAGATGATTACAGCTTTGTAATAGAGCTTGAAGTCTGGAATTGTGATGCCACCAGGTTTGCTTTTCTTTTTCAATATTCCTCTGACTATTTGGGGTCTTTTCTGGTTCTGTACAAATTTTAGGATTATTTGTTCCATTTCTTTGGAAAAAGTTGATAGTATATTGATAGGGATTGCATTAAATGTGTAGATTGCTCTACGTAGCATAGACATTTTCACAATATTTGTTCTTCCAATCCACAAGCAGGAATGTTTTTCCATTTCTTTTTGTCTTCCTCAATTTCTTTCATGAGTATGCTATAGTTTTCTGAATACAGATTCTTTTCCTCTTTGGTTAGATTTATTCCTAGGTATCTTATGGTTTTGGGTGCAATTGTAAATGGGATTAACTCCTTAATTTCTCTTTCTTCTGTTTTGTTGTTGGTGTATAGAAATGCAACTGATTTCTGTGCATTGATTATATATCCTGCCACTTTACTGGATTCCTGAGTTCTAGCAGTTTTGGGGTGGAGTCTTTGGGTTTTCCACATAAAGTATCATATCATCTGCAAAGAGTGAGAGTGTGACTTCTTTGCCAATTCGGATGTCTTTAATTTCTTGTTGCTGTCTGATTGCTGAAGCTAGGACTTCTAGTACTATGTTGAATAGCAGTGGTGATAGTGGACATCCCTGCTGTGTTCCTGACCTTAGGGGAAAAGCTCTCAGTTTTTCCCTATTGAGAATGCTATTTGCTGTGGGTTTTTCATAGATGGCTTTTATGATATTGAGGTATGTACCCTGTATCCCTGCACTGTGAAGAGTTTTAATCAAGAAAGGATGCTTTTTCTGCATCTATTAAGAGTATCATATGGTTCTTGTACTTTCTTTTATTAATGTATTGTATCACATTGATATACGGGTGTTGAACCAACCTTGCAGCCCAGGAATAAATCCCACTTAGTCATGGTGAATAATCCTTTTAATGAACTGTTGGATCCCATTGGCTAGTATCTTGGTGATAATTTTTGCATCCATGTTCATCAGGGGTATTGGTCTGTAATTCTCCTTTTTGGTGGGGTCTTTGTCTTGTTTTTAGATCAAGGTAATGCTGGCCTCATAAAATGAGTTTGGAAGTTTTCCTTCCATTCCTATTTTTGGAACAGTTTCAGAAGAATAGGTATTAATTCTCATTTAAATGTTTGGTAGAATTCCCCTGGGAAGCCATCTGGCCCCGGGCTCTTGTTTGTTGGGAGATTTTTGATGACTGCTTCAATTTCCTTACCGGTTATGGGTCTGTTGAGGTTTTCTCTTTCTTCGTGGTTCAGCTTTGGTAGTTTATATGTCTCTAGGAATGCAACCATTTCTTCCAGATTGTCTAATTTGCTGGTATGTAGTTGCTCATAATATGTTCTTATAATTGTTTGTATTTCTTTGGTGTTGGTTGTGATCACTCTTTCATTCATGATTTTATTTATTTGGGTTGTTTCTCTTTTCTTTTTGATAAGTCTGGCTAGGGGTTTATCAATCTTATTAATTCTTTGAAAGAACCAGTTCCTAGTTTCGTCGATCTGTTCTACTGTTCTTTTGGTTTCTATTTCATTGATTTCTCCTCTGATCTTTATTATTCTCTTCTCCTGCTGGGTTTAGGCTTTATTTGCTCTTCTTTCTCCAGCTCCTTTAGGTGTAGGGTTAGGTTGTGTATTTGAGACCTTTCCTGTTTCTTGAGAAAGGCTTGTATTGCTATATACTTTCCTCTCGGGACTGCCTTTGCTGTACCCCAAAGATTTTGAGCAGTTGTGTTCCCCTGTTTCTTCCCCAAATTAGGGAGGTTCTCCATTATAATTTTCTCCAGTATACCTTCTGCCCCTCTCTTTCTTCTTCTTCTGGGATCCCGATTATTCTAATACTGTTTCGTATTATGGTATCACTTATCTCTCAAATTCTGCTCTCGTGATCCAGTAGTTGTTTATCTCTTTTTCTCAGCTTCTTTATTTTCCATCATTTGTTCTTCTCTATCACTAATTCTCTCTTCTACTTCATTTATCCTAGCAGTTAGAGGCTCCACATTTGATTGCACCTCATTAATAGCCTTTTTGATTTCGACTTGGTTAGATTTTAGTTCTTTTATTTCTCCAGAAAGGGATACTCTAGTATCTTCTGTGCTTTTTTCAAGCCCAGCTAGTATCTTTATAATTGTCATTCTGAACTCTAGTTCCTACATCTTACTAATGTTCGTTTTGATTAGGTCCCTGGCAGTCAGTACTACCTCTTGTTCTCTTTTTGAGGTGAGTTTTTCCATCTTGTCATTTTTTTCAGAGAAGAACAGGTGAATGAGAGAATAAAATGCTAAAAGGGTAACAACAATCCCAGAAAAATATACACTAAACAAATCAGAAGAGCCCCGAAACCAGGGGGAGAAGAAGGGAAGAAAAAAAAAAAATGATCAGGCTGGTGAATAGAACAGAGCCACATACTAGATTTTGGGTGTATTTTGCTCTGTTAGAAGAAACTGCCTCCCAAAATTTTAAAGAAGGAAAAACATATACATACACAAATAAGGGTAAATACAATGAAGGGATAATATGACTGTAAAGATGAAAATTAAAAAATATTTTAAAAGAATCGATAAGAACTTGGTTGAAAAAAGAAAGAAGAAAAATTAAAAAAAAAAAAAGGAGAGCATGTGATCAGGTGGGAGACTAGAACAAAGCCATACACTAGAGATTTAGGGTATATTTTGGTCTGTTAGAAGAAACTGTATCCCAAAATTTTAAAGAAAGAAAAACTTATATATATATAAAAATAAGGTTAAGTACAATGAAGGGATAGGATATGACTGTAAAAATGAAAATTAAAAAAGATTTTAAAAAATGAATTGATAAGATGTTGGTTGAAAAAGGAAAGAAAAATTCAAAAAAATAGAAAAAATAAAGCAAATTAAAAAAATTAACTTTGAAAGACTACAGAATCATGGGAAAAAAGCCATGAATTCTATGTGATATGTTCCCCTAGCGCTGGAGTTTTGCAGTTCTCTTTATTGATCAGTAAACTTGTCTTGGCTGGATGTTCTTGCTTATCTTCTGGGGGAGGGGCCTGTTGCAGTGATTCTCAAATGTCTTTGCCAGAGGTGGAATTGCACCACCTTTCCAGGGGCCAGGCTAAGGAATCTGCTCAGGTTTGCTCTCGATAGCTTTTGTTCCCTGAAAGCTTTCCGTAGAGCTTTGGAGGACAAGAATGAAAATGGCGGCCTCCCAATCTCTGGCCCTGGAGGAGCAGAGAGCTCAGGGGCCCCACTCCTCAGTGAGCCCTCAGAGAAAAGCAGTCAATCACTCCTGTCTCGCTGGTCTCCAGCCGCACTCCGTGCTCACCTGGCCTGTGACCAAGAATTTCTGTCTCTGGCACACAACCCTGTTTGGAGTCTCCAAACCCAGCAGATTCCTGCGGTGTCCTCCCACACTGCTCTTGTGGGGGGGAAGGGGAGTCTCCCCAGATCTGCCGCTTGTTGGGTCCCTGCTGGAAGAGCAGTGGCCCGACTGTGCCACGGATCACAGTTTATGGCAACCCTGAGCTGAGAGCCCACTCCTCAGCTTCGTCTTTGAAGCTGGCTTCCCTGCTCCTATACCTGGGAGCTCTGCCACACTCAGGCACCCTCAGTCTTTCTGTGACCCTGAGGGTCCTGTGACCATACTGTCCCAGCGAGGGTTCCATCTCCCGCTTAGCCACTGGAGCGATATCCCTCAGTGGAGCAGACTTCTAAAAGTTCCGATTTTGTGCTCTGCTGCTCTATCACTTGCAGGTAGCCGGCTGACAGGGGCTCCCTCTCCCCATGGGCTGTCTTCCCAATTATCGCCTTGGATTCACTTTTTTGCACGTCCTACTTTCCAGAAAGTGGTCACTTTTCTGTTCATAGAGTTGTTGCTATTCTTTTCTTTGATTTCCTGTTGAGTTTATATGTATCCTGAATGGTTTGATACCTATCTAGCTGAATTCCTGGGAATGGAGGAAATTTAGGTCTCCTACTCCTCACCATCTTGCTCCTTCTCCTATATATTGGTATCTTTGGAAGATTGTGAATAAGTAGAGTGCTACATAACTGTAGTTAGTATTATTGTGTTCACATTTTTTTTGTACTTTATTGACATAGTATTTTGGGAATTCATCCATACTTCTTTTTGTATCAGTAGTACATTTTTGTTGATACTTGAATATATAACACAATATATTATCTTTTCTTCCACTTAGTGGACATTTGCATTGTTTCAAATTTGCATCTACTGTGAATAAAGCACATACATTCTTACATAAGTCATTATATGGGCATATGATTTCATTTCTCTTTTGATGAGCAGAGAATTTTTTATTATTAAGTCACATATATCCAGTGTTTATGTATTTTTTGTTTTATCCATTAATTCTTACCTCATTCAAAAACAAGAAAATATCTTCCTATATTTTTTTCTAGAAGCTTTATGTGTTTAGCTTTTTCACTTATATGTACAATTCATCTCGAATGTTGTGCATAAATTGAGATAGAAATTGAAGTTTATTTTAATCTATAGTTGTCCATTTTTTCCAGCACCATTGTTAAAAAAAAAACTTAAATTCCCACTGAATTGATTCAGTTCCTTTCGTTATAAAACAGTGGATTCTGTATATATGTCTATTTCTAAATTTCCTTGTTCCACTTATCTATTTCTCTTGATTATTGTAGGTTTATAGTAAGTCTTGAAATTAAGTAGTATAAATTCATTTTTTAAATATTATTTTGGCTATTACACATCTTTATATTTTCATATAAATTTTAGATTCATTCTGTGAAATTTCTATGAAAATCCTACTGAGATTGCATTGGGTTATTGTAAGTTTATCAAGTGATTTGGAGGGAATTGGCATTTCAAAAGTACTGAAACATTCTTAGCCATTATTTTTCAAAACATCTTCTGCAAAATCTCTCTCTTGTCTTTTGGAATGTCATATAATGCATATGTGTGACTATTTGATTTGATACTACAAATCTTGGATTTTTTTTAATTCCTTTTTTGTTCTTTCATTTGTTTTTCATTTTAATATAGGTAATTTTTATTGACTTGTCTTCAAGTTCTTTAAAACTTTATTCTGCCTTCTTAAGGCCTCTGTTGAGTCTGTTGAATAGATAGCACATTATTTTTTAATTTTTAAAATTTCCACATAGTCTAAAAATACTTTCTATACTACTTCTGTAATTCTCCATCATTATAGTCATAGTTTCTACCTTTTCCTTAATATATTTATCATAGTTATTTTAGAGTATCTGTTAATTTCAATATATTGAACACTTTGGGTCTGCTTCTGTGCCAGTTCTCAATTTATTGCCTCTCAGCTCCCAAACCACTCTTTATTGAGCTGCTTATAATGTGGGAGCTAGAATCTGTAAACGTTTCTCTTGTGCCCACTGACATGATGGTTAGACAGTATATTCAAAATCCAGTGGTGCTCACCTACAGTGAGTTTCACTGCACTACCACAAGCAGCTTCCTAGGAAGTTGTGTAGGCGTTGCAGTCATCCTCTCATTAGCTCAGCAGCAACCCTGTGGGCATCTTCCTGGAGAGTTTCATTGATGCCTCATCTCTGCAGGCAATTTTCTGCGTGCCTGCTTGACCTGCAGTACCATTGTGAACTTTTCTGCCATCCATTGGCTACAGACACGCCACCACTTCCAATGAAATCAGAACCTAAGCCATATGTAGAGGAACTTTCAAACCTTTTCCTTCCTGGAGTATTCTGCCTCAGCCATAGTGGTAGTAGCTGTTCCCCATATCTGATATTTCTTTATTCTTTATTTGCATTTTACTACTTAATTTCTGTTACTAGTTAAAAAATCTTTATTATAAACTCTCCCTATTCAGATGTACTGTGTGGTTTCCGTTTCTTGACAGGACCCTAACTAATACAGAATTGGTAGTAATAATAGTCTCAGGAGATAGACCCACAGAATGGGATTTGGGGATTGGTTTTGTTGCATCACTGGGCTTTAACACAGTGTTAACTTCCTTGCTAATTAGAATGGCATGCTAATATTCCAGGACATTCAGTGACATCATAATCGATCAAGCTATGGTGAGTGTTTGATTGTGGTGAAGTGCCAATTAAAAGAAGTGCCTTATATACTACATGTTAACTAATTGAATTTAAATAAAATAAGTTAAAAAAATAAAAAATAAATGAAACAAGTGCCTTGGGAGTCTAATGACTTGTCTGTTATGGCTGTAGTGATAACTATAAGAACTGTGGTGTGGGATAGATTCTTCTGTGGGCACTGCAGGGCTTGGAAGCAAATAAGAAGCTCAGGTCCCTTAACTCTCAGTTCAAGTCACAGTATGAAAAAATAAAGCATTTCCTTGAGAGGCTACAGATGTGTTTCTGAAAAATCAAAGACAATATGTAAAGACAGAAATCAAAGACCAAAAATGTAATTAAGTGGCATGTTGCGTTACAGTATTAGTTGAATTCAGTCTTATCAGTTTTCTATGTTAAAGTTAGGGCATAGATCGGGAAACTCTAAAACTTGAAATGGAAATTTCTGACAGATAGATGTAGATGAAATGGGAAATCTTTATCTCCTATGTCACTTTTAGTCTCACTTATTGGTAGTAGATTGCCCTCCTGTGTATGAGGAGATTGGGATTTCTTTGCTTGTAAATTCTATATCCTTAAGAAGGGATGGATGCCAGTTCTATTCAAGACATACCACGATCTCTCCTTATTACCGTTAGATCTCTAACTAGTGTTAAATCTCGCAGTGTTCCAGGAGGAAAGATGTACACTATGACCCAGAAAGAAATAACTTAAACACTAAAAAAATTTCAAGACTTCGCTGTTACATCTGCAGAAACCCAGAGAACATATTGAATGATTTCAGGAGGACACAAATACTATTTATGTAAGTGATTTCTTAGAGATTCTGCATTTAATGCATTACCTTATGCCCTGGAGGTGACTCAGGTGGCTTATTATTTGGTTGAATGAAACTTTGACTCAATGTAGCCTATGTTTAATGAGATTTAGATGCTAGAGCCTACCTGGTATGTGAATGAGGGGATCCACAGACTTAGGCCTATAAGAATGTGGGAGTAATGATGTATGACCTCCAAACCCTCTCTATTCTGTAAGAACATAAGATACTCCATTAAAGCTTTAAAAATTCATACTTGAGGGGAGCACTTATATTCTTGAAAAGCCCTCTAATTGCTCTGTTTTATATTATATACATTGGTCTCCTATATATATCATATATATATTAAAATACACATATATAAATATAATCCTGGTGCTATTGCCTGTGGATATTTAAATCAAGATCTTTCAAGTATTCTACATTTTTCCCAAATTATTCTTGCTATCAAAATTATGTTGGTAAAAAAAATGCCATAATCTGATTCTTTAAATCAGATTTATTTTGTACTTTGAATTTTGAATGGATCTAGTCATTTGGTTTGATTCTGTGCTGGGAGCAAGACAGTAGAAATTCTTGTAATAAAAGAGCATCTTTAAATCCCTTCATAAACATGAAAAGATAAAACTAAAGCACATTTGGGACAGTCACAGGCTGTGCATGAAACTATAGTTGATTTCATTGCTCAGTATCATAACAAGAAACTGTAGCATAACCCCTTGTTGAAATTAAACATATTCACTGAGTATCTGTGATGTAGTCAAGAGTAAGATGCATGATATCCAGTGTATACAAACAGTAAAATCCATAGATTCTGCCCTCAAGGATTGCATATTATATTTGGGAAGATAATTCTAACCAATGAAGTATAGTCATTGCATATAATACATATGCATTATATACATACCTTATATATGTATCATTGCATATATATTGTATATATGCATTATATACACACATATGTATGCAGGACAATCATTACATATATACACTATATCTGCACATCACATATTGTTACATACCTGAGTGTATTTGTGTGTGCTTTTTTGGGGCAGATTGTTATCTGAGGGAGAAAGGGGAGTATGAAGGTGATTGTAGAACAGAACAAAATAAAACAAGACATAAAAAAGCATTTTAAATGATATCCATATACTTGGAAACTAAATCAAAAAAAAAGTACATAATTAACTTGATACCAGAGATATATCATTACTTGCATGACAGTTAACTGGAGAAAACAATAAAATAGTTCAACTTCTGTCTGGAGTAATGGAAGACTATTGTATCATTTACTGTAGTTAAATTTGTGTAGGAAGCCACTGTTGATTAAAGAAAAAAAGGTCCCTAAGGTATTTATAAGCTTAAGACCCTGACTCCTTGTATGGTATTTCACATTTATCATATAGTATTTAAAATTTTTAGTTAACTTTGTATTTAGTTTTTTCTTCCCAGATGTTATGTAATAGTGAAGTCTACATTTCATAAATATTTTATTGTAGTAGCACTCTGCATAGTGACTTGCTTTAGACATATTCAGTACATTTCCTTCATTTATTGTATATATTTATTTGGCAATGAAATAGATACAGTATCGTTTGGGATTTAAAACTGTACAAGCTTTTAGTTATTGGAATTAAGGACATCAATTTTAAGTATAAAATTATTAATTTAATGATAATATTACTATTAGACTTCTCAGTAAAGTAAGTATGATAAAACAAACTCAAATCCAAATATTTTTATAACCTGTCATCATGCTTTCTCTTTTTGGAAGTTTTCCCATCATACGAGGCCTTTCTTTCTATTTGGAATTTTTAAGTAAAAGGCATGAATATGTGAATATCAACAATCTCTTACATGTAACAAAAATTACATATTAGCTTTATAGAAAAAAGTTTGAAGTCATTCTTAAACAGCATTGTGTGG
This sequence comes from Phoca vitulina, assembly GCF_004348235.1. Classification (NCBI taxonomy): domain Eukaryota; kingdom Metazoa; phylum Chordata; class Mammalia; order Carnivora; family Phocidae; genus Phoca; species Phoca vitulina. Next base: position 44,007,168 of record NW_022589709.1, read on the forward strand.
TCTTTGAAATGTTCTAATTTTCTGGAAGAACTCATCAAGACCTGAGGTTTTCTCTAAAGTAATTCAGTGAAGTGACCAAATACCCCTCATTTTAATGGACTGTATCAGCCTCCTAGGAATTTTCATTGGAACATTAACTCGTTCCTTTATAGCCCAATTCTCAAATAGCAGTTCTTGTCCTCTTTCAAAAAGTCAGCAATTGTGAAAGCAATTTTTCCTCAGTTTTGTGGAGACATTATTTTTAAAGCCATATTCATTCTTTTTGAGAGTTTGTTCAGATAGAATAAAAATAGTTTTAGAGTAATTGTTATACCTAACACTTCCATTAGTAGATATTTAATAATTTCCCAAATAGTTGCTTTTCTTTAATTAAAAATTTTATAAATATTTATTGAAGATCTGATATATCTCATAGTGCTAGTTGCTGGCATTGTGTAGATAGATTAAATGTCCTGGAAATTCAAAGAAATGAAAATAGGACACAATGACTGTGAATAAATAAGTATAGAATATTTGCAGTTGAATCACAGTAAAATGAATGAAAACTAACTGCCTGAGAATTGGGTAAAGCATCACAGGAGTTTAAGAAGAGATATCTGAACTACATCTTTAAAAATGAGTGAGAATCATGAATTACATAAAGAGAAAACCATATTCAGGGCCAGGGTCAATGTGTAAAGTATCAAAGAAGACTCAAAGACCAGTAAGAAACCCTGGGCACAATTCAATAATAGTGTCATGTGGGAGATGGGAAACCAAGACACACAATTGAATAAGGTTTTGTTTATTAAGAGAAGATATTGGAATGCTCTTGGCTCTAAGCTACAGAAAATCCCAATTCAAACTTGCTTTAAAAACAGTAAATTTATCATGTTACATAAAAGAAATTCAGGTTCAGAAGGAAGAGTGTGTCTTCAATCATCATTGTCATCATCAGGCAGTTTCGGGCATCACTTCCAGACACAACATGCAGAGATAGAAAAATACAGAATATTTGTTGTATTCCTTTAAGGAAGGTAGACTGTGGAAATAATCAATAAAAATAATTTTAGAATAGGTATTTAAAAGATAAAACATATAACTAGAAATATGTGTAAGTGAAAATAGTATTTTATTTTTTATTTTTTTGTTAGAGAGCAAGAGAGAGAGCATGAGCCGGGGGAGGGGCAGAAGGAGAAGGAGAAGTAGGCTCTCTGTTGAGCAGGGAGCCCAATGCCCCTGAAATTAATATTTTAAAATGAAATTAGAATATTCCCACTATTTGAATGAATAAATATGGGGAGAGTGAGAATATATAGAATCCTTACATGTACAAAATCCCTTCATGTAATATATAAAGCAGTTTAAGTGAAAACGCAGTCACTTCCAGAGACCCAAGAGGACTTCTCTGCCTGGTATTTTTCTTAGCAGTAGACAGTCCTTCTCAAGGATTTCTTAGTAGGTCTTTCCAGAATTGGATCACATGCCATTGGCAAATCCATTATTGAGAAAAGGATGGGGCCACTGTGACTGATGGAGATTAATCAGAGAAGATACCTAGAATCCTGGTGGCAGTCATCTTCTCTGGAGGCACATGAATGAATAGCTAAGCAAAGCTTGTGTTTTTATTTTTCTTTGCTTTGCTTTTGTTTAAGGAAGGAAGATACAGAGAGGATTGGATAGGTGACCAATTTGTTCTTTACCTAGAACAAAGGAAAATATCTACATGTTTAATGAAACTAATAGTATTTATTCAATCAGTGAGACTCTTTTAGGTTTATAATATCAGATGAGCATAAAATGTGTGGGCTCTAAGTTCTAGAGTGGTGTCCTGAGTCAAGCTTATATGTTTTACAAAAGATTGAATAAGTCCCTCTATATTCTTTTGTTTGACATTATACCATGAGGTTGAATTTAATGAATGAGAAGCCAGCAGAGGTTTTCTGTAAGAGAGGGTAATGATTTTTTCTTTTGAGAAGATAATGGTAAAAAAGATAATGGATGATCTAAGACCCCGTAGGTTAGGAGCAAGAAAATCATATTCAAAATGTTGGAATATATCAGGAAAACATTATGTAGGGCTAAGTTATGAGAGCATTAATGATAATTAGAGAAGTGTGGAGGTTTTCTACACATGTATCTGAGGTTAATATTTATAGGATTGATGAACAATGAAGCGTTGAAAGAGGGGGAGAGAAGCTTTAAGAATGATACCCACATGATATTAGGAAGGCTTAAATAATAGCAATCAGCAGTGCATAAGGCAAGACACTCAGGGAGAGGATGTTTTTGTTACACTATTTTGAAGGTATTGATGAGATATCGTAGAGGCCACCTTCAATATGTAAATGGAAATACACATCTGAAGCACAGGAAATATGAAATTAAGAGCTGTTACCAAAGCAGTCATATTTGAAGATATGGGCTCCAGGCCCAGAATTTGTGATTTAGTAGACCTGGATAAAGTCAATGATTTGCATTTATGACAGGTTCAAAGTTGGTGCAGATTTTGCTGGTCCATGGACCACAACTATCTGAATCACTGCTATGGAGAATAGGGTATTAAACTGAGCAAAAAATGTAGCAATATTACTGTATACTGTTGAGTGCTAATTTGAAATTGTGATCATGAATTTATAGTGTTGTCAATATACTCTAATATTGAATATTTCTCTAGCAGCCCTTGGCTATTAGGGTGCTTACTCACTGAAAGCAGATACCTCTTGGGTCAGGTTTAGGGTGCAGTGAAAAAGTGGAGGGAAAGATGTCCGTGGATAGGTGAAAATATTATTAAAACGATAAGACTTTAAAATCTTAACTGAAGATTTAAAAAATTATTTTGTATTAATATAATAGGTAAGAACACAATTTATTTCTCATAACATTTGTAAATCATCCATCATATTCAGGACACAATGCCTTAAATCAAAGATAACAGAGCAGACCACAAGGAGAGTGAATTTTGTAGAAGGCAGGTTTTACATCATCTCATACTGGGTTTACATTATCATTTTAGTAACTTTTTCTCCCCCCAGAAAGTGCTTTATAATGTGCTTTCAAGCTTGTTAAGTTACAGCTTTTTATTTATTTGTTTTACTGACACATCCCATCCCCAAGGAATTTTGTAATATTTAAGGCTATTTTGTAATCATTTTATCTTAAATTAATCAAAATACAAACAATACAAATACAAAAGTGAAAAATTTAAATTAAAATTTTTTGTAGCAGTATTTAAAGAAAAAAATAAAAGAAGATTTTAGATTTTAGCCACAGGGTCTCCTAAAGCCAAAGTACTTTGGCTGTCTGAAAGTTGAATAAATTGTGACAGAAATAACCATAGTGAATTTGTATGCACTATTCTGATTTTATCTATTAGCAGAATTTTAGTTATTTTTAGCAGAAACACTTCTTTATCTTTTTAAGAGAGAATTCACTAGAGCCCTTTCTTGGAAATAATGTGGATCATTTTTCAAAAAATTCATCTCTAAGCAGTAGAAGAGGGACCACCAGAATAGGCAAAAATACAACAAAAATATGCAAAAAAAAAAATACCACAGCTGTTCCACTTTCATCTATCCTATTCATTGGGTTCCACATAAAATTATTGTACGTGACATAAAATAGCTTTAGACAGTTTAAAACAAAGCTTGAAGAACAGTGCATATGAGACAAACTTCCTTGTTACTGAGGAGTGGTAATCATAGGATTTGTCCAAGTTGCTTTACAGAAATACTCACAAAGCTACTAAGTACACATATAATTAGTATATGCATTGCAATAAGATTATTTTTTTATCTCTTCTCGGTTTTTTCATCTATAATGTGGAAGTACTAATGTATTAAATGAATTAATACTCATTTTAGTATAGCGACTGACACATAGTGTACTCACAGTTAGTATTAGCTTCAATGACAACAATTTATATATAGAAGATTTCTTGAATGAAGCTTTTTTTCAACAAATTGTTTCATTCAAAAGGCAGATCTACTTCTAGGTAGTACTTCTTGAACTCAAATTGTTACTGCTCTCTGACTGGAACATATTAATTTATTTATGAAAATATATATTTTATATAATTGCATATAAGTGACAAGGCCGTTACCTACTTACATGTAGGGGATTTTTATTATTGGCTTTTTATTGTAAACACTTATCATGGTTTCCTGGTACCTGGTATTGACTTTAATATACACTCTTAAGAAGAATGAAAAAAGTTGAAAAAAAAAACAACAGTAAGAGATGAGCTTACAGTCACTGTAAAAGCATAATTTACATTAATATGTATGGAAATATTTCATATGCTTTCTATTGACTTTATATTCACTAATGGAAAATCATAGACCTATATTAAGCATAGAAAGAAGGCAAGGCCAGAGTACAATTTGGGGATTTTTTACTAGCAAGCTGTAATAAAAATAGGCTTCTAAAGCCACACAAATACAATTATTCTTTAATATTTTCTGTGTCCCTAATACAATATGTGAAACCAATTATTCACTTTTCTGTAAGGATAACCAAGTTTGGTTCCTAGTTGATTATTTACTAATGAATAATGCCAAGTTTTAGGCGGAATTATGTTGTCAAGATCAGATGAATGAAACTGTTTGGAAGAGAAATTTTGTAAATACATGAATAATTTATAAATATTGACTTTGAGAATTGTGTAACACCATTCTCTGTACAGCGTATCATACTACTGGTAAATTCTTGGCAAATGAGAAAGAGAACTGCTGGGTATATAAGTTAACACTCAAAGTCTCAAATACTAAGGCAGTTATACTGAATTCTAAGCTCTAGTCCTTGTATGTGAGCATCTTATTTTTTCCCCAAGTGTTGCAGAGTTGTTCAGTGGCTAAGGGATACTTAACACTAACCAGTTTGTTTGTTTGTTTGTTTGTTTGTTTTTTAAGTTGTACTTCATAGTAACAACAGCAATGATAAGAAACATCTGTGACAGAGACTGTGCTCATTGGATATCCATATGCTAAGTGATATCACAGCCACCTTTACAATTAGTTTGGAGGCATGTTACTTATTCTTTCAGTGAAATGTGAGCAGAAGTACTGTGTGTTACTGCAAGACCAAGACAGAAGGGCATAAATGTATCTCTGTATTTTTTCTTCTTGGAAGCAAATACGGAGATCAGAGGATCAAATGGCACAGATACAACATGAGATTAGCCTTAGTATTGGCTGAGTATTGAATACCTAAGAATGTATTGCTCTGGATAGCTATTAGACTCACATCTCATTTTGTATGAGTGAGATAAAAATTTTACTGTTTGAAACTTCTGAGATTTGAAGATTAGTTTATCACAACATAACCCAGCATTACCTTGATTAGTTTGTCATTTCAAATAGCATGATATGCCTGTAGATTTATAATATTAACGTATTTATCCTTCTGTAGCTGTAGATATATAATATTGACATACTTCCCTTTCTATATGCTAGTAACCTTCATAAAAGTTGCAGAGTTTACAAATATTTTAAGTCATCTGTTTGTTTATTGTATGTTAGTTCCATAGTTGCTTAATCTCAACCATTATATATTATTGATTTTTAAAAAAAATTTTACTTTTGTAGGGTAAACTTGTTATTATTTTAGAGAGAGAGTGTGGACAGGGATGGGGAGGGGCTGAGGGAGAGGGAGATAGAGAATCTTAAGAAGGCTCAGCGTGGAGCCCATTGTGGGGCTTGATCCCATGACTCTGAGATCATGACCTGAGCCTAAACCAAAAGTTGGACACCTAACCTACTGAGCCACCCAGGTACCCCTATTTGTGTGTGTGTGTGTGTTGGTGGGGGGTAAGCTTTCTTTTAAGAGTTTGCTTCTTTGTTGTAGTTTTCATATACCTACCATATTGGTTAAACATATAGTTTACTTGTTTATTTTAATGCTATATTAAGTTAAAGTATTCAGTGCCACTTGAGGGAGTATTCCAAATGATACCTACATGTGTGAAATTTAGTAGGGATTGTAATCACAGGATTAGAACACTGGAGTCATGCCTGTGCTATAGCAGATATATTTAAGGGAAGTAATTGCTACTTTTAATTATGGGTGCTTGTTTCTATCAAGTAAAATGGTATTTTGCCTTAAGAAATATTTTATTATATTACTTTGATCTAAATGAGTATTGTTGCTAGGTATCAGTCACATGTCTTACTGAACATTGCCAAATATATAAGCCTAATAAGCCAAATATATAAGCCTAACTTGTTTTTTTCTCAATATAAAAACTAATTTTAGATTAATTAACATCATCTAAAACTAGAAAAACTTGATCATAAACATGTCCAGCATATTGTCAACATATTAAACAATTTCACTGGACATGAGAGATGATTCATGAACATATTTTTTATTCAAAAATTTATATGCATAAGAATATTTATGGGTTATAACAGTATTAATCATAACATGACATACTTCCTAAAATGTTGTCTTTTTTTTTTTTTTGGCAGAGCATATGTTACAAGAGTATCTCTATATTTTTCATTTGTATATGCACACCTTATTTTATATAGATACATACACCTATATACAAATTATATATAGATATATATATATATGCAGACATAATTAAAGTAGGACCTTTTTGGAATATATAAAGACATAAAATATATATACATACATATAAATTTCAAGAAGATCCTCTTTTCATTTATGTTGATAAATTTCTAGTTATTAAGAACAATGGAAAAATAAAAAGACAGACCATGTTTTCCAGATTTTAAGTAATCTGTTATACCATTAACTCTTTCAAGTTGTTAGAGTTACATGAATTTCTATACTAAAGTGAATCTCTAAAGGCCAAAGAACAGATAAATGAACTACTGCCACCCCTGTGCTCTGGAAGCTTCAGACATTTTCTCTACTTCTCAGAAAGTGATACATGTCAGTGGCAGAACTTATTTTAATAGGTTGTTAAATGCTCACATAAATGAGTTATCTGGGATAGTGATAAATACCTTCTCAGAATTTTAGCTAGAGAATAAAAGTCTAAAATAATATAAATTTCAGTGAGGAAGAATTACTATGTTCTTCATTATTTTTGACCTGGGGCTTTCACATTCATTGCTTCATGTAATCCTTAAAATATTGTATGGGGAAAGTTCCATTACTTCTATTTTGGAAAAAAATAACTCAAATGTTAAATATTTCAACCAAGATCACTTATTAGTCAATATCAAGATCAGTATTTGACTACTTTTTTGGGGCTTGAGTACAGTGTTCTTCTAAATCTGTATCATGACACCTTCCCTTTTTATTTTATCCCTACTGTATGGCCCAAGGGAAGAACCATAAGCCCTGGGAATGCAGCATTATGGTGTCAGCACACAGAATACGAACAGGAAATTGGGATGATCATAACATGGGCAGTTAACCTAGAATGCGGTAATCAAGGATGACTCTGTCAGATGTATATGGATATTTTGGGTGCCTGGAAACTTTTCAGAGAAGTCTGTGACCCTAATTAATTAGTTAATTAGTAAAGAACTACTTTTTGTGCAAATCAAACTATTTTTTTAGGTTCAGATTTTTTTTCCATTCTTGTCCATACCTGCTTAGTTCAGTAGAGCTCTTGACTATCATAGTCCAAGCCTCAGAGATTTTGTGTAATGCTAGAGACATAAAGCCATGATTATTTGTTGAGGGGAATAATTCTTTAATCCATATTAAAACATTTCAGTTAATTATCATCTGAATTAATTTTTAGAGATGCCCACCACAAACAGGTCATTTTTATAGAAACTCACAATTAGGCATATGTTAAGTGATTTTTAAAATTTTGGTAGGAATAGATAAACATATATCTGCTTTTTCAAAGCTGTTTCACTCAAATGAATGAGAAAGACCTCATAATATAAAATGGAAAAGAAATATAGTGTCAATATCAATGATGGTATAACACCAAATGGGGGTTCTTTTATAGTGCATACATACATCAAATCATCACGTTGCACACTTTAAATATCTTACAGTTTTGTCATTTATAACTCCAGAAAGCTGGAGACAAAAAAGGACTATGCATTGTCAACCTACCATCACAGTAACTGGCAGGCATATAGTAAGAACTCAATGGCCTTATTTAGCAATTAAGTCATTTTAATAAAATAATATAAGAAGAAGCTTCAAAATATTTTTAAGACTTATAAAATGTTATATTAAATGTTAAAAATATGTTTGAAATTGATTAAAATCAGAGTAAATGTTTTTTAAAATTCCAATGGAGAGAGCTCCCTTTCTTCTAAGAGAAGAAGAATCTTGTAATGTTAAGGATATAAATTATTTTATTGGATTAAACTTTGAAAATAAAAATATAAGTAAATATGAGTAGATAGTTGGAAATTTGAATTAACTGTAGGCATAATTAAGCAAGTAAAAGTAATAATTAAAGATTATGTTTTACTATTGCTTATTTTTATTTTACTTGATTTTTCATTTTTCATATTCAAGAATAATCCAGTTGAACTCAACTTTTTGCATTTTTCTTTTTATATATAACTTATTTTCCATAAAACTATTTATTCCCATAAAACAGGTTTCCAAGTGTCTTTGACTATTTAGTGATCATGGGAAGGAGTCAGCTGATTTATCTGAGTGGCTTACTGAGTACCCACATTAGCAGGGAATAGATGTTTTATTTTGTAACCAGAAGACAGTATTGTGCAGGTACCATTAGAAGAATACCTGTAGAGGGACAAATCAAAGGTAAAGCTATGTAGAAATAATATATCAAGACCAAAAACACAAAACCAGTTTTAGGTATGTGGATCAATTCAAAATTGAGGATTATGCAAATAGCAAAAGGATCAAAATAATTTTTGTAAGACATGTAAAGAAGATACCTTAAGTTCAAATTTAAAAAGTCTTTGGTTGTTGTTTCTTTAAATATTCATAACAGTCTTGCTGTGATAGTTTATGTATAATCCTATGTAGTAGGATGAAATGATCCCTTGTGGATACTATTTCTATAATTCAGTCTGAGTAGTCACATTAACTAGAAACAATCTATTCAGTGCCAATGATCTGTAAAAAGGACATGTAAAGCAAAGAAAAAAGACTTTAACCAGATGGACTGGTTAACAATAGAACATTTTACAAATGACCAAGAAAATAAAAACAAGAGGTGGGAAACCACAGCCTTGACAAGAACATTTTCCCTAATCTGATAGAAGCAGAGATAACTATGATGCTACATTTCTAGCAAACATAATCGTTGTGTTCACTGTAAGAACCAATTGTTCTTAGCCATGTGGAACCAAAATTAATTTCTAAATTATGAACCAACAGATTACGGTGTGCTTCCCTATCATTTAGGATAGAAAGACCCAGATAATTGAGTTTATTGTTGCAGTGTTTAGGGAAAATGCTTAAGGAATATAAATTTAGCATATTTTAATGGTATGGCAGGTTTCAATGATGATGATTTTTCAAGAGTCAAATAAAAACACGAAGTTGATGTCAGCAATATCAGCATCATGGTGGCAAAACACATTCCTTGGTTGCTCCCCCAATACAACAAAAATTCAGCATGCATTCCTGGACAAAAGTGCCTTTGAGGAAACCATAGAATGGGCTCTTTACACCAAGGGACCCAGGGGAAATCTCACTCATCATGCTTCAGGTAATAGGAAGATGGATCTTAGTTCTGGCTTTGGAACCTGCAGTGGCCTGTGAACCAGCTCCAGCCCTTCTTAGCTGTGGTCCAGGAGCCCCTGGAAAACTGTCTTCTATAACTACTCATGGACAAGGGAATCCTTGGGGTGGATGTCCAGGTTTTCAAAGGTAGTTCCAGAACCCCATAGTGGCAAAAAAAAAAAAAAAAAAAGAAAAAAGAAAAAAATATATATATGTTTGGATGCACTGGAGTGGGTAAGAAAAACAGCTTGATTTTACCTATATTATCCCTTCCCCAAAGCAGCACAACTTAGGGCCGTGACAGATCTTCATCAACCTATGATTTGCCCATGGAAGAAAGGGAGAACATATGAGTGAGGACCCAACTTCTCCAGCTATGTGGATCCCTATGACTAGGGATCAGGAAGAGGCTGGGAGAACAGAAGAGCAGTAGATGGGACTCTAAGGGCATTAAATGGATGTGGATACTACTAGACTTGTGCACTCCATCCGGAAGCCTGCCCATAAGCCACTGGGTATGCGTCACCTGATGATCCCTCAGACTGGCCCACACATACCTCCAGCACTCCATGTGCATCACCTACACATCCTCCCACCCTTTGGCTGGCTCTCAGTATATGCACCAGACTACAGCAGAGAGAGTGAGCTTTGGCACATGGCCAGTGAGAATCTATAGAAAGCTGGTCCAAATCTGAGAGCCAGGGAGAGACCACAAACTTGGATTTTAGTACCACCTTTCAAAAAATAAAAGATGCTGTCAGCACTTGGCATAACACTTTGCATAATTCAGAGAAATCATACAAACTTAAGAATTTTCTTCCACAAGAAGGGAGATGAAGCATGGAACAGGTGTACCTAATAGAAGATCTGAGCTAGTCTCAGAATCACTGGTAGGGCTGAGGCTGAAGGCAGTAAGTAAACACTGGAAGAGATGACTGTTAATTCAAATGTGGTGACAGTATCACGAAACTTCAAGGGATACAAAAAATCAAGGAAACATGACACCACCAAAGGATCACAGTAATTTTCTAGTAACCAAACCCAAAGACATTAAGGCCTGCAATTCACCCAATGAAGAAATCAGAACAGCTGTTTTGAGGAAACTCAATGAGCTACAAGAAAATACAGAAAGATAATTCAACAAAATTAGGAAAATAATATACAAAAAAAAAATTAACAAAGAGATAGAAATCATAGCAGAACCAAACAAATTCTGGAGCTAAAGAATACAATAATGAAGGGAAAGATAGACAGCATTAAAATAATGGTACAGGACTTCAGTACTCTACTTTAACAATGGATAGATTATCCAGACAGAAAATCAATAAGGAAACTTTGGAAACGAACTACACTTTAGACCAAATGGACTTAACAGACATATACTGAAAATTTCATCAGACTGCAGCACAATATTCATTCTTCTCAAGGGCACTCAGAACATTCTTCGGGATAGATTATGGGTTAGGTCACAAAACAAGTCTTAATAAATTTACAAAGATTGAAATCATACCAAGTATCTTTTCCAACAACACTGATAGGAAACTAGAAATCAAAACAGGTGGAAGACTGGAAAATTTGTTTTTTAATGTATGGAAATTAAGCAACACACTTCTGAAGAGTGGATAGATCAAAGAAGAAAACAAGGGAAATCAGAAAATATCTTGAAACAAATGAAAATGGAAATATATCAAAACTTATGGGATGCTGCTAAAGTAGTTCTAGGAGAAAAGTTTATAGCTAGAAATGCCTATATTGAGGGGTGCTTGGGTGGCACATTCCGTTAAGTGTCCGACTCTCAGTTTTGGCTTTAGGTCATGATCTCAAAAAGGTCAGGAGATCGAGCCCTGTGTTGGGCTTCACGCTCAGTGCAGAGTCTGCTTAAGGCTCTGCCTCTCTCTCTCTCTCTGCCCTTCTCCCTGTGCTTTCTCTTTCTCTCTCTCTCTCTGAAATAAATGAATCTTAAAAAAAAAAATAGAAATACCTATATTGAGAAGGAAGATCTCAAATAAATGACCTAACTTTACACCTCAAGGAACCAGAAAAAAGAAAAAAAATAAACCCAAAGTTAGCAGAAGAAGGAAATAACAAAGATCAGAGCATAAACGTAGATATCAGGAAAAGATTTTTTTTTTTTAAGATTTTATTTATTTATTTGACAGAGAGAGACACAGCAAGAGAGGGAACACAAGCAGGGGGAGTGGGAGAGGGAGAAGCAGGCCTCCCGCTGAGCAGGGAGCCCGATGTGGGGCTCGATCCCAGGACTCTGGGATCATGACCTGAGCTGAAGGCAGACGCTTAATGACCGAGCCACCCAGTGCCCCAAAAGATTGTTTTTTTAAAGATAAACAAAATTGACAAATCTTTAGCTAGGCTAAGAAAAAAAAAAAAGGGAGAAGATTCAAATAAAACCAGAAATGAAAGAGACAGAAATACAAAGAATCATAAGACTAAGAACAACATATGCAAATACAATACAAAGGATCATAAGAGATGACTAAGAACAATTATATACCAACATATTGGATAACCTATAATCAGTGGATAAATACCAGAAACATACAACCTACCAAGACTAAATCATAAAGGAATAGAAAATCTGAACATACCAATAACTAGTAAGGCGATTGACTCAGTGATCAAAATGATCCCAACAAAGAAAAACACAGAACCAGATGATTCTCTGATGAAATAGTCTACCAAATATTTCAAGAAAAAAATAATGCCAATTCTTCTCAAAATCTTCCAAAAAATTGAAGAGGAGGGAACACTGCCAAACTCATTTTATGAGGCCTGTGTTACCCTGATACCAAACTTAATAAGGACACAACAAAAAAAGAAAACTACAGACTAATATCCAGATGAATATAGATGCAAAAAATCCTAATATGATATTAACAAACCAACAGCACATCAAAAGGATCATACACCATGATCAAGAAGATTTATCCCTGGGATAAGAATGGTTCAGCATACAAACATCAGTAATTGTGATACAACACATTAATAGAATAAAAGATAAATTCATACTGTTATCTCAAGAGATACATAAGCATTTGACAAAATACAATGCCCTTTCATGATAAAAATGATCAAGAAATTAGATGTAGAAGGAACACACCTCAACATAATAAAGGTCATGTATCACAAGTCCACAGCTAACATCATACTCAGTGGTGAAAGGTTGAAAGCTTTTCCCCTAAGATCAGGGACAAACCAATGGTGCCCATTCTCACCGTTACAATTCACCTAGTATTGGAAGTCCTAGCCAGAGCAATCAGGTAAGAAAAAGAAAAGGCATCCAAATCAGGAATGAAGAAGAAAAACATCTCTTTGTAGATGACATGATCTTATATTCTGAAAATCCTGTCAACTCTACCAAAATCTGTTAAAACTAATCAATAAATTCAATGAAGTTGCCAGATACAAAATCAACATAGAATCAGTTGTGTTTCCATATACTTAACAATGAATCTGAAAAATAAATAAAATAATCCCATTAATAATAGCATCAGAAAAAATAAAATCCTTTGGAATACTTTGAATATGAAGGAACTATACACTGAAAACTGTAAGACTTTGATGAAAGAAGTTGAGAGAAGACAAAAATGGAAAGATATCCCGTGTTTATGGAAGACTTTATGTTGTTAAACTGTCTATACTACCCAAAGCCTTCAGTATATTCATTATAATCTCTATCAAAATTCTGATGGCATTTTTCACATAAATAGAACTATCCTAAGTTTTTTGTGGAATCACAAAAGTGTCTGAATCACCAAAACAATGCTGAGAAAGAAAAACAAGCTAGAGACATCACACTTTTCAGATCAAACTATCCTACAGAGCTATAGTAATCAAAATAGTATGGACTACCATAAAAATAGCCAATGGAATAGAATTAGAGCACAGAAATAAACCCTCCCATTTATGTTATACTAATATTTGACAAGGGGGCCAAAAATACTGCCTAATGAATACTCCCTAATGAAATTAGGTTCCTACCTTAGATCACTCAAAAATTAAATCAAAATGGATGAAAGACTTAAACTTAAGAACTGAAACTATAAATGTCCCAGAAGAAAACATAGGAAAGTAGCTCCTTGACATTGGTCTTGGCAGTGATTTTTGGGTATGACACCAAAAACATAAGCAATAAAAACTAAAATTACCCCAAAATATATCTTAAGAATCTCATATAATTTAACAGCAAAAATAATACAGACAATCCAATTTTTAAAAAATGGGCAGAGGAACTGACTAGACATTTTCCCAAATAAGACCTACAAATGACCAACAGGTATATGAAAAGGTGCTCGATATCAGTAATCATCAGGGAAATGCAAATCAAATCCACAATGAAATATTACCTAATATTTGTTAGGTTGTCTATCAAGAAGACAAGATATAACAGATGCTGTCTAGGATTTGGAAGGTGAACCCTCGTGCACTGTGGTACAACTACTATGGAAGACAGTATGTAGGTTCCTCAAAAAATTAGAATTAGAATTACCATGTGTTCCACCAAACCTGTTTTGTGTATGTATTCAAAGGAAATGAAAACAGGACATCAGAGAGGTGTCTGTACTTCCATATTCATGGCACCATTATTCACATTAGCCAAGATATGGAAACAACCTAAGTGTCCATCAACAGATGAATGGATAAAAAAGATGTGAGATAGACACACACACACACACACACACACACACACACAGGAATATTTTTCAGCCATGAGAAAGAAGGAAATCCTGCCATTTGCAACAACGTGGGTGGACACTGAGGGCATTATGCTAAGTAAAATAAACCAGAGAGAGAAAGACAAATACTGTATGACCTCACTTATATGTGGGATCTAAAAAAGCTAAACTCTTAGAGACTAGAATGGTGGTTACTAGGGGCTGTGGGGTTAGGGAAATGGGAAGATGTTGGTCAAACAGTATAAACTTATAGTTTTACGATAGTAAGTTCTGGGGATCTAATGTACAACATGGTGATTATAGTTAATAAGACTGTATTATATTCTTGAGAGTTACTAAGAGAGTAAATCTTAAATGTTCTCACCACAAAAAAAGAAGTGGTAATTATGTAATGAAATGGAGGTGTTAGCTAACAGTATAGTGATAATATTTTGTAGTATTTAAGTGTATCAAATCAACGTACTGCATACTTTAAACAATGTTATGTCAATTACATCTCATTACAGCTGGAAAATATATAATAAATGAGATGCCAATAAAAAAAAAACAGGAAAACTGGACAAAGAAAATTTTGTTAAATTTAACAAATATTATTCTTAACCATAATTAGCTATCATAAACAGACTTTTAAAATCTGCCTATAGATGAGGTAATTTCCCCATCTTTCCAACACATTTTATTTCCACTGTATTGTTGAACCTTAATGGCAAAAGTTTCTAGTGAAATTATTGTATGTATAGAATCTTATAATATATGGATATAACGAACAGAGATTTGTTCATTAGATTTTGGCATACCAGAATTAGAGAACCTTGTAAACATTAAGAGTTAAGGTAAATAAAGGTATGCTATGTATTTCTATGAAGAAACAGGCTGACCTGAGTGAACATTTGTTTCAGAATTATATTCCTCTCTTAGAAGTAAATGTCATTTAAGAAAATTTGGTTATTCAAGAAATGTGTTTCCGCCTTGAAGGGGTTATGTCAAAAAAAAAAAAAAAAAAAGACAACTGTGACCTATTCATACACTTTCTTAATGGACCAAAATTGATGGGTTAGGATGTTTTTACAATATCATATTTATTTTGTTAATACCCAAGACAGGATCACTACAAATTTCTTAATTTATTATTACATGACATGCATCATCACAAAATTTAGAACATATTTATACACATTCTCATATGGCTAGTTTATGTTGATTTAAAATTCAGTGCTACAATCAGAAGAAATGCTTTCAAAATTAATTACACATGCCAGAGAAATAGCAGCAACCACTAAATATTAGATCACTTCCCAAGTAGAATTATAGAATGCGCATTAAGATATGCAAGTTTCTAGTCCAGAGGAGAGGTCTCCCTGGGAATAGATAAGAGATGAGTTCTGAGAACCAAGCCTTGGGCATGCCGATAATTATAACACAATAATCATTGCTGTGTTTTGCATTTTTATTCTATTTATACTCTATTCACTTTTAATATGAAAATTTGAAGAATTCACTATACATATTATACCTAATTGTTGCTTTCTGGAAAACAACCTTTTTGATGAAATTATTCTAAAGTTTTAATTTTAACTTTTTAAATCCAAAAGCATGTTATGGTATGTTCATATTAATGGTAAAATTAAATTACAATATTCATTTTGAAATTATTATGGAGGAAAAAGATATCTGCGTAGTTCATTTGTAGTTTGTCTCATTTAGGCCCTGCAGCATAGACATTTATTAATTTTAAAACCTTTTTTATATTCATTATGAGACTTGTATAATAGGTGACTCTATCCATGAAGCTATTACCAGTTTCCAGCATCCTCAGGGATTTTTCATCTCATATAAATGATCAGAAGTTAAATGTTTTTAATTGAACATTTGGGCTCTTTCTATGTGGGATTTCTTTTAATTCTACCTGCATATCTTAGTGTAAACCATGACAACAAATCCATAAGGAAGTGAAGCCAATCCTATAGGAGGAAAATGAAGTTTTGAAACATGCTTCCTTGGAAGGAATGTGCCCTTACAAAAGAGTTACTCTGAATTTGTTAATCGTTTCCCTTTGTTTTCTCTGTATAATTGAGTTTTGCCTGTTTCTGAACTTTTAATAAATAAAATTACAAAAAAATAGTTACTTTGGGAAGTTTGGCCTATAGTTTTGAAATGCAAAAGAAAAGAAAAAAATCAGCAGGTTAACTATCAGTCTTTCAAGACCTCAGAAATAGCATCTTAAATAAAAGCAGCTAATTTTACAAAGCCCTTACAGGTACTAATCATTGTTCTAAAATCTTAATAGAAATTATTTCCTTTAATCTTTATAGCACCCTGTACTATAGATCTTTGGAAATAGACCAGTAATTCAAAGGCAGTCTTGTGTAGAAATTAAAAGTAATTAAATTTAAAATACAGACACTAGCTCTATATAGTTTTCAACATGGTAATGCGTTGGTGTTATTGCTTATAAGAAATACATTATTTAAATATATTAAAATAAGAGTTTTATTAAAAGGAACCTAAATATATTCTTTGAGAAAAATTGTTATTATTTATTGTTTGTTTATTATTTTATTGGTAGATTATAAAATATATTTTAATTTAAATAAATGAAATGAGTAAATAGACCTAGGGAGTTCTAGCAAAAAAAACCAAAAAAAAAACAAAAATGGAAGCAATGGGAGAGATATGGAGTTATCAGAAGTGATACGACTGTTTATAAAAATCATATGACCTTAAGAAATGGAATTCATATGAAAGAACTGCAGGGTTTTCTCAAATTCATAGGCCCCTAGAATTAAACAGGGAAAGTAATTAACATATCTGAGGAACAAATGAATTAGAAATTTAATTAGGTAGTATAGAAAACTAGGGTATTGTTACAGATTTCATTTGGAGAATGAAGAATTGGGTAAGTATAACTTGAATATAAGACTCTTGGATTACAGAACCATTTCTTTTGGGTTGTGAAGTCATTGATATGGAATGAAAAAATAGGGTTTAGTTATCCAATCAGAATAACCTAAAGAATCTTGGCAGCAGCGTAGATTTTTAGGCAACCTCAATTTGTATCCACCAATCCCAAATTGTTTGAAATTATGTAATTATTATCTTAGGGTGCTAACATCTTTTCAGGCCAGAAAGATATATAAGTATAGAAATGTTTAAAAGAACGGGGCGCCTGGGTGGCTCAGTTGGTTAAGCGACTGCCTTCGGCTCAGGTCATGATCCTGGAGTCCCGGGATTGAGTCCCGCATCGGGCTCCCTGCTGAACAGGGAGCCTGCTTCTCCCTCTGACCCTCCTCCCTCTCATGCTCTCTCTACCTCATCCTCTTTCTCAATAAAAAAAAAAAAAATAAAATCTTAAAAAAAAAAAAAAAAAGAAATGTTTAAAAGAGTCACAACTCACTGTAAATATTGTTGTGTTAAGAAACCCTTGCATCTTCAATAATTTTAACTTTAAACAATTTTAAGAGTATATATGCTTTTGTGACCATTTCTTGCATTTAATACCTAAGAGTAAAGAGTGCACAAAAAATATTCATAGTTTTATTAATAATGGTCAAAACTAGAAATATGTCTCTCTAGGTAAAAATTAAAGAACAAAAATGTGGGAAATCCATACGGGGTACTCAGAGATACAAGAAAGAAAACTAATAGGCAACATCTTGGTATAATCTTATAGATTTACTCTTTTATGTAGAAACTTATTAATTAATACACCATACAGATATATTTGAGAGACCTCAAATTTTATATCTACAGGTTTAGTTTATAATACTTAACAGATTAAGTACATGAGGATATTAATATAAATAATAAAGGAAATTAAATATTTTAAATATATAAAGATTGTTGAAAATAGTTGAAAGTGTATGGATTTTATAGTCACCTCAAACATTTGCAAAGGCTACCTAAAAGGCGATTGCTGTATTTTACAGTCCTAATTACCTAGAATGAATTTTGTACATTTAGACTTTAAGATTTGTAACTTCAGTAAATTGGAGATTATTTAAACTGAAGTAAACCCCAATAATCCTTTCTTTGAGCAAAACTGCCCTACAGGACAAAACAAACAAAACCAAAAAACTCCTCTTAAATGTATCAGGAAGCAGTAACCACAAATTCTGGTTTAAGATGAAAAGAGATCACATTCTAATGTTCCCTTGGATTTTAAAAAGATTTTGTAGGAGAGCACTTTGACCTGAAATATTGCTTAATGGTCTGTGGGCGCCAGTTCTATAGAGTCCTACCTCTTCTAACTTTTTGCTTTCTTTTTTACCTTTTGTAAATAAATGAACAGATAATGATGCTTTCTTATTGGCATGAATTCTGTGTAGTTTAACAATTTTTGAGCAACATAGAGCTTGTAATTTTCTCTGCCTTATAGTTATATACTGAGATTTCTTTTTTAAATTATACTTTTATCTCCTGCAGTTGATTTCTCTCCTTTTCTATTTTATATGTAATATAGTAAATAAACACAGATGTGAACAGAATAATTATTACTACCTTTTAATTTTTTTTTTTTTTTGCAAAAGTACATGCTGTGCCATAAGACTGGTAATAATAATGTAACCTTAATTATTCACCTAGCAATACCCTGAAAAGAGAGGGTACAAAAAAGGAGAAAGCCTAAAAGATAAATTAACGACATCATTATCAGTATGTTTCTATATGTTTTTGCATACTTCTCATTCCCAAGATTTATTATCTCATAATACTTCATCATGAGTTGAGTTTCTATATTCTCCTGATAAAAAGTTGTGTCTCTTAGTAATTAAAATAAAATTAAAAAAAAAAAAGAAAAGGCTTTTTTTTTTAAAAGATTTTATTTATTTATTTAATTGACAGAGAGAGAGAGAGAGAGAGAGGGAACACAAGCAGAGGGAGTGGGAGAGGGAGAAGCAGGCTTCCCGCTGAACAGGGAGCCCGATGTGGGGCTTGATCCCAGGACCCTGGGATCATGACCTGAGCTGAGGGCAGTCGCTTAACTGACTGAGCCACCCAGGACCCGAAGAAAAAGCTTTTAAATGCAATTGCTTTAACATTCCTAAGGCTCTCTGGACTCCTGTTAGCATATCTTATTCTCAATATTTGTAGTAAAAGCACATTTCTCCCTTTTTATACATTTCTAAATTTTCATTAATTCCTTATAAACAATTAAATCACAGAGTAAGCAAAGCCAATTGAATGGTGTTTGAACAGCCATCACTACTACACAGTATTAAAAATTGAAAATGAGCACAGTTTCAGTTTTACCAGCTAATTTAGTTAGGTATCACCCTAAGGCATCAACACCATTTATCACTCTCACTGCAGCCTGGCATGAAGACACCATCACCAGTAGCTTTAACAAAAGCAAATTAAGAACTGTTAAAACTCTCTTTGCTCAGGGAAGGAAAACATTTAATATTCTTTATGTATAAATCCTTTGTGATCAACTCCAGTGCCATGATTATTGGAAGTTCTAATACAGAGGTGTGCTGCCATGTATAATTGCTTATGATTTTCAATTCCTAAAAGTTATTTAAAAAATAATGGTTTTCAAAGGCTATGTTTGTACTGAAAAAGAACTGTGTTCAAAATAGGCAGAAAGGAAACTGTATTGTCATTCTTACTATTAAATTAACTTTACTTACTAGTTATCTTTTAAAAATGTTTATTCATATATTGAATGTGGAGTTTTTTTAATAGTCTTTTTAAAATCTTTTTTAAAAATTTTTAAAAGATATTATTTGAGAGAGAGAGAAAAAATGAGTGGGGGGGAGGGGCAGAGGAGGAGGAAGAAGCAGATTCCCCCACTGAGCAGGGAGCCCCACACGGGCTGGATCCCAGGACCCTGGGATCTCGACCTGAGCCGAAAGCAGATGCTTAACAGGCTGAGCCACCCAGGCACCCCTAATAGTCTTTTTTTTTTTTTTTGAGCAGTTTTGGGTTCATAACAAAATTGAGAGGAAGGTACAGTGATTTCCCATATGCCCTCTGCCTCCACTCATGCATAGGCTTACCATTGAATTCCCCCATCAGATTGGTACATTTGTTACAACTGATGAACCTGCACTGACACATCCTTATTACTCAAAAGCCATAGTCTTCATTAGGATTCACTTTAATGTTCTATTGTATGGGTTTGGATAAACGTGTAATGACATTTATTCACCATTATAGTATAATACAGTGTAGTTTCACGTTTCACTGTCCTAAAAATCCTCAGTGCTCCACCAGTTTTTTTGTTTGTGTTTTAGTGCTGAATAATGTTTCATTTTCTGGATGTACCACAGTGTATCTGTTCATTCACCTACTGACCTTACTGAGGGATGCCACACTATAGCATTATAATAGTCTTGAAGTTGGCCAGTGTTAGTACTCTTACTTTGTTTTTCTCCTTCAATATTAACTTTGCTTTTCTGGGTCTTTTGCCTCTTCAGATAATGTTTAGAATCAATTTGTTGATATTTGCACAGTAACCTGCTGGGATTTTGATTGAGAGTGCATTGAATCTATAAATCAAATTCGGAAGAACTGATGCTTTGACAATATTGAGTCTTCCTATCCGTGGACAGGGAATATTATTTTTCTTTATTCCTTTGACATCTTTTTTTTTTAAGTTTTTTTTTTATTACGTTATGTTAATCACCATACATTACATCATTAGTTTTTGATTTCTTTGACATCTTTCATCAGAATTTTGTAGTTTTTCTCATATAGATCTTGTACATATTTTGTTAGATTTATGTCGAAGTTTTTCACTTTTGGAATACTAATATAAATGATGTTTTTAATTTCAGATTACATTTGATTATTGTTGGTATATAGGAAAGCAATTGGCTTTTGTATATTAATCTTGTATCCTGAATCCCTCCTAACATCACTTATTATTAGTTCTAGAAGTGGGGCACCTGGGTGGCTCAGTCGTTAAGCATCTGCCTTCGGGTCAGGTCATGATCCCAGGGTCCTGGGATCGAGTCCCACATTGGGCTCCCTGTTCAGCGGGAAGCCTGCTTCTCCCTCTCCCACTCCCCTGGCTTATGTTCCCTCTCTCACTGTGTCTCTCTCTGTCAAATAAATAAATAAAATCTTTAAAAAAAATTAGTTCCAGGAGTTTTTTTGTTGATTGTTTCAGATTTTCTACAATGAATAGAAATCATGCCATCTGTAAACTAAGATAATTTATATTTTCCTTCCTGATATGTATACCTTTATTTTTTCTGTTTTTTATTGCATTGGCCAGGACTTTGGCCTTGCTTTGTTTCTTATCTTAGTGGGAGAGCCTAGAGTTTTTCACCATTGAGTAAGATGTTACCTTTAGGTTTTTTGTAGATACTCTTTAAGGAAGTTCCTTTCTATTCCTAGTTTACTAGTTTACTGTCATGAATGGGTGTTGGATTTTATCAAGTTTTTCTTCTACATTATTGATATGATCATGTGATTTTTTTTTTCTTTTTTTAGCCTGTTGATATGATGTTTATTACATTATTTGATATTTGAATATTAGTGATCTCACCTGCATTCTTGGGATAAATTCCACTTGTTCATGGTGTAAACATTTTTTTAATACATTGCTGGATTTGATCTGCTAATATTTTGAGGATTTTTACATCCATGTTCATGAGAGATATCAGTCTGTAGTTTTTTGTTTGTTTTTAGTATTAATGTAATGTCTGGTTTTAATATTACAGTAATGCTGCCCTAATAGAATGAGTTAGTAAATATTCCCTCTGCTTCTGTATTCTAAAAGCGATTGTAGAGAATTGGTAGAATTTCTTCTTTAAATGTTTGCAGAATTCACCTTGAACCCATTTGGGCCTGGTGCTTTCTGTTTTGGAAGGTTATTAATTGTTGATTCATTTTTAAAATAGATACAGGCCTATTCACACCGTCAATGCTTGTGTGAGTTTTGGTAGATTGTGTTTTTCAAGGAATGGGTCTGTTTCAATTAGATGATTAAATTTGTGGGCATAAAGTTTTACATAGTATTCCTTTATTACCCTATTAATGTCCATGGGATAGTAGCAATGCCCTTGTTTTAGCTGTGATATTAGTAATTTGTTTATTCTCTATTTCTTATATTGGCTAGAGGCTTATCAATTTTATTTATCATATTAAGATAAGCTTTTGGTTTTGTGATATTCTATGTTGATTTCTTATGTACCATTTCATAGACATCTATTTTTATTTTATTAATGTTTTCTTTTCTTATGCTTACTTTGGATTTCTTTGATCTTTTTTTTTAATTTCCTAAGGTAGAAGTTTAGATGATTGATTTTAGATCTTATTAATATATGAATTCAATTTTATGTATTTTATATTAAGAAGGACTTTCTCTGCATCCCACAAATTTTAAGTTTTGTTTTCATTTATGTTTAGTTTAAAATATTTTCCAGTTTCTCTTGAGATTTCTTTGTTGCATGTTATTTTTAAAAGTGTGTTATTTTGTCTCTAAGTATTTGTTTCCAGGTATCATTCTGTTGTCAGTTTCTAGTTTAATTCTAATGTGGTCTAAGAACAGAAATGGATGTCTCTTAAATTTCTTAAGGTGTGTCTTATGGCTCAGAATGTGGTCTATCTTGGTAAATGTCCTATGTGATCTTGAGAAGTATGTGTACTCTGCTTTTGTTGCGTGAAGTAGTCCCTAGTTGTCCATTATATCCAGTTTGTATTGTTGAATTCATTTATGTCTTTAATGATTTTCCATCTGTTGGATCTGTCCATTTTTGAGAGAGAGGAATTGAAGTGTCCAATGATAATAGTGGATTTATCTGTTTCTCTTTGCAGTTCTATCAGTTTTTGCCTCATGTGTTTTGACACTGTTAGGTATATTAAAGATCATTGTGTCTTCTTGATGCATTGACCCCTCTATCATTATATAATAACACTCTATCCCTGATAACTTTCCTTCCTCTGAAGTCTGCTCTATCTGAAATTAATATATCTATTCCTGCTTTCTTTTGATTAGTGTTATCATGATATATCTTTATCCATCTATTTATGTTTAGCCCATATGTGTCTTTATATTTAAAGTGAGTTTCTTGTAGACTACATATAGTCGGGTCTTGTTTTTAGATCCACTTTGATAATCTCTGTTTCATTGTGCAATTAGGTCATGATGTTTAGGGCTTATTGATAAAGTTGGAACACTACCGTGTTTGTTACTGTTTTCTATTTGTTGCCCTTATTCTTTGTTTCTATTTTTGTCTTCCACTCTTTTTCTGCCTTTTGTAGTTTTAATTATTTTACATAATTCCAGTTTCTCTCCTTTCTTACCATAACAATTTTACTTCAAGGCAAGTGGCAACAGATTGCCTTAACTTTAATTTTCTGAAAAAAACTTTACATACCCTTCATTTTTGAAAAACAATTTTTCAGGTACAGAGTTGTAGGTTGCTGGGTTTTTTTTTTTCTCTCAACACTTTATTTCACTTAACTTTCTTTTTGTTTATATGGTTTCAAAGTAGGAGTTGGATGTAATTCTTATTTTTGCTACTCTATAGGTAAGAATTTTTTTACCCCCTCTGGCTTCTTTCAAGTTTTTTTTTTTTTTTTTTAATCTTTGCTTTTTTATAGGTTGAAAATGATATACTTCGGTTCAGTTTTTTTTTTTTTGCCATGTATCCTACTTGGTCTTTTCTGAGTTTCCTGGAGGAATGGGTTTGTATCTATCATTAATTTGGGGAAATTGCTAGTTATTATTATTTTAAATATATTCTTCATTCCTTCCATCTTTCCTTCCTTTCCTCTTCTCCTTCTGCTGTTTCTGTTATGTGTATGTTACACTTTTTGTAGTTGTTTCACAGTCCTTGGATATTTTATTCTATTTATTTTAGTCTTTTTTTTTTCTCTCTTTGCTTTTCAGTTTTAGAGGTTTCTATCCAGATATGCTAAAACTCAGAGATTCTTTCCTTAGCTGCATCATCTACTAATAAGCCCATCAAAGGCATTTTTCATTTATGTTACAGTATTTTTTTTTCTCTAGCATTTCTCTTTGGTTCTTACAATTCCTATTTCACTGCTTATATTGCCCATTTGTTTTTGTGCTGTCTACTTTATCCATTAAAGCCCTTATCAAATTAATCATAGTTGTTTTAAATTCCAAGGCTGATAATTCCAACATTCTGGCCATATGTGAGTCTGATTCTCTTGATTATCTCTTCCAACTATGTGTTTTTTTTTTTTTTTTCCACCTTTTGTATATCTTGAAATACACACACACACACACACACACACACACACACACACACACAAATATGGTAGCTGGGCATAATGTACTGGGAGAAAGGAACTGCTGTAAGTAGGTCTTTAATAATGTGGTGGTAAGGTGTGGGGAGGAGGGAAGTATTGTATAGTAATGGATAGGTTTCAGTCTTTTAGTCTCTCTCTGGACTGTGACATACACATGATTATCGGTCCTCCCCTACTTCCACATTAGGTTGGATGGTATGTCTAGAGTGGGCTGAAGTTGAGTATTTCCTTCTCCCAGATCAATTGAGTTCTGATAAAACCCAAACAGGTTAGGCTCTGGTTCAGTAGTTCCTTCTGAGGGCAGGCCTGACTAAAAAGAACAGAATACTGAGGCTTATTTCTGAATGGTTCCTTTTCTTCTCCCCCTACTGGAAGCACAAAGGGATTTTTCTCCAGTATTCACTGTGAGAACCTGGTAAAGATTCAGAAGGTAAAACTTCTAAATTATGGGGTCTCCAGATGACTGGGTCTCCCTGGAGTTTTTAACTCTTAGAGTTAACTAGTCTCCAGCAATTTATCAATTATAGTCTCAAGTTTCTTTACCCTAGCACTGGTTCCTGTGAAGCCTGCTGCTCCAGCTTGTGATTCTCTGGGTACACCTGTCTGTCTCCCCAGTTTTTGGAACAATTTCCCCTGTGATCTTACTTCTCTGACAGATAAAAGAGGGTTTGTTGATTTTTCAGTTTCTTCAGGTTTTTTTGGTAGAATGGAATGATGACTTTCAAACTTCTTACATGCTGGACCATAAACCTGAAGTTCTCATTTATATTAATATTTCATAATCATGGTACATTTCAAGTTAGAAATGCAAAACTCAATCCAGTCCAATAATGAATATTTCAGTGCAGATTTGGAGATAGACGTAGTTCTTGAATTTTTACAAACCATTTACAATAATCATGGAACTGAATGATTAAAGGCAAGTTTGGAAGGATAAAATTGTGTAATTTAGTGCTTTTATTTTTCAGTGAGGTAAATGAAGATCAAAAGAATTAAGAGATTTGCCTGACATCTGTAACAGTATTTAAATTGTATGACACGGTATTTTTAATTTGATGTTCATCCTATTACAAAATATATACTTTGTAAAGTTGGTAAAATAATTTTTTTTTTTTTTTTGTAAAATAAAATCTTGACTACTTTTAAAACCTTTTGACATTATCAGAGTCAGGAGTTGATCTGCCTTATAACTATAGAAAATAGAAAATCTCAAAGGCAAATATTAACAGTTTCCATTCAAGCATTACCCCACTGCAGCTTTTAGTCAACCACCTTTAACTCTTTTATTGGCATCCTTAATGTCTAGATAGATGTCAGGTTATATGATCAACAGGCATGTGGTCTGCTGCTAATGAAAGGTAGATACACCCAACTATAATTAGCCTATGTTTTATGCATTTGACTTATCTAACTCTGTCGTTCTGATTTGATGTTCATTCAACATACTTTGGCTTGCTTTAGATTTTTTTTTAATATTTATTTATTTATTTATTTTATTATTATGTTAATCACCATACATTACATCATTAGTTTTTGATGTAGTGTTCCATGATTCATTGTTTGCATATAACACCCAATGCTCCATGCAGAACGTGCCCTCTTTTTTTTTTTTTTTTTTAAGATTTTGTTTATTTATTTGACAGAGAGAGACACAGCGAGAGAGGGAACACAAGCAGGAAGAGTGGGAGAGGGAGAAGCAGGCTTCCCGCTGGGCAGGGAGCCCGATGCGGGGCTCGATCCCAGGACCCTGGGATCATGACCTGAGCCGAAGGCAGACGCTTAACCGACTGAGCCACCCAGGCGCCCCCAAAACGTGCCCTCTTTAATACCCATCACCAGATTAACCCATCCTCCCACCCCCCTCCCCTCTAGAACCCTCAGTTTGTTTTTCAGAGTCCTTCGTCTCTCCTGGTTCATCTCCCCCTCCGATTCCCCCCCTTCAGTCTTCCCCTCCTGCTATCTTCTTCTTCTTCTTTTTTTTTTTTTTTAACATATAATGTATTACTTGTTTCAGAGGTACAGATCTGTGGCTTGCTTTAGATTTATCTGCAGGAAGGGATAAGAAGATTGTATAGGCATCCAGTCTTCTGGCAGCCATTTTTTTTAAATTATGTATGAATAAATTGTTATTTTTCTGTGTAAAGACTCTTTCAGACACTAATTTCAGGAATATTTCCCTAAGTTTCCAAAGTTGGGTTACTCGTGCATAAGCACACTGCACATCCTTTATCAGAGCTCCTCTCGTATTTTGGTATTTGTTTGCTTGTCACTTCCACTAAACTGTTTGTTTCTTGAAGACAAGAAATAAATATTTATTATTACCTGTGCATAGTATCTGGTGGTATTACCAGTTCATAACCTAGCATGTAATAGTTTCTCAATAGATATTTAAATGAATGAATGACTTACTGGCTGACTTCTTTATTCTAGAAATACGAAGTTTCCAGAAGATTAGTATAACATAGTCAATATCCCAGTTTAAATTTTGAGCATAGCAATTGTTACATAGTACCAATTGCAGATAGCCAATTTGTGAGCAGATCTTAAGGTTGTAAAGAGGAAATTTATTATTGCACTTCCAATAGGTAAAAATAATATTGGCTAATTCATTGTTTAATTTCAAATAGTATGCATTACATTTTAAATAATTTTTATGTAATATGATTAATTTTGTGGGCCATGGACTTCAATAATGGAAGAAAGCTTTTTTCCCAGAGTGGGAACTGGATGCAACTTTTTTTTTTTTTCCATCAGATCCTTGGTTATCTTTGATACGCAGATTTATGACCACTTTTTTTTTTTTACCATAAATGTATAGTAATTCAAAATATCAAGCCAAACAAATCCCTTCTTGTTGTGCAAATTAGGATTACACTCTTTTGCTGAAAACAATCCATGAATTCACCATTACCCTTTATAGATCCTATTTTAACCCTATTGTCTAACTTTATTATCTGTATTGCACAGTAAAAGCTAGGCATCACTAAATGTAAAAATGAACAGAAATGCACACTTTGACATACATATACACAAAATCCTGTATGTATGCCCTATTTCTCCTATTTCCTTTGTTTTCTGCTTAGAGAATTTAGTTTATTTCTGGATGACAACTTTTTTTTCTGTTAAAAGCCTCTATTTTCTCTGTCATCAAATAAGGACCTTCTTTTCAGTGAGTTTAAATTGCTTCATCATGGACATTTATGAACTTATGAATGTACAATAACTGTTACTACCTAGTGAGAACTATTCAGACTAATACATAGATAATGATTACTATCAGCGGGAGAAGAGGGGAAGAATATCTAATCAATGTATCAGGTACCTTGTCAGTATATATTCTGTGTCGATAACTAAACACCTAATGCCTGATTAGAAAATGAAGCAGATCACTCAGCATGGTTGACATTGTGATTATCATCATCAAAAAATTAGTAAGCTTTTTCTCATTCTAAGCTAGTCCCTGAATACTGTATTAATCCATAAAGCCTATCAGAGACCTATTCAATAAGAAATTGCTTCACTGTACTAATTTTTATCCTGGTGGCCTGAATTCTGGGATGAATCTGTATAGTAAACACTGGCTAATGCTTTTGAGTTCATGCTGGTCTTCTGTAAGATTTATTGAGCTCAGATGTAGAATATGATTTTATGGGTTAGCTATTTGAGATTGATTTGTTGTTCATGATTTCCATGTGATCTAGTATCTTATTAACATTATTACCTAACATTCAATAAACAAGACATTTACTGATGGATCCTAAAACTCATGATCCCTTGGAACATACACTTTACTAATCTCAATAATGAATCTAATGACTAAAATAGCAAACATTTCTATTTTTAGCCTCTAAAATGGAATGATCTTGGCTATACAGACCTTTTCTAAAGTTTCAGGGCATAAGTTATGCTCTCTAGCACTTCTGTGATAGCTGTGTTGAATAATAAGAAACGCTATAAAATGAAATATTTTACACACAATAGAATCCTTTCTCTTACTAAATAACTCATTAGCTCATCATTGCTTTAGCAGCTTGTTTCCCTATGAAAGCATGCTGCCTTTGTATGATGAACATGGTCTGAGGAAACATATAACTATTACAGTATATTTTGAGTGCAAGCTCTACATTAGTTTCTCCCTCATTTTCTAGAAGCCTTGCTGCTGTCTACATAAAAATTTATAATCCAGACCTGTGATCTCATAAATTCTAAGGTTAGATGACTGCCAGTCCTTTAGATACATTTGTGAGGTCAAACCAAGTAACTTATTAATGTATTTGTTTAAATCATTTGAATAAAATAATCCAATGTTTATAATAAATTCTGAGATTCTTAGAAAACCATTATACCATTTCATATTAAAAGTGCCACATTTTGGGAGAGCTTGATTGAAAATGTCTACCAACTTAAAAATAGCTATTATTGTATTTATTACATAATATCATTTTCTATCTCAGGTAAGAGTAATATATATCACTTATTTTATCATATGTATATTTCATTTTTTTATTATTCAATTTTATTATTCAGGGTAGTTAATATTCTACAAAGTTTCCACAAACACTGAATTAGTCAATAGGGAATTATTGCTATTAGGGGAAGTACCGGGTCAAGTTCCTGAGAGACTGGTCACATTTTCATCAACCAGCTTTGTTTTATATGTGTTTCTGTTTAAAGACACCTTATTTAACATATCTTACAATAATGAATTGCATGGTCTTAAGCCAGGGGTTTGGAGGTCATTTGCATTACATAGGTTCATTTGTCAATATCCTCATAAAACAAGCCAGTCTTTTCAGTGTTGAAAAAACTCAGAATTTTTACCCCTGTGCACATGTGTGTGAATGACCATGAAAGCACTGGCAGTACTGATTTGGGAATTATAAATAAATTTTAGTGAGTAGGCAAATTCACAAATATGGAATCCATGAATAATGAATTCTTTTTTTTTTTATAAATAATGAATTCTGGTTTGAATAATTCCACTGTGAATAATTTTACTGGTTTAACTTTAATACCTATTTCTTAACTTCAGTTTATCCTGGTCAACTCCTAACTGAGAGTCAAAGACAAATGAATTCATTCCCCCTTCTCTTCAGTGTTTACCCAACTGTGTTCCCCTCAATGAAAATATCCCTTTCCACCTTTATCAGTTAGAGTTCAATATGACAAACAGAAGAACTATTATTGGCTCTCAGACTTCGGTTTTCATATTTGATGCTGGAGCTTGAAGGCTGCAGTGCAGGCAGTCAGGAAAGAAAGATGGATAAAAAAGAGAGCAAGGATAAACTGGGACTAGTGTAAAAACTGGAACCCACAAGTGTTAACTGGAACCCATTTCAGTTATCATTGCTTCTGACTATGATGAGATTGTTGTCCGACATGAGAAGCACTTTCAGTATCATATGCTTTAAGAAAGATGGTGCCAGTACTCTGGATTCATCTGTGGAGTTTTCCAGGGTCTGACACTATTAAGGAGACAAGTTTTGAATTTCAAGACCTGCTAAAGCTGTAAGACAGTAGTAAACATTTGGTACCATAATATAGGGCTCCTAGAGAGTTACTGTGCAGTAGGGGTAATAAACCAGTTAGGCAAGTGTTTTTATTAAAAAAATGCAACCCAGCTCAGTATGATTGGATTATGATGGGATACTCCCTCTGTGGAGAATGATAATATCCTATAGAGCCTCTATGTTTTTCATTTACAGTGTCCTTAATTCAGTCAGAAATCTAGTGGAATATTGACAACAACAACAAAAAATAGAGCCAAGAGGAAAAAAAATCAGATAATAGACATAGGGATGATCAAGTCATTACCATTCTCAAATATGGACTCTTAAGTTAACTGTGATTAACATGTCTAAGAAAATAGAAGACAAGACTAATTTTGCCAGAGGACAGTAAATTATAAAAAGAATCAATTGGAAATTCTGTTTCTGACCAATGCAATAACTGAAATTAGAAAATCAATATATGGTATTAACTAAATTGTACAGAGAAGAAGAAGATTTATGGACTAGAAGATAGATCACTAGAAAATATTCAAGCTGAATCATACAGATAAAAGCATGGCCAATGCAAAAGAGAAGAGGATAGAAGGAAATCAGGGCAGAAAACAATATCAAAGTGTTAATGGCTGAGAATTTCCTTTTACTGAAAAAAGCACATCAATTTACATATTCAGCATTATGGAACCCAAGCAGGATAAATGTATGGAAAAGCACATCTACACATATTGTGGGAAAAGTGCTGAAAACCAAAGAAAAAGGAAAAATATCACAAGCAGCCAGATAAAAAAGACAACTTAGAAAGGAACAGCAATAATATGGACAGCAGATTTCTCAGCAGCAACAGTTGGGCCCAAAAGAGGAATAAAGCTGGATGCCTACTGATAAATACTTTATAAAGCTATGGTAACTAACAATATGTAAAGATGCAATAATATGTAAGTATACCAAGGAAAACAGGCTAGTTATTAAAGAAAGACCCATACACATACAGTTCCTTGATTTATGACAAAGGTGTTGTTACTGTGCACTTGGGGAGAATAATCTTTCCAATAAATGGTGGAGTCAGTTAGATATCCATATGGAATTTAAAAGAGTACAAAATTTACAGGTGAATTTCACATGAAAATGTGAAACATGAAGCTAATAACATTTTTAGAATAAGATGTGGGAAAATGTCTTCATGAACTGGGATAGCAAAACATTTCTTTAAAAGACACAGGAGATGTAGAAAGTTTGGCAAATTGTACTGTATTTAATATTAATAACTTTTGGTTTGTCAAAGGACACTGCTGTTAGTAAAAAGCAAGTGTCTGGGTTCGAGAAGTTAATTGCAATATATGTATCCCAAATAAAGAACTTACATTCATAATTTAAGTCTAGAGAAGCAATAGAAAAAAAAAATTGAGTAAGTACTTTACACACACATATACACACAAGGATATTTATATCTTTGTTTCCCTCTCTCTCTCTTTCTCTCTCTCTCTCTGTCTGTCTTTGTTAGGGAAGTGCAAGATAAAATTATGATGAAATGCCATTTTTCACACAAAAGTGGCTGCTGTGCTCTGAATGTTTGTCCCTACCTCCACCCACCCCAAATTCACATAATGAAATCCTAACCCTCCAAGGTGATGCTATTATTAGGTAGGAACTTTGGGAGGTGATTAGATCCTGAAGGTGGAGCTCTCATAAATGGGATTTATACTCTTACGAAGAGATCCCAGGGAGCTCCCTGGCCAGTTCTACTAGGTGAAGGCACCATGAGCTGAGGGCTGGCTGTGAACCAGGAAAAGGGCCTCGCCAGATCATGCTGGTGCCTTGATTTCAGACATCCCAGTCTCTGGAACTGTGAGCCGTAAATTTTTGTTTTTTGTAACGTACCTAGTCTGTGGTATTTTGTTCTAGTAGCCCAAATGAGTAAGACAGTGGCTAAAGTGAGAGAAAGTATTGCCTAGGATTTAGAGAAACTGAATCTCTTATACACTGTTTTAGGAAAGCTAAACTGGTATAATTACATTAGGAAATAGTTGCCAATATCAACCACTGGTGAGTGAGCATATCTTATGACCTAGCAATTCAACTTACAGGCATATATCTAACAAATGCATACATATGTTCAGCAAAAGGCATATATAGCATTATTGATAGTAGCATTATTCGTTGTAACCTCAAAGTTAATATAACCAAAATATCTGTCAATGCCAGGATAGATAAATCATGAAAGATTCTTTCAGTGAATTGCCATACAACACTGAAAATGAACTTGGCATTCTACACATCACAGCAAAGATAGATCTCCCAAACATGATTATAAGTGTAAGAAGCCAGACATAAGAGAGTGAATTCTCTATATTCCGTTTATGTAAATTTCAAAAATTGGCACAACAAATCTATGGTTATTGAGCTCAGGATAGTAGTTACTTTTGATGAAGCATAGTGAGTGGTAACAGGTACGAGTGAAGCTTCTGGTAATGTTCTATCCAAGTACTGGTTTCATCCTGCTAATTTTGTAAAAAATCATTGATCAGTGCACTTATTATCTTTGCATGTATTTTATGCATTAAATACATCAATGTAAATTTTTCTTTTTTTTTACATTTAAATTTTTGAACTAAACAGTGCTATCCTGTGCCATAAGAAACTCTGATATACAGCTTAGAGAGGTATTTTTAAATTATATAACAAGCATTGTTGACAATAGACCATGACAACAACTTGGGAAAACAAAGTCTCTTTTCAATGATTACCCTAAAGTAGATTTTCTAAAGTTAATTTTGCCTGGGAGCTTAAAATATTGGAAGAATAAAAGATGTTTTATTTTTTTTAAATTAAAAAAATTGTGAACTACTGTTATTTCTTAAATTAATGCAATGGCTAGGAAAGTTCCTACACATATACTGTAAGGGCAAATACTAATTAAAAATAAGAAGCTTAATTCTCCCTGCTGAAAATAAGGGAAGAGATGTCTCCCAGCTCCCTTTGCTTTCTCCCTTTTCTTACTTAAGAAAACTTGTAATTGTAACTTCTTTTC
The DNA here is from genome assembly GCF_004348235.1 of Phoca vitulina. NCBI lineage: Eukaryota > Metazoa > Chordata > Mammalia > Carnivora > Phocidae > Phoca > Phoca vitulina. Next base: position 44,040,251 of record NW_022589709.1, read on the forward strand.
CTGTGTCTTTGAAATGTATGTGAATTCTTATAAAAGCTAAATAAGACTTATTATGTCTGTGTTGCAACTCAGGAATGCCTTTCTCAAGGGCCTGGGAACCAGCTCATTAAAATCTAATCATTATGAAAGATAATACCCTTATTACCCAGTTTTCATGGGAAGATAGAACTACCTATCTTCAGCAAGCCACCTAGCTCCAAAATTACCTACCTCCTGTCATAAAGATGTGAGAAGTTTATTTATTTATTTTTTTGGACAAAACCAATTAGCAAACATAGATGACCACCCCAGTGAATTTAGGATGAGCTATGCGTGACAAGTGGTGTTGTCAAGTTCTCTTACTTGAGGACTAGTTTTGTTTATCTTGAGAACATGTATGTAATGAGTTGTATCTGCTTGGCTATATAAAAGTATAAAATTTGTTTCTGCTTTTGCAGTCTCTTAGATTGCCTCTGATGCACATCGCATTCTGGTTTAATTCTAATTCAATAACAAAATTGGTTTCTTTCTCTTATGACTTTGTGGAGAAGTTTTCTGGGGGTTGGTAGAAGATTTAGTTTTTAATTATATTTCTCCAACAATGCATATATATGGTATAACTATATATGGATGTGAATATATATCCATATATATTTGAGAAAAACATATCTAAAAGTGTTTCAGACTTCAGCCCTTTTTAGCAGCCTTTACATCGTATCTGCTGTAATGCCACTTTTTTACTTTCTTCATTAACTATTATTTTGAAATTTTTATTTTTATGAAATATCTCATTTAAATAAGTAATGCAAACAATTTTGAGTGCAATAGAGTTCCTTATGTGTGAAGTGTCCACATTGAAATTTCATTTGTTTACTTCAGTTACAGAGTATGTGGCTTCAGAGCCATCCTTGATGAGGGATTCACTATATAGGGAACAGAAAATTATCATATAACAAATGAGAGAAAAGAGGTAGAGTATATTTTAATGAATTTTGAAAATAATAAAAAGATTAATTCAAGTTGACTTTGATACCTGAGAGGATAAAATGAGCCAAGGTTGTTTCAAGGGATGGTAATGGGATGTGTTTTACTATGAAATCTGTTAATGGCAAGTGATATGGTGACCCAGACATTCCTAAGCATCATCTCAATACATTTATCCCTGATGACTAAAGAATAATTATGATGAATCATGATTAAGCCCATCAAACCTTCTGTCAGTGTGTTACATACCACTAATATATTTTTGGGCCAGAGCACATTGTGGAGAAGGTAGATAGCCAGAATATTTGGTGAACAGTACTATGACCACAGTAGTATTACTAAATTTCATCTTCCTAAAGAAGAAAATACAGATGAGTCAATGATTATTGGACCTTTAATGGTTGGACCTTGAGAGTACAAAAGCCCTTGAATGAGCTTATGATGGAAGCACTTTTGAAAAGCAGTTTTATGGACACCTGAGTGGCTCAGTCAGTTGAGCATCCATCTCTCTGTTTTGGCTCAAGTTGTGATCTCAGGGGTTGGGGGATAGAGCCCTGCATCGGTCTCCTCACTCAGCGGGGACTCTGCTTGAAAGATTCTCTCCCTCGCCCCCTCCTTGCTCGCTCTCTCTCAAAATAAATCTTTAAAAAAATTTTAAAAATAAAACTCAGTGTTATTTTCACATTTTAAGTGTACCATTAACCCTAATGTTAAGTTTTAATCTCTCATTAAATTCAAAATGTTAGCCTTCCCTCTTTCTCCACAATCCCACCTCCACAAATCCCAGCCAGTGGTGTCAGACCGCATTGTTGGCTCACTGAGAGCAGTAGGAAAGTGGATGCATGATCTATTTCACTCACCTCTTAACAACCTCCAGTACCTAACCCTCATCTATTGATTTTAGCTCCTCCAAGATTGAGCGAAGTGGAGAGATTTCAGAATCAGCATAAGGATCTATTAATTTAGCCTTTTAAAAAAAGATTTTATTTATTTGAGAGAGAGAGAGATGAGCAGGGGTAGGGGCAGAGAAGGAGGGAGAAGCAGACTTCCTGCTGAGCAGGGAGCTGGATGTGGTGCTTGATCCCAGGACCCTGGGATCATGACCTGAGCTGAAGGGAGAGGCCCAACTGACTGAGCCACCCTAGCACCCCTCATTTAACCTTTTTAAATTTGTATTTCTCTCTTGGCTAAGTCAGTTACATTTTTAAAATCCTGGCTCTTTTAAGGAGCATATAGGCGATTCTTTCAAAGTCAATTAATGGAGATTCCTCTGGATTTTGTAACCATTTTCTAACACGGCCATTGTATTCTCCAGCTGACTTTTATCATACTGCCTCAGCTTTGTTACAGTCGTGATCTCCCTCCCCCTGCTAATATCACCTTACCCAGAAGATCGTTCTTATGAGCAGTATCTCTTCACGACATCTGAAACTCAGTTGCCTTTCATGGAGTTAGAGCATGGAAACTCAACCCCTTGCCCACTACCTCAGAAAGCAACTGGTCTTCTTTCTAATTTTCTTGCCACTTAGGGATATTCAAGTCAGCCTCTGCCTTCAGACTTTATCAGTCAGGTGCCAGTCTCTATGACTCTCCCCCAAACATCAGAGGGTTCTTGATAATTCTCCCAAGAATCTCTCTCAACTATCTATTCCAATAGTTACATGGCCTATACATCTGTCATTCATTCAGCATTCAAGCAGACAGTGAGATGTTTATTTCTCTTCTTACAAACCATCAAAATTTCTATTACTGTTTCTTTTGACTACCCTTTCAGTTGGTGTGAATTATAGGAGATGCAGTCTTCTTCTGTCCTCCATGATTAAGAGAGAGAGGAGAAACCTCTAGAGTGGTTATGGGTTTTGGAATTCTTTTTAAAGACACTCTTCCTTGGGGCGCCTGGGTGGCTCAGTCGTTAAGCATCTGCCTTTGGCTCAGGTCATGATCCCAGTGTCCTGGATTGAGCCCTGCATCGGGCTCCCTTCTCCGCCGGAAGCCTGTTTCTCCCTCTCCCACTCTCCCTGCTTGTGTTCCCTCTCTCGCTGTGTGTCTCTCTGTCAAATAAATAAATAAAATCTTAAAAAAAAAAATAAAGATGCTCTTCCTCTACTAAATCACTAGTCTTCTCTCATATAGGCTGTTGAGGTTGATGATCACCGGACCATTTAGCTACCTCTTAGTATATCCTTTGAGTATGTGACTATGTTTCTTAGAAAGTGAGAACTTAATCATTAATCATTTCTGACTTTGAGCCTTTAATTGAAATTCTTAGAGAATAGGAAAGGTCCCATTTTTACACTCCATTCCATTTGAAAGAAACATATCACAGTCAAGAAGTGTCAGTTACACCAGACACATCCATCTCCAGGCAGAAGACTAGGCCATGAAAATGCCCTATCTTGCAACAGGAAGTGGGATATAGGAGAAGGTGGACCTTGATGCTACTGTGTCACTTACTTTTGTGATTGCGTGTGTGTGTTAGATAATCTCTTAAAAGGCTAGTAACTTAAGCATCAAAACTCTACTCATTAATACACATAAATTATTTGCCTCAAATAATATTGATTCAGTTTTCAAGAACTTCTCTTATTCTGAACAGCGCTTGGAGTAAAACGAAAATATTTGTAACCCTCCACTTCACATTAAGCTATTGAGTTTAAGAAGAATTAAGATAATTCTCATAACACAAATACTCATTTTCTTTTCCCCTTTAAGTAGTAATGATAAAGAACATAATAACTCTGATGTGGCCTGCCATCGTGAAATGATTGTCATTTTTAATTTTTTGTGTCTGTTCTCATAGGATTGTCATGATCTCAGAAAATGGACATTAGAGGTATTATAAATCCAAATGGAATTGTTCTCAGTTTTATGTAAAAGATAATCATCAGATTATAAATTCTGACCCCAGTCTTAACCATGTGACAACTCAGTTCCCTGGTGTACCTATACTTCCTCTTTGTGCTGTTTCAATTGAGAATTCAGATTGCATATGTGTCCATGATTTGAAAACTGAAGAATGCTATAGCAATGAGAGATTTGAATATGTAAAAAAAAAATTATTTTATCATATTATGTTTTTATGAGTAGCTCTTTTTTCTCATGGGGTTATCATATACTTTATATATTTTTGTAACCGTAGTGTGCTTACTGTCATTCCTAACTCACTGACTGAAGTTTCCAAATGTTTTATATACAGTAGACAAAAATGGGAATTCCGCCCAGTTTCTTTATGAAAATATTTGTTTTTCCTGTTACCTTAAAAGAATGTCTTTTTTAAAACAATATATTTTTCCCCTTTGCTACTAATATATAGTTGATGTATCAAGACTTCTCTTTACTGGGGAGTAAGAATCAGTGGCCTATAATTAGCAGGTTAATAGTGGAAAGGAGAGAATTGCTTGGATTTAATTTGAATTTAACCTAGAATATATATAAATCAGTATATATATATATATATATATATATATATATATATATATATGATATTTCTGTAATAATAGAATCTCATACAACTATCCAAATGGTTGATATGTAGGAAATACTGTAATAGTAAATCAGATACAGCTGCTTTAGTTTTTTCTTAGGAATTCCTTACTTTTCCCACATTTTCATTTTTTTAATAGCATGCAGTTAAGTGCCTATTAGCATTTCTATTCTCCACACTTGTTTTGGTACATTCATATTACATCTACTTTGTTAAATTTCATTTCACACTAAGCTTGAGTTTTTCATACAGATATTTAGTTCAAAACTATTATATTTCAATTTGGTTACAGTAAACCCTAAATGTTAAAAAGAATAGCTGAGTCTTTATTTTATGGTTCCATGCTCCCAATTTTTGCTCTTAGAACTTTGGAGCTGCTTAGATTTCACAGGTCGTTAGCATCATCATGAGAGCCCCCGCTACTGGCTATATCAGAGAGACATTTAATTAGTCAGAGATATTGAGGCTTTAAAACTTTGTAGTGCACATATCTATGACTACTTGGGATAATTTTTTTTTTTTTTATGGGAGGCATTTCTTCTGTAGACGAATAGAACAAATATGGACACAAAATTCATTGTTCAAATGGAGAAAATGTGTTGGAAAAGAGTTGATTATTGTTTTCATAGAAATCCAGTATTACATGTCACATTGAATTTTTTCTAACATTTTAAAGTTTATATTTGCTGGTTGTAAGATTATCAATTTTAGCAATTCATTCTCTGTACCTTTTGAAATAATCTCATCATTTCTCTGTGTACCAGATTCATTTTAGAGTGTTTTCTCAATCTGCACTTTCCCCAAACTTTTAACAAAACTCTCTGCCCTATGAACAGGTTTGCATTCTGGCAGTTAAGTTTGTGCTATGAGATTTGCCCCCTGTCACAGTTGATTTGTCCAGATACCTGGTTGAAGTCAGACCAATCCTAAACTTCTTTTCTTGAATTTGGAATTGGGACAGAGCAATTTCAGTTAGTCTCTGTAATGCACTTAAACTGGTAAGTGTGGCAAAACTTGGTTGAGATGACTTATGTGGCTATGAGCATGCTAATCTGATCTGTGTACCCAGGGAAAAGAATGAAGCACGTATGTGGTTAAATATAGGCCAAAGAGACCGTGTAGCTCAGAATTAAGAGAGCCATTTCATTTTCTTATTTAAGAGCTTCTCATTCCTGTCACTAGTGAGATGTAACTGCTTCCTGCTATTGGCTTTCATTTGGATAAGCTAAAATGCTGACAATAAATTTTCTCCTCTTTACCCACTCTTTCTTTAAGCTAATTGGAATAAGTTTCTAACGTTTTGATTCAAAAGAGCTTTGACTACACCCTCATGGCTCAGTATGGAATGGTCAGTTTATTAGTCAGGGTCAATATCAGAAAGAACAGAATACTTGTAATAACAAGGACAGGGTTTACTTAGAAATACAGAGTATTAGAGCTCAAATGGACTCAGAGATCATCTAATGAAGCTATCTCATTTTTCATCTCATACACAAGCAAGAAACTAAATCACAGAGGTGTTAATTTCTTTATTTGTGCAATTATTTTTTATTTCACCTTAGCTAGATTAGTATTTAATAATTTTCATAAAATAAGATAAAATATTTACCTTCTTTGAGAACTAATAGATAAAATCTTTTTCTTACTGGCTACATAGCTAATTTACAATTTGACTTTATACATGTTATTTACCTCTTTTGAATAATCATGGCCTTGTTTATAAAATGAAAGTATTAGTACCATTTCACAAACTGCTGGCAGAACTATGGTGAAGACAATGAAAATTGCTTATCAAGGGATAACATACAGTATGATTACATACATGTGACCAATGGAGTGATGGAAGGCAAGCAGAAATGAAAATTACTAAGTCCTTGCAGCAATCCAAGAAAGGAAAGCAAAGGATAATAACTCAGTTTGAACTCCAGTTAGGTCAAAATTGGCTGAAATAAATGTGAACATGCTACATATACTAGGAGGACAATATCAGTCTAGCAAAATCTGTATAAAATATATTTTATGTATTTAATTTCCTCACGTGCTATTTTGAATCTTTGAAATCTGGCACCCATTGAATTCAACAGAGTTCATGGCAAAAGTTGCTGTTTTTCTTAAATGAGGATAAAGAGATACAATGAAGGTTAGAACCACATGAAATAAAAAGGAAAATAAAATTTAAAAGAAGGAAAGAGAAAGAGTTGCTATTGATATTTCTCTTTGTCCTCCCTAAGGGAAAAGGAAGAGGTAAAAGAGAATAAAATAACCTACACCGGACATTTCTCACATGCCCTTTCAAATCTTTAAGTTGTTACTCCATACCCCAGCCAGTTCTAGATTCACACAGGTGTGATCTGATATTCACAGTTCTTGTTGATTGCCCTTGGGCCTCTCTGGGTTGTAGGCATGGAGTGTCTGAAGAACCATTTCTTCCTCGGGCATGAGCAGTCCAGTCAGGGAATTAATGCTACCTGTGAATAGACGACTCTCGACAAAGGCGGGATAAGAGGGAAAGGACGAACATTTCTTTTTTGTTTCTCTGGTAGATAGTTCTCATAGCCACTGCATTAGGCTGTTAAACAAGATCCCAGTAATAGATAGAGATGGCCAATGTAATAATGTACTCTTTTATTGGCTTTCCCTCCTTGTCTGTATTCCTGCCTTTATGCCTCATTTGAGCATTTAGGATAACTTCCAAATAAAGTATTTTCAGTAAGCTGCAGTTTCAGGCCCCACTTTCAGGGAAACCTAGACTGAGAAAGTCAGTACCTAAGAGTAGGCCTAGAAAGCAGACAGTCTCATTGGAATTGTGGGACTGGCTCATTTGTCCATCAGATGAAAATCATGACCCCATTGCTACCTGTAATAAAGATTAAAAACAACCCTTAGTAAACAATACCATCACAATTACAAAGAATCTCATCTGGTGGGTTGAGATAATATATAGATGGAAAATGAAGTGCAGGTTGTGAGGTAGTTATAGCTCTTGAACAGTGTGAAGAAATACTAATTATAAGAATTGTTTAATTAGAAGACTTTTGTTAACTGCTTAATAAATTTTGGAAAAGAAAATGATAAGTTCGGATCAGCCAACTCTCAACTCAAGGCGTGCTGTGAAACACATGGGGCCTCTATGGATGCATTTAAGGAGACCAGCAGGGAAAATCAGGGCGAGAGTCTAATTGTAAAATCAGGAAGATGTGAAAAGTGCTGGAATTACAACTTTGGCTGGTTACTTATATTAGACTTAGGATTCTGATATTTAAAGAATGGGACACTAAGGGCTGGAATGAGGCAGAGAGCTTGGTGGACGTCTGCATTTTCATCACCTACCACTAAGAAAGAGAGCATATTGTGGGATGCTTAGAGCTGGGGTGCAGCATACCCCACACTTGAGAATACTTCTCTGATCCATTATTAGAGGACTCCGTAGGCTGCGAGTATTGATTGGAACTAAGATTATGAGAAGATTTGGAACAAATCCAGGTCATGGTACAAGCTTCTTGACAGTTCAGCCATACCATCCAGCAAATCTGATAAGGCTAAAGTAGAAGTGGCAAATAAGAATGTGGTATGGAGTCTCTGGTAGCCCAGTAGGAAATTCTCAGCACAGTTTCCTAAGGTTTTGGAGTAGGACTGTCATGCTGCCAAAAAACTTTTTTCTGTTTGAAAAAATAGCTCCTAATAGGTTGTTGAGTGCCTCAAAAAAGAATGCAGAACTGTTCATAAGCTTGTATAATTAGGTCTGTTTAGTCATAAGGTCAGACAGGCACAACAGATAACCATTCCACAGTGGAAATGAATGTTAAAGTACAGGCAAGAACAGTATCACAAGACACATGTAAATTCCATGAATTGTAGCACTTCCATGGCACCTTCGTCTGGTACTACTGTCTCTCATGAATATCAGATCCACTTATAATATAAGGGGTCTTTCCCAGTAGAACTACAAAATGCCCTAAATACAGGCTCAGACACATTTATTTTGCTCTAAAAATTTAACTTCTGAGTTCTAGACCAAGGAAAAATATCAAATATGAAAAACTGTCTCAATGTTACTTGAAATTGTGGAACATTTAAATTTTCACACATGTATGCTATAAGGAGAGAGGTAACTATTAGTTTAAAATTTCATGATTAAAAGTATTTAAGAATATATGTAATCAAAGAATTATAAGATTAAAACTGAATTAAAAATAACCTATGCTAAGAAAAGTTGGAAACTGATATTCTAAAATATTAATTGTGCTTGTGCAAGGGTGATATGGCTGAGTTGTGTTTTTCATATTTTTAATTTTTGTTTTTATCCAGTTTTATAGATACCATAAAGTATTTTGTTTTTTGATTCTTATGATAAAAAATAAGTACACAAAAAATAAAAACAGTTAATCTGTCACTGGAAATGGAGAAATAGGCATAATCAGTCCAAATTTTTTTTTTATTCTCTTTGTTTTGGGTTATGTAATTTGCTTGTTTTAATATGATTGCCATAATATTGCTAAGTATTACATGGAGAAAAGATTTAAGGAAACAGGAAAAAGCCTACCAAAGGAACTTGGTAAAGAAGACTCTAGAGGAGATAAATAATATATTTCATTAGGCTAAAAATGAAAATATTTTCCAGAAGAACATCTAAGAACATCAATAGTTATAGTGTTGACTTTATAATTAGTTGAGGAAATTATTAATAACTAAGGTTGTTCTGAGACTAGATACAAAGAGAGGTTTCTTGACCTCATGAGAGAATGTAAAGGAACAGCATTTAGATTTCTGCCACAGTTCATGCAGACAAGTTTACAAACACAGAGAAGGAAGAAGAAGGCTCTGTATTATTTTATGAAGACTTTAAAGAAGTAAGCAAGCATCTTAACTAAAAATTACTAGTTGTTTGAGCTCTACCTGATTTAATGTTAGTGGAAACAGATCTGTAATATTAAGTCCTAGTCTATGAGTGCCAGCCTTTCTTTTCTGGAATAACTATGAAAAGCTGTTTAATTTATTCCTTTAAGAATCTATTTCTATAAAGAATTCTGCCAAGTTGCCATCTCAGTTTACAAGAGAAGCCCTGAACTCCCTGAATTCCATTTGATCTGGTTTATTTGATAATCCTGAGAGGCAAAAGCAGTAGGCCATCAGTACTGAAGTTGAGAAAGAAATTATAACATTACAAACATATAACAAAACAAAAGATTTAAGAAGTAAGAACTGAGTTCATAAGTCAAGAGAATCAAGACCTACAGCACCATCAAAGGTAGACTGGGATTCTGTGCACCATCAATGAATTAAGGAGATAATACAGCAAATTGGTTAAGAGTATGGCTCTTGTATGAAATGACAGATTCAACTCTGACACTTCCTGTGTGTACATGGGAAAGCTTTTTAACTGTTTTGATTCTTGGTCTTATTTGCAAAATTATGGTTAAGAGTAGTACTTAGCTCAAGAAACTATTTTATTTTTTTAAAAAGATTTTATTTATTTATTTCAGAGAGAATGAGGGTGGGTGAGAGAGAGAGAGAGAGAGAGGGAGAAGCAGGCTCCCTGCTGAGCAGGGACCTGATCTCAGGACCCTGGGATCAGGACCTAAGCTGAAGGCAGACGCTTAACCAGCTGAGCCACCCAAGCGCCCCTCAAGAACTATTTTGAAGATAAAACGAAACAAAACGTGTGCCAATGCCTGGCACAGTTAATGGTCAATAAATATCAGCTGCTTTTGAAGATTTGTTTGATAGTACATCCAACTAAGATAAATCCTGCTACCTGATGGCTTCTGTTCAGGCCTGAGTATGAATTACTCTTGATGGATAGAGGTACAAGGCTTAAAGATTTTTATTATTTTCCCTCTTAGGTCAGAATCTCAGAAATTTTGATTGGGCACTGATTTTCAAAAAACAAAGTTTAATCTGTACTCAGACATCTTTCATATGTCCTTATAAAAATGAATTAAACTGTATTTTAGGAAACATTTCTACAAAAATAGCTAATCTAATTCTGTAAATAAAAGAATGAGGGTAAAGCAAAGGTAAGATTTCAATTATTTTGTTAAATTTGTTTCAGTAATAAGGTCTTAGGAAAAAGAGTGGGTACTCAGTATTAATGTTTGATAAATTAATGGATAGGTGAATGAATGATGAATGATTAAATGAATTAAGTGAGTGGTCAGGGGAGAAAGCATCCTAACTAAGTTATGATAGAATGAGAGAAGAGTAGTGATTAATCTAATATTCCAAATATATGCTTTATGAGCTCTTATTTAAAAAGATAGTACTGATCATGGGCATAGCCATAATACTTATGAATTAGTCTCAGAAAATCCAGGTTCTAAGCAGAGCAAAGATACAACAAATGTATATAGATTCTTTGCTACTACAAGAAGTTTGCAGAACCTCAAAGGCTTCCTGCCTTCAAAGTAACAAAAGGTTTCCTCACACAAACCAAATATGCCCAACTTGATGATGAGGTCATGAACCTAACCCACCAAGCCACAAAATCTGAAGAAGAAATTCCTTATCCATATGTTTTCAGTATCCTTTTGAGTCACTGGCTAATATAACAAGATATGATGGGCAATGTCACATTGTCGAGACCATCTATTTACTTTGTCACCTATCAAATATTAGTTGACTTATGGTTATACCGGATTAACCCAGATGATAAGAAAGTGTGTTTTTCCCCCCTTTTCTTAAAGCATATTATATCATCAATAATAAAATGGGTAACCCTGCAGTAGTTTTCAACAAATTCTCATATGACACTTCTTGCAGCCACTTTTCAAAGGCAACTATACATTTCCTACTCTTATTTTCCTATTGGGAAAGGAACAATGTGATGTTCCAAGTATTTTCATTTTTCTATAGATTTACATGCTTCCTCTGAAATAAAATTTTAATAGGATATTACCCTCGGTATTATGTTCTAGCCGCTGTCTGGGACAAGTGTTGTAAGTACCCGACTAATTTGTCTATTACCAATTTAAAGTCTTAGTCAGTCTCTTATGGGTCAGATTATTTTCCTTGTCCTTTTGTTACTAGCACAGCCTTGGGCCCTAGATGAGCTCTTCTCGGATCCTTAGGTCCCTGGCAAAGCCAGACTTTTCTCCCTGTGGCCCAGATTTATCTGATTCAGCATTAGGGTAAACTCAGACTAAGACTTTTGATCTTGGCAAAGATGAGGAATAGGGACTGGATATATCCTTTCACCTAAGACAACAAGAAATTTGACAAAATATGAAAGACAGTGGACATGACACAATAAATATAAGTGGTCTCCGAGAATTAGGGAACAAAGTATGTAAGCCCTACTATTGTCACAGCTTCCTACCTGGAGAGAGTTTGCAGGATATAGTACGAGTATGGGGAAACTTGAAAGAGCCTGACAAATACCCTGAGTTGGAGAGGCAGAACAGAGGATCTGGGGAGACTAAAACTAGAGTTCTTAGAGTATCAGAAAGGAGAAAGCTACATGGAGAGAGAATTCCAGAGATCTGCAGAGAGGCTGCTGAGTCTTCATATGGGTCTAGACCAGTACATCTATTTAAGGAAAACAACTTGAGGTGAGAAAGAACTATCTGAAAGGATTAGAAATGAGAGGAATGGGATTTTACACCAGGCTTGAAAAAAATTATAATCAAACTAGTGAGAGTAGAAAACCCACAATTCACTAGACATGTAGCATAAGGTTTTAACTTAATAGTGAGACCAAACTAACCCTAGATCAAAAGTTACCCTGGTCCTATCTAACAAAGCTTAAAAGCAAAAACCAAATAATCCAGCTGTTTAAAAGTAACTTAAATACTTGCCAAAACAAAGCTGAAGAATATGCATAGTAATAAAAACTATCCATTACGGGGTTCCTTGGGTGGCTCAGATGGTTAAGCATCTGCCTTCAGCTCAGGTCATGATCCCAGGGTCCTGGGATCAAGCCCTGCAACGGGCTCCCTGGCATCTGGCTCTCTGCTCCGCAGGGAGCCTGCTTCTCCCTCTCCTACTGCTCCCCTCTTCCTCCCCCCCTTGTGCTTTCTTGCTCTGTCAAATAAATCTTTAAAACAAAACAAAACAAAAAATACCCATCACATAAAGGTACAGTTTGCAATGTTTGACATCAAATAATAAAAAAACAACAACTATCAATTTCCATAGAAACAGGAAACAACTTAAAATGGGGAGAAAAATCAGTCAACTAAAACTGATTCGAATAACACAAATGATAGAATTAGTTAACCAGGACATTAAAACAGTTGTAAGTATTGCACATGTGCAAAAAGGAGAAACAATGGAGTAGGGACATGGAAGATATTTTAAAATCTATAAATCAGATTCTTAGAAAACTACAATATCTGAGATAAATACCATGGATGACATTAACAACAGATAGTGCAGAAGAAAGGAAGAGTAAAAATGAAGATATGAAAATGGAAATTAAATTGGGAGTAGGAGGAAGATGAGGATTGTTTCTCAGAATTGAGGGGATATATTTTAAGGCATAATTGAGTAACATCTACCAAAACTTCAAATAATATGAGGGAAAAGAGGCGTCTAGTGGCTATGGCTACAAAGATTGTCAAAGGTCATGATATAGCAATGTTTTGATGAAGAGGTTGAGAATGGAAATGAGATTAATTTGGGTTCTAGAGTGAATGGGCACTGAGAAAATACAACATTATCTGTAGAGCTTATTCAAAGTTTTCCCAAGGATATTGAAAATACATGTATATATACATATTATATGTATATGTATTATATACATAATGTATATATATATCAAAAAAGATCAATAGCTTGATGGAACACTGGATCTTGGAAGGTTTTGATTTTGTTTTTGTTTTAAATTGTGGGTGTTTCTATAGTATGTTTATATTCCTGATGAGTACAATCTAGGAGAGAGGGAGATACTGGTGATGCAAAAGGGAAAGGGTGAGTAATTCCAAGAGCTAAGTCTAAAAAATCAAGATGGAAGTAAGAGTCCAACTGTGAGTTACTGGTTTGACTTTTGATTAACTAGGGTATAAAGAATATGGGTAGTGATGCAGGTAGTTTGTAAATGCCAGAAACTCATGAATGTATACAAAATTTAGAGGGATTAGGTGACAAAATAAGAAGCACAATATTTGTATATTTTTAGTGTTACATACAATTAAGACCCCAAGAACTGTAAACAACATTCTAGATCTTAATTCATGGAAAGTAGCATCTACCTATTTGTTCACTCTTCATTTACATTTTACCACATCTGTTCCAGTATATATTAGGTTGGTGCAACCATTGCTTGGTTGATTTTTACCAAGTTTCACAGTGATTACTTAATGTCTTCCTAGAGATCTTATTTTCTGTTGTTAGGGAACCTCCATTAAAACCTCCATCTTATTTAAAAAGATAAATACCTGTTTGAAAGTTTATGGACATATCCACATTGTACAGAGCACATGCCTTTAATATTTTCAGAAAACAAAAAAGCCTTCATGTTTGCACTTTGGGGCATAATTTATCAGAGCATTAAAAAAAAAAAGAATGGGACTAAGACTAATAAATACTATGAGTAAAATGTTGCCTTTGTTTTGTGTAGGATGCATAGAATGTGTCCTTTAGCTAGGAAATTGTTCTTAAAAGATAAAGATGTTATGTTATTGTAAAAAAAAATAATCATCAAATTTCTAAAAATCCTCTATTTTCCCCATACTTACTTAGAATATGTTATTTACCAAATACTTTTGTGTGAAGAGTATTTTTTTCCCTTTCTTCCAAATCTCTCTTATAAAAAAGAACAGTGGATTTCTGCTAATAAATTTAACAAACTTTCATTATTTTATATGCCTTTTGAACTGTGTGACTCAATATTTTAATACTTGATACTTTTTTTTTTTTTTAAGATTTTATTTATTCATTTGACATTTATTCATTTATTTATTCATGGAGCCCGATGCGGGCTCCATCCCAGGACCTTGGGATCATGACCTGGGTGGAAGGCAGACGCTTAACCAACTGAGCCACCCAGGCGCCCCGATACTTTTTTTAAATATGTAATTGTTGCAGTAATGAGTATTAATGTTAATACAGTCATATACTTACAGTGTCTGGAAATATGTGGTTATAGTTTTATGGAATAAATACTTCATCAGTGTTTGCCAGCTTGTAATAACTTAGTGTGAAACTTTAAAAATATAAATAAATAATAAAGAGCCAACCCCCCCCCTGCAAAATAGCAGGATCATATTTCGGAATTGATAAATAAGTTGTAGTATATTTATATAAGGAATACTATACTTCAAACTAATGATGGTGACTAACATAACATAATAAAATAAAAAAAAAGGAATACTATAATTCAGGAAGAATAAAATAAATATTGCTGAAAACAAAAAAATAAATAGTTCTTACAAGCAAAATACTAAGCAAGCACACAATAACACAGAAAAGAGCATATATTCATCCCAAGCACATAATAACACAGAAAAGAGCATATATACCATCCCATTCCGTGTATCAAGTTCAAAAACAAGCAAAAATTTTTAAGCTTATATAACCGGTGATTGAAGAATAGAATTTGTTTAGCTCAGTTCTGATCACACACACACACACACACCTCCCACTCACACACACACACACATTCATGCACATGTGTACATACATGTATATATGACATATTACATTGACTTGAGAGATAACTTTGATTCTTGGAGAATATTTTTATTTGATTTAGCAGTGTTGAATGATTAAACTATAATGATGAAAATATAAATCTTTAAAATAATTTCTACTTTCAAATTTCAAAGAAATTTAATGTCTTCAGATATTAATAGATAGCTACATTGACCTTGATTTTCCAATTTCTTCAACCTCAAAAATATATTCAAAATAATAAAACATTGTTATAGCCTGTTTTATGCAAGTTTTAATGTTCACTATTTTATAACCAGAGAAGAGAGTTATCAAGAATTTATATTCTTTTACTATAAAAGCTCTAAGAATTATGTACTGAGTGATCAGAAATAAATTTATAAGGAATTAAAAGTAACAAATTTGTTTTCTTAAAATATAGTTGTTTAGATTGTTGATATTGTTTGATGTGTAGCATATTTCCCAAATGCTGGGAGTGTACACATTGTATACATGGGGTGTGAGTTTTGTGGGGATATGTGAGGGTATGATAAATAGAATCCAGTATGATGGTTAGTATGATAATTTTATAGTTTTTGAAAAGTTTGACATAAGCTTTTTAATAAAACTAATAAACTTTATAAACATTTTAAGAATAATTTTAAATTATCATCAAGTATACACGTCTGAGGGGCGCCTGGGTGGCTTAGTCGGTTAAGCTTCTGCCTTCGACTCAAATCATGATCTTGGGGTCCTGGGATTAGCCCCAAGTCAGGCTCCATGCTCAGGATAGAGTGTGCTTTTCCCTCTACCTCTGCCCCTCCCCCCTGCTCGTGTGCACCCTCTCTCTTTCTCTCAAATAAATAAATAAAATCTTTTTTTAAAAAAGAATACACATCTTACATCTAACAACTTTAGAATTGTCTGACGGAATGATAAATATATACACACACACACTATACATATATATATATAATATATATACAGAGAAAGAAAAAAGTAATTTTGAAAGAATTTGATAAATATAAAAACAATTCTATTTTAAATATTTTAATAACATGTAACCTACCTACAGAAAATCTATGTGTATTTTTCAGTGAATTTTCACAAAGTGAACAGCCTTGTAAAACCAGTATTTAAATGAAGAATAGAATAAATAAAAACAGAACCTCAGAAGCTTTTCTCGTTATCCCTCCTTCACTGCTCATCTAAGACTAATCACTCACCTGGTTTCTAATAAGATGGTCTTGCCTGTTGGCAAGTTGATACACATCGAATTTTGTCTTTTGTGAATAGCTTTATTTGCTTCTTATTTTGTTTGTGAGAGTCATCCAAGCCTTTATGTGTAGGAAGAATTGATTCATTCTTGTTGTTGAATACTTTTTTTGTCAGAATGTACTACAATTACTGTTGTCAGTTCTATGATTGATAAATATGTTGATGTTGTTGGGTAATTTGGTTATTGCCTTTTTATCTTTTAAAAACTTGTACATTTCTTTTGGTGGACATTAGTATACATTTCCATTGGATATATACTGGGACAGTAATGCTTAGGTTATGAGGCATATATATATTTAGCAGTAATATAAACTGGCAAAATAGTTTTCTAAAAGTTTGTTCCATTTTATAAATGAAAAGTGTATGAGTTCCAGATGCTTCATTTCCTTACCAGAACTCGGTATTGTCTTTTTCACTTTATCCATTTCATGGATCTGTAGGAGTATACTATTTTGATTTTTTTAATATATTTTTTTATTATGTTATGTTAATCACCATACATTACATCATTAGTTTTTGATGTAGTGTTCCATGATTCATTATTTGCGTATAACACCCAGTGCTCCATGCAGAACGTGCCCTCTTTAATACACATCACCAGACTAACCCATCCTCCCACCCCCCTCCCCTCTAGAACCCTCATGACCTCACTGATATGAGGAATTCTTAATCTCAGGAAACAAACTATTTTAATTTTAATTGGAATTTCCCTGATGGCTAATAAGTTGAATGCCCTGTCAGGCACCTCTTAGAAATTTGGATAGCCACAGTGCTGCTCAAGTTTTGTCTTTTAAAAAAACTAATGAAGTACTGTATGGTGACTAACATAACAACATAATAAAAAAAAAGAAGTTCTCTGGAGAGTTTGTGTGAGCTCATTGTCTGTTTTGTTTTGTTTTCCCTCTCTTAAATATTTGGAAAATAGACTTTTTAAAGCCAATTAGGTCCGCTTTCTGGGCTGTTAGTAGTAACTAAATTTAGTTAAGATATATAAGAGTGTTCAGGTTTTTTATTTGACTTTGTATCAGTGTTCTCTATTTTATAATGCTAGAAAAGAAAATAATTACCCCCAACACTTGCTTTATTGTTGCCATGTATTTACATGGAAAAAAAAAAAAGAGACCATAGTCAAAATGCATATCTAGTTTTTTACATTGCTCTTTATTTCTGTCTGGATTCTCATGGTTTTATTCATGAATATTTTTCTTATATCTGTAGTTCTATTGGCAACTGTATCTAGTTTTTATCTGATTTTGATTCTAATTTCACTCAGATTTTAAAATATTTGTTTTAGAATTGTAGCTATTTATTATTTCAGTTTTTTAGCATGCCAGCATGTTTGTTACTTGACTTTTGGTTTTTGTCATTTCTGTTAAAAAGTCAGTTATCAGTCTTACAGTTCTTCCTTTGAAGATAATATGCCTTTTCTTCTCCATCTGCTTTTAAGATTTTTCTGTGACTTTATCATCATTTTTGAAAATTTCTCCTTTTGTCTGTTTTTTTTTCTTTTGAAATTTCCTGTTATATACAAATCTGGTGTAATTTACATATAGTGAATTGCAAAAAGTTTATATGCACATTTGGATCAGTTTGATAAACATTTTTAACTATGACATTTCAGTATAGAATATTTTCATCAATTCAAGCAGCTTCCTTATGTTTCTTTCTAGTTCAGTCCTCCATCCAAAGAGCAACTACTGTTCTTACTGTGCTCATTTCTGCAACCATAGAATAGTTTTGCCTGTATGTGTATACTAGCGATATATATAAATCTAACAGTATGTTAACTTTTTGTCTGGCTTTTTTTCATTTAACATGTTACTGAGATATTTGCTTTATTATTATATCAGTAGTCCATTCATTTTATTGAAGTATGGTATTCCACTGTGTGAATATAACACAATTTGATTTTTTATTCTTTTGACTAGGATTTGGGTTGTTTTCAGTGATTGGCTGATATGAATAATTCTATATAAAAATTTTAGAGATACAATTTCATTTCTCTCAGATAAAGTCCTATGAATATGACTTTTGGGCATAAGAGAATAGTTGGATGTTTAACTATATACTAAATGAAAGTAGTTACTCCATCCTCAAAAAGACAAAACTGTAGTGAAGAACACATCATTGATTACTAGGGTTATGGATGGAGAGAGGATGTTTTTCCTCCCACAAAGTGAATACCACAAAGGAGTTTTGGGAGTGATGGAATGAACAATAGTTCATTGTTCACAATTAGGTATATCCTAATTGTGAAAGTGGTGAAATGAATCTATTCATGTATTAAAATTCATAAAACTGTATACCAAAATTGCCACTTTTAGAGTATGTTAATTTAAAAAAATAAAGTAAAAAATGAAAGATTTAGGGATAGAAATATGAATGTTTATATATTTTTGCTTGGGTAAATATAACTAAATCTTTATGAATGTAAATGTGAAAGAAAAGGCTGGAGGGAACAGATAGAAACTAGACTTCTCTGTGAATATATTGTTTTGTAGATTTTATGTTGTAACCATGTGAATATTTTACATAAAACTAAGTAAATTAAATCAAAATGGAAAAAAGATTCCCAAAAGTAAAGTACAAAGAAAAAAATTGAAGTTAACTGTATTAGTTTTTTTTATTGCTGCCATAACAAATTACCACTAATTTAGTGGCTTAAAACAACACAAATTTATTATCTTACAGTTCTGTAGGTTAGAAGTCCAGTATGGGTGTCACTGGACTGAAACTGAGTTGCCCAAGAATCTGTTTTCCTGCTCATTGAGATTTATGGCAAAATTTAGTTCCTTCTGGTTGTAAGATTGAGGTCCCTGTTTTCTTGCTGACTATAAACTGAGGTTTGTTCATGTATTCTAGAGGCTGCTGCATGCCCCGGCTCATGCCCCCCTTTCTGTCTTCAAGGACAGCAGTAGTGGATCAAGTCCTTGTCATGTGTCATTTCTCTAACTATTTTCTACTATCTCATGGTCTGACCCAATTGAAAATGTTGTTCCACTCTTAAAGACCCATGTGGGCCATCTGAATGATCCAGAATACTCTCTGTGCCCTTAGCCACATCTGCAACAGCTCCTTTGCGATGCTTCCAAAACTTGGTCACAGGTTTTACAGAACAGAGCACAGACATCTTTGGGGTCCATTATTCTGTATGCTCATTAACTTTTAACATAACTTTACACACACACACACACAAAGTATTATAAGTGATATTAGAATAATGTCAACAATTATGGTAGTGTTGATAATATCCAAAATTATCAGCATAACAAAAAAACCTGAATTTAAATGAAATAACTGAAATATAAATTTGTTTTGGAAATGTAAATGTGAGCCCATAATGTATTTTCTCTTTCTAATCATTCCCAATTATACTCAATGAATAGGCCTAGAAACAGGGACTAAAGCCTTTACTAAGAGCATTTGTATCATCACATATAATCTATAACTAAAAGGAAACAGGGCTCTTCGAGGGGAGAAAGATAGGAGCCAAAGAGAGGATACTTGAACATCAATAAAAATAATAACTTCATTGATTTGAAATATATCAAATATGTCAGAATTCATTAATTTTTCCTCTTTGTAAAATGCTAGGGAAGATGGGAAATGGTGATATTTTCAGTTTTGTGGGGTTGGAGAAAAATAAACTGGAATTCAGGACTTCCAAGGCAGCAAGAACTTGAGAATTTAACATCTTATTATTCTGAAAAGTAGTAAACAACAAAGATACTCTTTTTTTTTTGTTTTAACTTCCAGTTCCTACATGAACAGTATCTCATGAAAACCAAATAATTGATGAGGGAAAGTTTTAAGTTTCTCTAAAGAGATGTTTCAACTAAAAGTGAAGGATAAATGATTCTGAATATCATTATTTTGCCAACATCTAGTAGAATAATGAATCTAGGCAATGCTTATCAAAGTCCATCAATATATAAAACGGAAGATATGTAGATATTATGTGCCACCTTGTGGAAATACATGACTCTACCAATTAAATATTCTTGTTAAAATGGACCCTGAGCAATATCAAGATGCTAGTTGATTCCCAAATGGCCAATAAACCGATGAAAAATTTCTCAATCTTAAGATCCATAGAAAAATTTTAAATAAACCCACATGAGATAGCAGTAGAGACACTCAAGCCTGGGTCAAAGTAAAAAGCCTGATAATCTGGTAATACCATCTTTAGGCAAGAATGAGAATTAATTGGAATTCTCAATAAACTGCTGGTGGGAATAAAAATTGTTATAACTACTTTGAAAACTGTTTGGAGATAGCTATTAAAGTTGAAAATGCAAATACTCTATGACCTAGCACTTTTGCTCCTAGGAATACAGCCAACATGAATATGGAAATGTTTGGGACAAAAGATATATTGATGTATTTTCTTAGTGGAAATATTTATAATAGCCAAGTCTTGGAAACAACAAAAGGTCTATCAATATTAGACTAATAGAGAAAAAGATAAGTTGTAATATGTTTTTTTTTCAGTGGAATACTATTTAGAAAAGAGACCAAACAAAAACTGTGCACAACAAAATGCATAAATCACATGAGCCTGGTTTTGGGTAAAATAAATTAGACACAGAACAAAATATATATTGCGTGATGCCATGAAGATAGATTTAAAATTAAAATACAGGGAGTGCACATCCATGGCATTAGAAGTCAGGAAGGTGGTTACTTTTGGGGATGAGAAGAGGTGTCACTAAGAGAGCTATGAGGAGTCTTCTAGGGATGAGGGAATCTGTTTCTTGATCAGAATAGTGGTTTCATAGGTGTGTTCACTTTGTAAAAAGTAATCAACCTATTCTCTTCTGACTTGTATGCTTTCCTGAATTAATTTTATATTAAAATAACAAAATTTATTTTATTTTATTTTTTAAAGATTTTATTTATTTATTTATTTGACAGAGAGAGAGAGAGCGAGAGCAGGAACACAAGCAGGGCGAGTGGGAGAGGGAGAAGCAGATTCCTGCTGAGCAGGGAGCCCGATGCGGGGCTCGATCCCAGGACCCTGGGATCACGACCCGAGCTGAAGGCAGACGCTTAATGACTGAGCCACCCAGGCGCCCCAACAAAATTTATTTTAAAAACTACTTCAAATCAACCAAGTCTTGGGGAATTCTTAGAGTTTTCCAGACAGTTTTTCTGATTATAAAAGTTTGGGGATATAGGGCCAAATATAAAATAAGTAACAAGACACATACCTTAATTCAGTGTTTATTTCTTATTTTGACTCTGATTCAAATAAGAATTGTTTCATTAAAAGTTAAGAAATTTTCAATTTTGTATGTATGATAATTACACTATGATATACTTAATAAATGAGTTCTTATATTTTAGACATTTACATATTTATATTGACATATTTATGAATGAACTTATATCATGCATAGAATTTGCTTCAAAATAATCCAGTGTGTGTGGGCACTAGAGGTGAGGGGAAAGCTGTGTTTATAGGTGAAACAGTTTTGGCTATGAGCTGATAATTGTTGAATCTGTGGATTCATTATACTAATAATGGTATGTTTTAAAATATAATTGAGTACAACTATAATTTTCAATTAAAAGCTTTTTAAAAAACCTGTAAAATGTTAAGACATAATGGAAAATGTTAAATAAAATTCATAAAAATAGCTTTATAAAGTCTGAATACAGTATTTACAGGTAATATAAATAATTTTTGTTTAAAATAGACCACTTTAATGTATTGATTTTTTTCAGATGTACCTGTATTTTTGTCCAAAAATAGAGACTTCCAAATAACTTATTTTTAGATGGTCTACACTATTTCTAACTTCAGATGTTCAAAAATATTGAAGATTTTGGACACTAACAATATACTGTAGCTTTAGGACAAATCAGTTTCATGAAGCAGGCTTTTTAGTTTATGTTAACTACTATTACATACATATCCCCCTGCATATTCTTATATATTAACTAAGAAATATCAGCATTCTAAAGAGTAAAACTTTTATGAGGCTTTTAATTTAATGTTACTGAAAGCTGAATAGTTCCACTGGACATGCATTGAAGTAAAATAGAAAGATATCAGTAACCTTTCAATGACAGCTTCATGGAAGGGTATGAAGACAGCTGTAGGTTATTTTCCTACATAAAAAAGCCTCCTCATTTAATATGAATTCATAAAAGATTATCAGCAAAATTTCAATGAAACATTTAATGTCAAACTTTTTAGAGTAACGTATTTTACCAGTGTTTTAGAACTTTTCATTGCATTTTGCCACCAAAGTTCTTAAAGCTTTCTTCAACTTTTTGTAAAGTAACCTAAAATCCTTTATGTTAAGATTAACACATTTATAATCATTCTATTAAATTGTTTTACAAGTGAAGCAAGGCTATAAAACTTGCTCCTAAAGACAGAAGATTGTCAGAAGACAGTAATGTGACATTTAACAACCACATTTTCTAGTCATCAACTTCTTACTTGATAAGAGTCCGTAGCACAGTTTTAAATTTCCCATCAGTTCAAATACCACTTAAAAGTTGAAGGGGACTGCATGGAGCACTGGGTGTTATACGCAAACAGTGAATCATGGAACACTACATCAAAAACTAATGATGTAATGTATGGTGATTAACATAACATAATAATAAAAAAAAGGAGAAAAAAAAAGCTGAAGGGAAAAAAAAAACCCACTGTTGCAAGGAAGTGTATTCTCTTTTTCATTGTGAATAATTCTCTGAAAGCTATCGGGCAATGGTAGCACCGTATTAAGCTAAAATTGGATATGTATTATGAATGATCCAGGCATTTGTTTTCTAGTCAGTTAACTTTAGATCCAATATACTTCCGTTTGCCTTTTTTTTTTTTTTTTTTCTTCTGGAAAACACCTTGGTTTTCTCTTACCTAAAGTTAAATAGGGTAAACATGCATGTTGATTACATGGATAGATCCTCTTGCTAAAGAAGTAAAATTGCCTGTTTTATTATAAACATTCAAACAGTAGTTAATGCTATATTGCTATTACAGTAAGACTCATATATACAATAACTTTAAAACCATATAAATTCAATTATCTTATATTTAATAGTTTGAAAGAGATCAAAAAAGTCAGCAGTACATCTCTGCTTGTTGGTTGTTTGTAAGCACGGTACCCTAGGATTGTTTTGCCTACCCCAACAGGAAAAAAGGGGTTGAAGATCATGCAGGGAGATGCCAAAAGTATTAAGTACCAGGCCTGAAGTTTGTAGACATTAATTCTGCTCACATTCCACTCATGAAAATATAGTCATATATGACTGCAAGGGATGCTGAGAAATGTAGTCCCGCTGGGTAGCACTGTGGTCAGCTGTATATCTATTATTATGATAAAGAGATCAGATCTTTTGTTTGTTTTTGTTCTTGTTTTTAAGAGCTCCACTAAAGTTAATAACTAGACTCAAAGCTTCGGTATATTTGATTAAGAGAAATGGTGAAGTAGGAGAAAATAGAGAGTCAAAGGAATAGTCACATATTGTTGCCTGATGGACTGGGGAGACCTGGGGCCCCGAGGACTTGACCTGGCCCATCTAAAAGAGAATGCAGGCAGCTCTTGGTCTCCTCACAAGGAAGAATTCAAGGAAAACCAGACACAGTGATGAGTAGTACAAGCAGAACAGTTATATTTAGGCAGAAGTACACTCTTAGAGGAAGAGCAGGCAGGCTGGAGGGAGCAACTGCCCCAAATTTCTTGCGCCTACAAGCTTTTATCGTGTTTTGGGTGATTAGGGGAGGAGTATTCATTAGGGCATGCCTTTTCTAGGAATCCAGGTACCACCCCTTTCCTTTCCTTATTTGGATTGATTGGAACTGTCATGGTGATTTTAGGGGTAGTGATCTTCCAAAATCACAATGTAAATGATATTATAATGATGGAAAGATCATCTGAGGATACAGCATGACATTGGTTAGCCCTTGGCCCCAGGGATTTCCTAACCACACCAGATTGTCTCACTCCCCTTTGATAAACCTAATAGGTGTCTTTCTGTTCCATCCCTGCTCATTACTAACTACCTACTCTAACACTATGAGAATATCTTTTTACATACATGGGGGTTTTAGTTCAGTCCCTGACACTAATAAATGAATGGTGTTGATTAAGTCACTTTTTTGGATCCTACTTCTTATATAATCAAAATAAGCTTTTTGGGTTACCCAGTATTTCTCAAACTTTAGGAACCAAAAGGACAAAAAGTGTGTGTGTGTGTGTGTGTTTGTGTGTGTGTGTATGAATCTGGGAACCTGGAAATTCTAATGGACTTAAAGTGGGTGGGAGAATCTGAGAATGCATATTTTACAATCTCCTTAAATTCTTTTAATGCATGTAAACCATGAGTGACACTTTAATGTTCTCTAAAATCCCATTCAGCCTCAAAATTTTCAATGCAGATATCCATGACACTGAGAAACATGATATGTGAACCACACAAAAGATGAACTTTGGAAGTCATGAAGGATGTGAAAAACAAGCATATTGGAGTTAGCCAAATAGTATACCAATACCTGAAAATGGACAAAGGTGGTTTCCAGAAACAACTACTGACTATAAAGGATAAATTGTTAAATTTGCCCATAGTAAAATTATAAAATTCCCTTTATCAAAAAACACAATAAAATAAGGCACAGATAACCAGCATATATAACACACACATAATCAGGAAGGACTAATGTTCTAGATCGATAGATCAATAGATTGATAGATAGATGACCAGAATTTTAATTAGAAAAAAGATGGATAATCAAATTGAAAAAGAATAAAAAAACTTATATATCATCTCCTTAAAAGGAAATATTTTACAATCGGTAGTTAGTAAACAATTTCTCATTAATGGAAGCCACTTTGCCTGACACCAGTATGCTGCCTGTTTTCACTGTATGATTTCCAAATGGCCAATAAATCTATGAAAAGGACTCAACATTATCAAAATTTAAGGAAATACAATATAAAACCAAAGTAAGTCACAATTACATAGCCACCAGATTGGCAAAGATTTAAAAGTTTGAGGGGGCACCTGGGTGACTCAGATGGTTAAGTGTCTGCCTTTGGCTCAGGTCATGATCTCCAGGTCCTGGGATCAAGCCCCATGTCGGGCTCGCAGCTCAACGGGGAGTCTGCTTCTCCCTCTCCCTCTACCTCTCGCCCTGCTTGTGTTCTCTCTGTCTCTCTCTATCTCAAATGAATAAATAAAATCTTTTTTTTTAAAAAGTATCCTTTAAAAAAATTTCTTGACAACACCTAATGTTGACAAAGATGGAAACCAATAAAACACTTTAGGCAGTGCTGTTGGGAGTATAATATTTGAAGAAGTTTGGGATTATCTAGAAAAGGTGAAGTTTTGCATTATATATGACTTAGTTATATACCTTATAGAAATGCTTTCACATTTACACAGAATGACAAGTATGAATGTTTATAATGATAATGCATCAAATAGTAAAAAATTGGAAGCTTTGCAAAAGTTTATAATATATCCTATTTCTACCAAAGACCTTAATAAACACATCAGCTGTCCTTATAAATATAATTTTGGCTGGCAAAATTAAAGAAAAAGAAAAAGGATAATTGGGAGTTGAAAAATTAATTTTCCGTATGATTTAGATGATTTGAAATCATGAAAACATTGATTAAAAAGAAGAAAAGTGAAATATAAAATACCACGTTTAGATGCAAAATCTATTACATAGTCCTAGTGTGGTCTTCTATGTACATACCTAATATGAAAAAATCCTAAACTTTGGTGGACTACAAGGGTAATATATGCCAATAATTACTATGATGCCAAGTAAGAGCTGACTAATAAAATTTCAAACTCTATTAATACAAGAAAAATTTCTTAGATCAAGGAAGATAACAGTCCAGGTTTTCTCTCCGCTGGTTAGTCTATAGTTGGAATAAGGGCTTCAGTTAAAAGAACATAGTTAATGTTGGATTGACCTAGAGTTTGAGGACTCTGGAAATGTCTGAAGGTAAAGAAAATTCAACTAAGTTTAGATACTCCACTGTCTTCAGAGGCTAGAGAAGTAAATCAGCTTTCTTGAGACAGACCAGATAAGTAAGATAAATACATGAAATAACTACTTAAAACTTAAATGTTCTATCTCAAGAGAGCAGATTGTTTTTTGTAAGAGAGATTGAACAATTAGAATATGCCACCTAAAAAAGAGGTTTTTTTCACCACTAGAAATACTCAGATGATGGATGATCATCTCTGATGCAGGGTTCAGCACTAGTAAAAAGGTTTGGTTGAATTTTATGTGAATTATCTTTGCCTATAAAATTATATCATTTGATCTTCCAAGAAACAAAGCTTTATAAAACTCTTCTTTTTAGGTATGATGTCAGCTTTTATAAAAAGTATATGATTATTGTTGTACTCAAAAGGAATTATATTTTTAAAAAGAAAAAGAATTTTATTTTACAGTATTAATTAGCATTATAGCTCCCGTATTAGATAGATGAAAAATTGATGTTGTTAAGCTCTTAAATTGATTCCAAGCTTCTAGATAAAATCCCTATACATGTGTATTCTTTTCTTGTCTACCCTATGGACTATAGGAACATAATTTATTCTGCGTGTGTTTAAGTGGCAAGTACAAAAGTACTCATCTAAATTTTGATTTTTAGAACTCAGGTGCTATTTTACCTTTGGTTCAGCCAATTGCTAAGGGTTAATTCCGAGTGATTCAAATTGTATGCTAATGATAATTGTGTGCCAAAGTGCTCTTAATCTGATTTAAGTGAAATCTTTAGATGCTTTCCTTCTATACTGAACATAATTTTAATTTAATGTTATTGAATTGAAATTTAGGATCATGGCCTTAAGGATGTTGTTGTGGCCATTTCATTTCTACATATTGAAGTACTGATTTTAATTTATGTGTAAGGTTTTTTTTTTCGTAATGGAGATGTATACTTTATGTCATTCGTAAATAGAAACAATTGTGTGAGAGAAAAACAGCACAATACATAATCACATAGACTTTTTCAACCCTCAACCCTTGTTTCTGTTTATTCTTAAAAGTTATAATAATTTATTATAAAATAACTCAGTGAGCACTTACCAATTGCCAGGCATGTCTCTAAGAAGTTTACATATATTACTTCAGTTAAACCTTCAAAAAATCATGGAAAGAATATGTGTATTTTTCTATTCTAGGACTTTATTTCACCAAGCTTTGTTTCAGTTATAGATCCGGGTTTGTTTGTTTATTCTGGTGACAGAAGCCATTGTCAAGTTTCAGGTGTCTGGTGGAGTTCAGACAATGTTATAATGTTACGGTGCCACACAATCTTCTCAATTTATGACCCATGGATGTAGTAGGATAGAAAGGGTGCATTTCCTGTTGTTAAAGTGCTTCTACTTCTGCCTGATGCATGCTGTGGGACTACACTCCCTTGGAGCGCCACACGATCCAGGAAAAAACATTCAGGCACATTGCCGCTTTATAAAGGGGTGAGTCTCTTGTTACTGTAATGCCTTGGATATTCTAGGCACACATATGTAAATATGCTCTAAACAGATTGCCCTTCATTATAGGACAGTTTCATACCCTAAAAAGAAGCTGAATAAATTCAGGACTGAAGAGGTGAGCAGAGGGCAAAACATGAAAATGTAGAGATTTAAGGGCCTGAATAATGTCCAAGAATGCAACTGCAAGTAAATTAATTTACACATTTGTCAAAATAAGAGGGAAAGGTCAGTTTATAATCCCAGTTTTTCTGTAAAATAAAAAGTTGGGTGAATTCTAAGAAAACATTCTAACTTAAGGCAGTTTCCTCTGAGAGCTGTTTTTAGTAAATCCTACGGTCCATTAAGTAGAGATTTACAGGTGCTCTGTGAAGGGCAATGTGTACTGCTGCGCATTAACAGAAGGTAGAGAGTAAAACACGGTCGAAGTCTGAACTTCTTGCTTTTATGGTATTGAAACTCTTTTAAAGCCATTTTAAAGTTGCTTCATTTAATCGTACTGTTAATTTAAAAGAATATAAAACCCAATAGTTTTATTGTCAAACTTTATTTTCGCCTCTGGGGACCTCTATTTTAATTCATTTCATGGTAGTTCTAGGCAGGTAAACCTAGGCTCATCATGTTGCACCTCAATGATCCTACCAATCACTATGTCACTAGCTAACATAGGGATACCTTATCTTCCCTTATTTTACTTGTTCTCTCTTTTCTTTAAATGCATAATGAATACAAAAAAAAAAATCTTTTCAAGATGAGTTACAAAATACAGTTTGACAGAGTTTTTCTTCTTTTAGGCATATTGTGAATGATCTATGCTGCTGCTAGTGGGAAGGGTTGGATTTTGGGAGAGGACTGGTAGAGAAAAGGACAAGTCATATGGTTCTTAATTCTCCATGTTCCAAGCAGGATGGTAGCTATATGAGACTTACAGTTAATCTCCAAGGAGACTTTCCTTGCTAATAAATGAGTGGCTTCTATGGAATCCTGGCCGTTTGTAAGCAGTGCTCTGAGTGCTTTTAGTCATCCTCTGAGGAAGTGAAACTCTCTGGAATTCATTCTTTATTGTAGGCTCCTGATTGCTGAGAATCAGTCTGATACAGTTGGCTGTTTCCTTGTATCGCAGTCTGATACAATTGGTTAGCTTTCCTTAAAAGCTAATTTGTAAAAGTACCCATACTTCTTTTTTAATCTAGGAGATTTCTAGTCCTCAATAAGAAATATGTATCAGAAATTTAATAGATTGTGTAATGAGACAGGAAATTTACACATATTTTATTATTGATTCCTCACAATAAAGGTACTGTTTTTCCATTTTATGGAAGAGGAGGTTAGGATGGAAATTTTTGGCTCTCCGAGATTTTCGTGTGTAAGCCCTAGTCAACATGGAATCTACTAATAAACCCAAGACTACCCTATTACCTGCTCCAATAGTGACCTTACAGGAGAGGCTACCCCTGAGTTAAACTGTTTGTAGCTACCTTTTCCTCATAGGATGCAATTTTTAATCTTCTGTAATTCTGTCTGCAATATTTTTCACAGACAGCATTTAAATCTAATGATAAAATATAATGAAATGTTTTAATATACGTTACCACAGATAAAGCCCCTTAATTATGCTGATGCATTTCTGCACGTGGACCATCCCTATAATTTACACATAGATAAATGGACTCATCTGCAGGGGTAATCAGGTCATAAGCTTATTTAAGGAATAACATAATTCTAAATGAATAACAGTTAATACATGATAACCCTGCATTTTTTCTTTTACATTGTTTGTCTTCTTGAAATTTTAAAAACATTTCACCCTTATTAGCTTATTTTGAATTGTTCATTTCTAGGTAACATGCTACAGATTTGTAAAGAAATGTACTTTTGGGGGGTGCCTGTGTGGCTCAGTTGGTTAAGCATCTGCCTTCGGCTCAAGTCGTGATCCCAGGGTACTGGGATCGAGCCCCACGTCAGGCTCCCTGCTTGGAGTCTGCTTCTCCCTCTCCCTCTGCTGCTCCCCCTACTTGTGTTCTCTCTCTGTCAAATAAATAAATAAAATCTTAAAAAAAGATTTAAAGAAATGTACTTTTTGGGACACCTGGGTGGTTCAGTTGGTTATGCATCGGACTCTTGATTTCAGCTCATGTCATGATCTCAGGGTCATGGGATCCAGCCCTGCCTCTGACTCTGTGCTCAGCTGAGAGTCTGCTTGAGATTCTCTCCCTCTGCCCCTCCCCCCGACTTGCTCACTCTTTCTCTCTCTCTCTCTCTCGAAAATAAATAAATTTTTAAAGAAATGTACTTCTGGAAATTTGAAGTTAGGGGATATATTCAACCTAAAGAATATAATCAGTACTCAAAATGAGTATATGTCCATTAACAGGCTATGATATGACTAAATGTGGGCAGTAAGTGAAAACTTAAATCTGAAAGATTACATTCAATATAATATACATCTTAAAAATTAAAATAATAATTATAATATATACTCTTTAGGTGATAAATGGATATAAAAAGAGGATAGGGTAATAATGAACATTAGTTTCAGGATGTTGGTTGCTTCAAGGGCAAAAAGATGAAGGTACAAGATGGGGTTAGACTACACAGATTTTTGCTGTCCTAGATTCTGTTTTTGTTGGTTTCTGTGTTCTTATATTACAATACATACAAATTGATTATATACAAATTTGTACTTACATAAAATAAATAAAAAGAGGGTTTTATATGGACCAATGACCACTGTGCCATGAGGCAAAAATTATGATTAACCTAATTATTTGTACCTGACAGCTTAACAGAAAATAAGTACACAAATGTAGATATGAGATTAATTTCTAGCTCAGCCACTTGCTAGCTGGGTCTTCGTGGTACATTACTTAATACTTCTGATGCTAATTTACTTCATAAATATTTGTGTTGAGTAATAATACTTACGACTCCAGATGAGGATTAAATGATGCAATTATCCTATTTCCTGGTTAGAGTGTAGAGGTTATTTTATTTTCCTTTTAAAGGATTTAATTCACTCAAGTCTGAACTAAAATTACCTAAGAAATACATGTGGCTAAACTTTAAAAGTGTCAAAAATTCTCCCATAGTTTTATCTACTATATATCTATGCATTGCTTGTATAGTGGGTTCTCTGCATAAATATATTATAAAGGGAGAATATAAAAGTAATTTATCACATAAAACAATACGTGAAAAATTTTAATTCATTAGACGTCTGATACTATGTACTAAGAAGTTAAAAGAAATCACTTGCCATTCTTTTTTTGGTGAAACTTAGTCCTCTTAAATATCTTTTATGCTACCCCCATAACTAACTAGCTCAATTACATTGATTTCCAGATATGCCTAGTTTTCCTGGGAAGATTTCCATATTCTAGAAATTATCATTTTTATTAAATATTTTTTGAAGGTTTCGAGGGGGAAGTCATTGACCTTGGTACCTGAGTTTCCTTGTAACAAAGATTCAACATAGTCCCTGACCTTGAGGGTGTGCTATATAGCTTTGGAGAGGAAATTTGTATGTCAAATACATAATACCTAAGTATGATAGAATTTATTGATCATCTGGTTCAAACCTTTTTCTAAGTGTTTTACAGAGTATCACATTTAGTGTTTTAAGACTTTTAAAACATTAATTCTATCATACTTAGATATTATATATTTGACATATAAATTTCCTCTCCAAAGCTAGAAAAAAAAAAAAAAGTCTATGAAATAGTTACATTATTTTCATTCTCATTTTATAGATGATGTAATTAAGGCACAGAGAGTTTAAATCATTTGCCAAGGTCACAAAGTTTGACAGTAGCTGGGATTTGAACCCAGCTGCTAACTCCAATCCTTTGATCTTGGCCACTATGCTGTCTACTTATTTCTGTTTTTCCAGTGCTACATACTGTAATGTGGTTCATGAAAATGATAAATGAATACTTCTTACAGAGCCTTAAAATTTCACTGGATGGAGGTGACACTCCTATTGGCCAGTTAAGATATGGCTGTGCTGAGAAGGTTGGATTTGAAGCAAAAGTAGGATATGTATATAACTTGCCAGAGTAATAATAGTGTGGTAAAATTACTCATAAAGAAAGTAGTGCTGAGTGACCAGCTACCATTCATTTCCTTTTTTATTTATTCATTTAAGAAAGCATTAGTGGATATTTAGCATGTGCAAAGCGGTATATGGTACTAGAGCTACAAAAATTTTAATATAAGACCAGTGGTCCGATTAAGTTAATACGGAGTAGAAAGAGAACTGTATGAAGCATAAATTATACATCTAACAAGTGGCAGAAGCTATCCAACCTCAAACAGACTCGATGGCTTATAAAATAAAGGTTGGATGATGAGAAAGACATTATTGGTGAGACATTACTAGTATTCATCCAGCATCTACTTTTCTTCTTGGGTGCAGGAGTGACAGTTTTCCCAGTACCCTTGTCAGATGGGGTGAGAAGATTAATTCTATCTTATGGACTATAATTGGAAGTGGTGCATATAACATCTACACCAAAGCATAAAATGGCAGGTGTGAACTGTCAATGCTGCTTCTCCCCCAGCCAGTGATAGAGACTCACATTGAGATGGTAGAGCCCGTAAGACCAAAGAAGGCTTGGTAGGAGTTGGAGAGCAGCCACACAGGTGAGTTACCCTAACATACCATGATTGTTGCATGAGAATAAATTTGCTGTATTAAAGCACTAGATTTGTCTTTTTTTTTTTTTTAAAGATTTTATTTATTTTTCGAAAGAGAGAGAGAGAGAGAGAGAACACAAGCAGGGGGAGTGGGAGAGGGAGAAGCAGGCTTCCCGCTGAGCAGGGAGCCCGATGCGGGGCTCGATCCCAGGACTCTGGGATCATGACCTGAGCCGAAGGCAGACGCTTAACGACTGAGCCACCCAGGTGCCCCATTAGATTTGTCTTTGAGGGTGTCTTTCACTGCAGCATAGTTTAGCCAAACCAGACTAACGTCTTGAAAAATTATGCCTGAGTACAAGTAGAGTGTTGGGAAAAGACTGAGTACAAGAGGCTACATTTCCTGTTCTTCACTTCACAGTAATGGTTTGCATGGCCTTGGGTACATCTTTTTGACTCAAGTAGTCATCTCTAAAATTAGAAAATTTTATTAAATATTTAAGGTCTCTTTCAGCTATAATAGTTCATGACTATGTAAGATAGAATCTTTGAAAATCTTTCAATGGTAGCTCTAAGAAAAATGCTTTTAAG
This sequence comes from Phoca vitulina, assembly GCF_004348235.1. NCBI lineage: Eukaryota > Metazoa > Chordata > Mammalia > Carnivora > Phocidae > Phoca > Phoca vitulina. The sequence continues at coordinate 44,073,264 of NW_022589709.1, forward strand.
AGAATGGACATAACCTTTTCTCTTCAAGACGGTAAAGGACATAAAAGAAAATGGTCTGACTTTGATAGCTATGTGCTTTGACAAAGGGAGTAAGTTAAATGGTTTCCTGTGTGTAGCATGTTCCCACTCTTTAGTTCAAATGCAATGTTAATACTTGGTTGAAGTATAAATATTTTTTCTTAAAGCTGTGGAGACTGTTTTCCCCTTAAGATAGATTAAACATACTAAATTACTTGCTATTCAAGGTATTTGGTAATAGCTTACATTCACTTACTAAATGTACGCATAATAGCTTATCATGATCTTCCAGTCAAGCCTTCTTACAACATGCTTTATAATTTACTTCATAATTTATTAAGATGAATAGCTCCATTCATTAAATTTTGTTACATTATGAATAGAATTTTATGGATGATACTATATTATGAGTCACCAAAATATTTTACATATTTTAATTCACAAAGTTCTGCTCAGTAACAACTATTATCTATTTCATAAGTGTAATGAATACAGTAAATGTCAGTTAAAATATTTATCCTTAAAGGAATTAGCCACGCTCATTTCCCTCCTGAGAAAAAAGAAGACTCACATTTTTCTGGCTAAGGAAAAGACACAGTATCTTCCCTTTTCTTTGCTTCAAAAGATATGAGTGTAATGGCCATAGAGGCATAGAATTGCAGGTTGACATAAAGGGCCAAAGAAAGTGGACACAGAGAAAGAAAAATGTCCCAAACCATGATCTCTTTCCAGCTGCCGGCAGCAATCGCCACAAAGCCCCCATCCCCATTTACTTTCCTTCCGCATGAAATGTCTCCAGATCACATCTGTAAAGAAATAAATACACTGCATTTATTAGAAGCTTTCTTTATTGTATGATGTAACAGAAAGTATTGTTAGCCATTTCCATATGTAGCCTTGAAGTAATTTAGCTCCTTTTCAAAGACACCAAGGTTAGTCAGAAATTTTCCTGTCAAATCTATAAATGAGTCCCTGCTGTTTGTAATATTTTTTCAAAGGCTTATAATAGGAAAGGAAATATTTTGCTTATTACCTAGAAATGTCAGTAAATATTATTTCCAAATCACATTTTTAAAAATTTTACCTTTGACCATAAATGACAAATAGTAAGAGCTGCATTGCTCTGTTCTCACTATGAAATCTTTAAAGTTCATATTTAAAGATTTTTTCCTCTGGTTCTTCAGGTTGAAAAAAATGCTACAGATGATGAGAAATTCTCCATCTCTGTCTGTCTTCACTGAAACAGGCATCTGTCTTCATTCCTCTGAAGCTGAGTCATTGCACATAGTGATGGTGGTGGTGGTGGTGGCGGGTGCGTGTGTGTGTGTGTGCGTGTGTGTGTGTGCACGTGCGTGTGTGTGTGCGCGTGCACGTGCGCGTGTGTGTGTTGAGGTGGGCCTGCACCGATACAGCTAAATTATTTTTCCGTGTTGCTTTCAGACAAGGAAAGGAGCTGATACTCCACTCATTTTATATTCCCAAACAGAGGTGTAAGCCCCAGACAAGACAGCAGCCATAACGTTTGTCACTCTGTTCATTCTCACAGAGCTGAGTGACAAGTCTTTCATAAAACTAGCTTAATAACAGATGAACACATGTCATGCCAGTCTAACCAATAAATGCTGTTTAGGTTGCAAACAAATTTTAGCCAAAGTGCCTTTTCTCCTCTCTTGATTTAGAAAGCTTATTTAAGAGAAACCCCGTAAGTAGAATTTGAATAACTGAATACTTTTGCCCTAAATGATAGGGATTTGTCAATATAATAACTTGAGGGACTTACCTAAAACAGTACATTATTTAAATATTTAAAGGCCTAAAGTGAAAGCCAAAGGTTTGGATGTATTCAGCAAGTTCAAAGATTATTGTTAAGCATCTACATGGCTCACCGTGTTTATAGACTTTACCATAGTTGCTAGGGAAGTTGTAAGGAAAGCTAATGAAGTCATGTGTGAGAACTGATGCTTTATGAGATGTTAGCTGTTTTATTTTGTTAACATTTCCTAGTAATATTTAGGTTCAGTTTCTGTATTTGAGTAATATGAAAATGATGATAAATGTTATATCATCATGATGGATTTCAAAAGTTAAATATTATTCTGTTACCCCATCTTATTAAAATTTAATTTAGATTTAGAAATAACACACCTAAACAACAAAATTGTTAATGCCTTTATTGTTGTTGTTTATCAAGTTGGCAACATTTTCATTATAACCAAATTGTGTGTTTTGAATTGCTACATACCTTCAAGAAAATTGACAGAAATGTTGACTCCTAAATATTTTGTAAATTCATTTATTCATATTCTAATTCCCTTATCTGCAAATTGGTGGTCACTTCTCTATATGATTGAGATGAGCATCTGCTGCAAGCAGAGAATTAATGAGGGTTGAGGAAAAGGTATGTAGGTGTTGACTCAGTATCTTGGGGTTCTGTATAAATTCAGAGTAAAATTGGGCAGTGTACTACATGCATGAAATAGAGGAAGGTCAAAGACTTCACATTATTATAGTCTCCAGGCCAGATAAGTTAGAATATTTTTTCCAAGTTTACACAAATTAGCATATTTTAAAGAGAAAAACATGTTGCTTCTTTGCCTTGTTTTCTTCCCTTTCCTTGTAAGTATACTAAATTTTTAATCAAGACTGCCCAGATGGTATTGCCACATGGATTGCTTGCTTGTCCCCACAGCTTGGTAGTAGGAATGATGTATTTGGCCCCTCTAGCTACAAGAATACCTCAATTAGGCCTGACACTGAAGGACACAAAGAGAAGGCTCTCAGGGCTCAAGAGGGTGTTGCACAAGTACTTGAAAGTACTGTTGAGAGAAGATTGCAAGAAGGAAGTAAAAGGTAAAAAAGCAGGGGATTTTAAAAGTTATGTTTGAAAATATTTAGCTTTGTAGAGTGGAGAACTTCCTTCTTTTAATCTTTTTTTCCTATAGCACTTAGTACAGACCTCCTGAGAACTAGAGAAGATTAATTGATAAAATTTGGTACATAATTTGAAATAGCTATTGAGCCAGTCCTATAGTGTGAAATAAGTTTCAAATTTAGAGAGAATAGGTGATGCATATGTTCAGAATACTGTTACATAATTTGACCTCTAATATGACCTCATTTTCAGAAATATGCCATTTTGAGGAATTAAAGTTATACATGTTATGGATTTTCCCCCTTTTTAAGCAAATTATTCTAGTTTATACCAAGGGCTAATTATATTTCTCAATGCTGGGAATATATATATTTGATGATGGGCAAGACCTTTCCAAATGATACAGAGAACCCTCTTTAAAGACATCTGTCACTGCTTTATCCAAAAGACATGCATATTTAGCTGGGTCCTTGGCTTAGGGTCTTACTAGACTGATTGAAGTATCTGTAGCTAAAGCTAAGATTCTCATCTTTTGCTCAGAGTCTTCTTTGAAGATCATTGGCTGTTGGAAGGATATCTTCTTTCCCAGACCTTGATTAAAGCTTTACTCTTCTCTGATGATCAAGCCTGCCCTTACCTAGCAATGAAAATCAGCAGATCTGAGTTCCTTCTGCTGTATCCTCTAAGTAGAACATATGCTGTAATGTTTCATTCAGTCTGATTCACAGCATCCTCACTCCAAAACTTTTTTCCCTTGTGTCTCCTCACTTGCCTAGAAGGTGGAGGAAAGATAACAAAAATGTCTAGGTCTTTCCACAGACTCTTTGATTTCTTTTTTTTAACTCATTCAACACTCTTTCCTATTTTATTTTGTTGTTTTATTGTAGTCAGCAAATCAGAAAATGTGTTATTTGCCACAATTAATCTGCAAAGTAATGATAGCTTAAATGAGATAAAAGTTTTTTTTTTTTTTTTTTTTCCTCCCATAGGGAAGAAAAGTCTAGAGTGGTTACTCCACATTGAGATTGTGGCTCTCCACACCTTAAGGACCCAGACTCCTTTTACTTTTCTCCTTTGTTATTTCTAGTGCTCTCCTCATTATCTTAGAGTCATAGGAATAAACACAAACTCCAAGAGAGTTCCTACACAACTGCATGGCAAGTCCTCAACAACTCCTTTGTGAATGAATACCACATGAATGAATAAACAGAAAGATAAAAAAAATTAATAGTTTTCTTTGGACGCCTGGGTGGCTCAGTTGGTTAAGCGTGTGCCTTTGGCTCAGGTCATGATCCCGGGGTCCTGGGATTGAGTCCCACATCGGGCTCCTTGCTCAGTGGCGAGCCTGCTTCTCCCTCTGCCTGCAGCTTCCGGTCTTTGTGTTCTCTCTCTCTCTCTCTGACAAATAAATAAATAAATAAAAATCTAAAAAAATTAATAGTTTTCTTGAAATATATAACATTAGCATGAGATGTGGAACTGGCAGGTGTCAGGTTTGAAAAATAAATTAGCCTTACTATATTAATAAATATATTTAAAGTGTGAAACTGTCATGCTTTGCAGACTACAAAAGAAAATATTAGTCTTTTTTGTTCAATTTGTAGTTATGGTTCTAAGATAATGATTATTTCCTGAATTTGCATTTTCTTTTAAAATTCTGATGAATATATCAGTATCAGATAAAGATATTCTCATTAAAAGTAGATGAGAGAATATAAATTACACGTGCCTTATTTTTAGCTATTGTCTTTCATAGTCCTAATTTATACTTAACCACCATTATTCATGACACAAGTGATACATATGTAAATAAAATAGTTAAAGCTAGTAGACATTGATTTTTAAATTGTTCTTTTATTTTCTACTTTGAATTTTACATTAGCATCTTACATTTTATAAACCAAAGAATAATAATTTTGATTATTGAAAGATTTTATTTTAATATAATCACTTTAAGGAAATTAAGAAAAAAACACCTTCAGATCAGACATCTTTTATGTCAATTTAAATTTATGTATATGTGTACAATTTTTAATGCTTTTTTGACTTTTTCAAGATAATATATTAAAACTCCTACAGTCATCTGGAATTGCATAATATTAACAAAATGAAAAAAATATCAGGCCTGAATGTTTTGCATTTCAAACTATAATACCATTTGGAAAATATTTGTAGGAAAGGTTTTAAAAATCCTACATTTTTTCTAGAAATCTTATAAGTTCCATAAGGTACCAATAAACATGACAGTAGAGATTTGTTACTCCCAAGTATTTCAGGCAGTTCACTTAGTATTTTGCTGCACTGTGTAGACCTTGAGAATCTGTGCTTGGAATGTTTACATTTCAGTTTTATCACTCTTCCTTTCTAATCTAAGAATCAGAAATAAAATAATCAGGGAGAAACAAAGACAAGAGAGAAAAGACAATAAAAGACATATTGTTTGATAAAATAATTATTTTTTTCTATGAAAAACTAAGGAGTATACATAAGATGCCTATTTTCTATATCCTTTATGTGAAAACTTTCCTAGCTTTATAAAGAATTTGCATAATTGGAAACATTTCTTTATCCCAACAGAAGAACTCAACTCATTAAAAATGAGACATTCCTTTACTAATAAATATATTTTCTTTTATTACTTCCCCCAATCCACTTACAAGGGTACACAAGAATTCAGCAATGACAAGTGTAATGCATCACTAATCAGTGGGTACTACAGTTTGAGAGAAATTTTGGTAAGTTGACATTTGAAAAAAGATACTAAAACTAAATTCATTGTGTATGTTAAACAAATTTTTAAAAAGAAAAATTCTTCTAAATTTTTAAAATTATATAATACACGCTAAAAGAGATAACTTTTATTTTAGAACACACTTTGAGGCATATTCCATAAAATAAAACATTGTCCCAAATTTATAGAAAACCAAAATAGATTATAACAAACTAAGTCTCAAGAAGCTATTGGTTCTTTCTCCAGCTCCTTTAGGTGTAGGGTTAGGTTATGTATTTGAGACCTTTCTTGTTTCTTGAGAAAGGCTTGTAGTGCTATATACTTTCCTCTTAGGACCGCCTTTGCTGCATCCCAAAGATTTTGAACAGTTGTGTTTTCATTTTCATTTGTTTGCATGAATTTTTTTAACGCTTCTTTAATTTCCTGGTTGACCCATTCATTCTTTACTAGGATGCTCTTTAGCCTCCATGTATTTGAATTCTTTCCGACTTTCCTCTTGTGATTGAGTTCTAGTTTCAAAGCAATGTGGTCCAAAAATATGCAGGGAATGATCCCAGTCTTTTGGTACCAGTTGAGATCTGATTTGTGACCTAGGATGTGATCTATTCTGGAGAATGTTCCATGGGCACCAGAGAAGAATGTGTATTCTGTTGCTTTGGGATGGAATGTTCTGAATATATCTGTGAAGTCCATTTGGTCCAGTGTGTCATTTAAAGTCTTTATTTCCTTGTTGATCTTTTGTTTAGATGATCTGTCCATTTCAGTGAGGCGGTTGTTAAAGTCCCCTACGATTATTGTATTGTTGTCGATGTGTTTCTTTGATTTTGTTATTAGTTGGCTTATATAATTGGCTGCTCCCATGTTAGGGGCATAGATATTTACAATTGTTAGATCTTCTTGTTGGATAGACCCTTTAAGTATGATATAGTGCCCTTCCTCATCTCTTACTATAGTCTTTGGTTTAAAATCTAGGGGGTGGGCGGATGAGTTAGCCCGGTGATGGGTATTAAAGAGGGCAAACAATGAATCATGGGACACTACATCAAAAACTAATGATGTAATGTATGTTGATTAACATAACATAATAAAATAAAATAAACAAGATACTGGTTTTTAAATAGAAAATTTTTGGAAAAAGGCAAGCACTTTAAAGTGCTAAAATGTAATTGAGATTACCATAGCTACATACTAAGAATGACATGAAAAACTCGTGTTTATATCAAATAAAGCCCTCATGGGGCTTATTTTCTGCAATCTGCTTTGTATTCTTTAGCTGCCAAAATTTTATTTCAAAAGCCAATTGGTTCTAATTGAAAGATGTTCTTAGCTTTCCATTCTAGTCTATGGGTTAATTTAGTTTGTGATGAATCTATACAGAGTTGTTCTGTTCATAATCCCTCATATTCAGGACTTTGATTTGTGATTTGAATTAGAATCTGAAATGGGAAAGGCTTCCACACAAATTCAGTGCCTGAATGCTGTAGGAACAGCTAGTCAAGCACTATCACTTGCACTTGTCATCAAAATGCCAATTATTCGATCCAATAAACAGCAAGCAGAGGCAGGAAAAATATTCATATGAGAAGCCAGTCTGATGAGAGTCAGTTTACAAAATAGGACAATAAAAAATCTGCAATAGACCTTCATACAAAATCCTCAGTAGATTAATATATTCTCTAGTTCATACAAATACGAATTTTTAAGCATTCAGAGATCCCTTTAACAACAAAACCAATCAAGCCTTTTGAAGGTTTATATTGATCTTCTTTGGTTTTAGGACTCTTTCTTATCATTTTCCTTTCCATCATGTACTTCATTTTCCATCATGTACTTCATTTTCCATCATGTACTCTTCTTTTTTTTTTTGTCCCCATCATGTACTCTTCTATACGACTACCATTCTAAATGTTTCCTAGAATACTCCCTCTTTCCTCCTGCCATCTCTTGCATACCGTTCTTCGTGTATTTGCTTATATGCACCACAGCACAAAGCACACAAAAGTTTGTTAATATATAATTATAAAGAAAATGAATGTCCTTTTAGCACTATAAAATTTTGATCAGAAGCCTTTTTTTTGTTGGAAGACACCCCAATACCTTTATTTTTTTACCCCAATACCTTTAATAACGTTTATTTTCCACTCAAATATATTTTGTCTCTCTCTATATATAAAATGCAGGGATTTTATAATCAATAAAAATTCAGATTGTTTTTAGTAATAAAGAATATTTTTGTGGTTCCAGTCCCAAGCAGAGAATTCATTGGAACTCTCTCTCTCTCGCTATCCCTCATCCCCAAATATTTCAGGGATTTACCAGGAACTGTCTAACCAGTACTTGTGAGCAGGTTCTCGTAACTACCATCTACGGGGCAGTTTCTTTTTCTGCCTCGCTGCGGGTGTTTGGGGAGTCACAGAAAGGTGCCTTCAGTGCCGCTAGTGCCTGTCAAAACAAGGCCACCATCTCCCTTTGCGTTCAAAGCCACAGGTATTTTCTGTCACTTTTGGTATCAGTTTATGCCAGATTTCAGCTAAAACCACTGAGATCAAAAGCATTCACCGAGACTGCCACTGCTAAAATGTACTAGCTGAAACTGCAGGCATTGCTGTGCCAGGTCATCGCAGTTTGTGGCCACTGCTTTTAGGACCAATGTGGACATTAATACCCCGAGCTGTCTCTAGCTTTTATTGTTTCAGAGTAAATTGTAGTGTGCTAATATCAGGCAACACTTAATCCCGTTTGATGAAGAAAGAGCAGTCCTTAAATTTCACCTTTGTTTTACAGTCTTGTAGCAGAGAGGATTCATATTTGGAATTACTGAGGGCTAACTGGGTGATTAAGCAGAAAAGGAACTTAAAAGGATATGGGGGCAACTCAGATTTTCTGAGAGGCTTGGAGAACAAGGCTCAAGGCTAGGTTTCCAAAAAATTCCAATGCAACATTAAAAATTGATCTTTAAAAAAATACTGCATCTGCTGCGTAATAGAACTAGATGCTAGAGGTTTCCATTGCTCCACTTATATAAAAGGAACCAAACTTTGCCGCTACTGTGGCTACATAGAGAACAAGAGATAGATATTTCTATCCCGCATCCCATGTCGGCGTGTTAGTCTGATGTTATGTGTCTGATTAACTGAGCCGGGGTCATGCGCCTGCGCCTAAGGTGCAGAGGAAGCTGAGAAAGTGAGTTCAGAGCATTTCTTTTAGCTTCTAGGTGTGAAAGTGTTTATTGCTCCGTCACCAAGGCTCATCAACTTGGACTTTCCCAAACATAAAACAGCATTCTAAAACTGTGTGGTCAAAAGAAATAGTAAGTAATATGTATCAATATACATGAAACATCTTCTCCATTGGTCTCCCTGAGTTTCAGTGCTTCATAATATAGTACATGAAAAGAGGTGTTTCTACCTAGAGTTGAGCAAGCAAAGTTGCCTGTTCATAGGAGGAGAGGATAATCTGAGTTATAGGTTCAATATTTTGTTCAAAATCACGCATTCCATGATGCTCAATCATTCTTTTTAGACCCAGCCAGGTGCCCGATATTCTTTTTAATTATAGTGAGTTCTTTGTCCAAAGGCTCCAGATTTTTTTTCGTTCAGTTTTCTGGTATGTTCCTGGCTCAATAGGACTTTATATTTACACATGACTAATAGCATGAGTGAGCTTAAGTTCATGTGTGCCCTGTTGCATATGATATCATGGTTTGATGCTTATTTAGGTGTTTTCCATCACTGAAATGTGCATTACATTGGTTGCAGGATAATTTATTGACATATAATTTTGTGTTTTTTCCTTATTTATATTCTGTCACTCCTTCCAGGAATGTAGTGGAGAAGAAAGAAGTGTATGTATATATGTGGTGTGTGCGTGTGTGTGTGTGTGTGTAAAATTGTCACAATTTTAATAATAGCTTATTCTAAGCAGGTATTGAGATGCAAGAAATCTTAACTGTTCTCACTCCCTGGTCCCCACCCCCGAAGTATTATTGCGTATGTAGAGATAATACTCACAAATTTAGTTCTTAACAACCAACTCAACTTATCAGTTATATTCTGTGAAATTTAGGGGTTGCTGTGGTGAAACAGTTTGACATTTCAGAGTGCTTATCTTCTTTATATTGAAAATGAGAAAGCATAGGATGAGAATCTGCAACTTAGGATAAAGAAGAGTATAGTCACTGAATTTAATCTTACTGAACACCTTTGCCCCAGCCAGACTCCTCAGTTAACAGGGATCTTTACTTAGCTCAATTGGTTGTAAATATCCCTTGTCTATTTTAGTCTTATGCTATAAAGAACAGTGATTTTTAAACACAGTTTTAGAACTAAAAGAGTTTCATGATACCATGTTCTCTTTTTTTGACATTTCTTGCCTATCCCAAATTTTAGTCAAAGTGGATTTTTTTTCTCAAAATTAGACCTATATTCAACAACTGCTAAGCTTTTACTCATCATCACAGGTCAGGGGTAAAAATAGCAAGATCAAGTGTACTGCAGGACTAAAAGTAGGGAAGACTTAAATCTAAAATAGCCCCCTTACATGTGAGAAGATACTGATTGAAGAAGGAATTTGAATCCCAAACTAATAATACAGGCAACAGAAATAATACAGAAAACACAGGCATGAAGAAATTTTTCAGAGAGTATCACTTAAGAGTGCAGGTCAGAAGTTCTACACATTCTTCCAAGAGCCTAGCTTACTGCTCCTGAGGAGTGTGTGTATGTATGTATGTCTATATGTATTTAATATTTTATTTATTTATTTGAGAGAGAGAGCATGAGTGGGGTGAGAGACAGAGGGAGAAGCAGACACCCCGCTGAGCAGGGAGCCCGACGCGGGGGTTTGATCCCAGGACTCCAGGATCATGACCTGAGCTGAAGGCAGATGCTTTACCAACTGAGTCACCCAGGTGCCCTGTGAGGAGTGTTATTTGTATTTACCTATCCGTCCATTAGGAAGCCCTTGTACTATGAGGCATGTCCTATAAGAGATAATGCCCTGAGGATTCCAGCCTCTGTACACCTTCTTCCAGGAACATAACTTTTTTCTTCAGATGCCTAGATTATCTGGGCTATCTACATGTCTGAATTTCATGATGTGCCTAAAGCAAGAACACAAATGGAAGTTCATAAACCATAAGTCTAAGTATTTAAAAGTCATAATCCAAGCTAATAAAATATATATTTTATCTCCCATCTTGAAAAAATATAATTCCATAAAGATCTATAAATCCAAATTATAATTTGAAATTCTTGGACTGTTGATAGTTCCAGAACAGACATAAGGGAGTGCCTATATATCCCTTCTTTTCCCACTCCTGACTCCATCCTGCTCCTGCTCCAGGCATGTCTGTCTACCCAGGCAAGTCCCTTTTTCAGCAGGAAATGTTGGATTCCCAGATACCTGGAGCATGAAAGTAGGGACTTCCAAAGTTTGGGGCCCAGGACAGGGGCTTCCTTCCTGAGTATAAGGACCATATTATTGAATATGAGATCACTCTCAGCTAGACATGATGAAGATATGACTTAACTGAAGGTAGATCAGTATTTGGTTTAAACTCTAAAAAAGATAATGAGAACATAATATCTGTGAAGCTAGAACAAAAAGAAAAAGAGGTAAAGTGAGATTACAGCATACCATCCTGTGATGAGATGACTACAAAATGAGAGATTGTAATGGAAGCACTGAGCAGCGTATTGATATTAGAGGAAAAAGCATTAGTTCAGTGGGGAAGAACTGAGAAATTATACTAGAATTTTGAAGAAAGAAAAAAAAGATGAATAAAAATATGAAACACATGGGGAACTAAGAGATGCTTGAGAATATTAAATATGTGTAGATATGAAGAGATATGTAGAGTTATCCAAATAATCAGTATTTTACCTCTTCTAGAACGTGGGATAAATAAAGGTAATGAGATCCTCATTTCTTTCAACAAGGTTTTATTTTAATTATACATAATTCTATCTACTTCACAAATCCTCAGTTATGATGTCAGTCATGATGTTAGAAGTACAGTGGCAGTGCATACTTTACAAAAAGGCCAGGATAATGCCTTCAGCAATACTTTTATGTGCTATATCTACGTATGTCAGCATCATCTTTTTGAGATAATCTGGACACTGGACTTAGATTTTTTTGAAAAAGTTTGATAATCATATAAGAATAGAAAAAATTCTACCTAGCATATAAAAGAAACTTTTTAGAAACTATTCATTTCCTCTTAGGATATCCCACCCCACCCCCTTTTTTTTCACTTAATGGAGACTGCTCTCCATAGCCATTTTAATATGTGCTCAGTGAATAAAAATATTTCAATATTTGCTAAACCAAATATAATTTAGTTGGCAACTTTAGAGCAGAAAATTTTGTTTTCTCAAAACAAAATTATATTCTTTTGGCTTTTCTATGCTGTTTGTATTATAACATTGTTTTTACTTCATAGGCACTTCTTTTTGAGAATTAAAAGTTTTGTAGGTATATCAACAAACTAATAAGCAAAAGTCACTGGTTGAGGCACAAGGAACAAATAGTTGTATGTGGTCATCATGAATAGAAAACAGCACCAAGAAAGAATTACTGATGTTTAAAGGCAGGAACGAATAATTTTTTAATTTGAGCACTTGATATAAAGTCATAGAAATAGAAAATAGAAGTAAATAAAATACATATCTAGATATAGATTTAATAATGTATAGATTATATATAGATGGATAAATTATTATAGAGGAGCTCAATTCAGATGATAAAGTATAATTTTACTTTATATAAAACAAATATTAAATTATTCTTTTTAGTGCCAACTACTTTCTCTGAATCTAGAAATTTTCATAGTCACCCAATTTATTATATCTTTCCAACATATTAGAAAAGCAAACATTCATATCACCACTCTCCTTAATCTCTGGTCCTGTTTTCACATTTTCAAAATAGAATTTTCAATAACATGAAAGTAATTTTATGTTTTAAAAAGTTGAAAAAATTCCTATCTTAGAGAAAATTGAATACCTAATGTGAAAGAAACAAAGTACAGTATCAATGATGTCCCAGTAGTATTTGTATACAGAGTATGTTTTTTTGAGTGACATTCTTAGGCAGGAGAGAGCTCTTCATGATCAGTAACAAATAAGAAAAAAAAATCAAGTGCTAAATTTCTTTTGAAGATATAAGTTATGTAGGGCTAAATTCCTGAATCTACCTTCCTTTGCTCATTAATTCTGTCAACAGATTGCTTTATGGGTCTATATAATGTGAAGCATATTATTCTAATTAGCTGGATATTTTGTGCTCTAGGATCTTTGTGTCTGCCTTCGGCTCAGGTCATGATCCCAGGACCCTGAGATCGAGCCCCACATCGGGCTCCCTGCTCAGCGGGGAGTCTGCTTCTCCCTCTGCCTCTCCCCCGCCTGGCTTGTGCTCTCTCTCTCTCTCACACTCTCTCTCAAGTAAAAATAAATAAATCTTAAAAAAAAAATAAAATAAAACACCCAGTCTGTGGTATTTTGTTATTATAGTCCTATAAAGCTAATATACTTACCCAAAATCAGTTTATCAAAAGCCATTTCATAGAAAGAAAATTCACCAAGTAACTCCTTAAGAAAGAACCACATCATTGAAACATTTTGCCAAAAATCTATATTTCCAGTTGTTACTTGTCTAATGGACAAATTTGGCAACAGTTTCTTAAGACAGTTTCAGTAACTAAGGCTTCAAATTATTAAGTATTTTAACTAAGGTCATGGACCTAATAAATAAGATTTCCAAGATTTGAGACCAAGCTCTTTAATTCTCAATCCCAAGCTCTTTACCACCATATTATACCACCTTTGTGGTGAGTGCCATAAAATGGTACCAAGCTCTCCAAAGTTTCAGAGGAGACAGCAGTACCTTTATTAAGGTAGATTTACTGAAAGACAAGCTATATCTTGAAAGATGCAGAATTTGACTTATACAAAAAAAGCAGTAATTTTATATTTTGTTAAAACAAAAATAGAGGAAAAGCATCACAACCTTTGGGGAATTGCAGTCTGTCAATTTTATTTGAAATGTATAAAGAACTTCTGGGATAATTACATAGGACAAATTAGAACCTGATTATGACAGGAGTTTCTTTTATGTCTAAGATTTGGAACTATTAAGCAGTGGGAAGCTTGTGTTACTTAAGATTCTTTTAGTTATAAAAAGATATATTCTGCTTGGGACAGGAGAAGGAAGAAGGGAAACTGGGCACAGTGCCCAATAAGATTTAAAACTGGGTGCATTATGATGCTGTTAACCAAAATATATAAGTGCGAAGTAGCTGATCTGTTAGGGAAAGGTAAAGTGTCTCTTTATGTCACAGATATCTTTTACGTTAAATTGTTAACCTCTGTGATAAAATTATCTGTTTGTATCACTTGGAAAACTGAATTCACTAAATGAGAAATCAAACTGTATTATTTTGGTTGTGTCAAATAGTCCATTTTCCAAAAGTTTATCTTTTTTACTTGTCCAAAAAATAAATAGATGGAAATGAGAGTGATGTTGAGAAAGACAAAGACGGAGGCAGAGAAAGATTTTTAAGGCAAGGAGATTCTGTACTATTTCTCATAATTGATTTTGCTTTTTACTACACTTACTTAAACCACTCATGCTACTTTTGGGGTGCCTGGGTGGCTTAGTTAGTTAGGTGTCTGCCTTCAGCTCAGGTCATGATCTTGGGGTCCTGGGATCGAGCCCCGAGTTGGGCTTCCTGCTCAACGCAGAGTCTGCTTCTCTCTACCTCTGCTCCTCCCCCTGCTCATGGTCTCTGTCTCTGTCTCTCAAATAAATAAATAAAATCTTAAAAAAAAAAACCACTCATGCTACTTTTGAAGATTATTTAAACCTGTTATCAATGAAAGCACTAAGTTTTTGCTTTCTTTGTTTATTTTTCGCCTAATAGCAATTTTAACATCAGGTTTAAGTATAGTTTAAGAAAGTAAGAAGTTCCCGTCAGGAACATAGAAGCTCCAGAATTAGACTTTCCCACAGCACTGACAAACATTTATTTCTAGTTTCAACCTAAGAATATTAAGCACCTGAATACTTTAGGAGAAACCAAAAAATATATTCCCATAAGGAAAAGTTGGTAAGGCAATATTTATGGAATTTATAATGCTACAAAAGCATCTTAGGAATAACTTAACACTTGCATTTTGGTATGTGAAAATTAATATAAATTATGTTGTCACAAATCAAATGATTTTGTTATTTTCTTCTTCTATAATATCCATTTCTCATGTCTGGTACAATAGCATTGCTTTGTAGAGTTTTTTCCTGATCACTTAATCTAAAATAATATTCCTCCTCCCTACTCTATCCCTTGCTCCCATTTTTCTTCTTAATACTGTCTTTACTTGGCATTGAATATATATCCCCCCGCCCTGGTTGTTTGATGTCAGTTTCCCCCACTAGGGGAAGGTAAGCTCCATGGGAACTGGAATTTTCTAAGGAAACTAGAGAGTTTATGATGCACTTTCCCTGATGTTTTCCCTGATTTTTCCCATAACCTGTGTAGCACTGTTTAGCACCTAGAAGGGCCTCAGTCACTTAATTTCTGAACGAATGAATGAATGAAGCAAGCAGCTTTTGCCAAACAGTTCTAAATGCTAGAGTGCCAAACACTTAACACATCAAACAGTTTTGAATGAGGTCATTTACCTTTACCCTTCCATTTCAAATTATGTGAATCCTTCCACATTTTGTTAGTCATCCATTCTTATGACTCCAGTTTTAATCTTCTTCTTCAAATTGTGTATTCCTGGGGCGCCTGGGTGGCTCAGTTGGTTAAGCGTCTGCCTTCGGCTCAGGTCACGATCCCAGGGTCCTGGGATCCAGCCCCATGTCAGCCTCTCTGCTCAGCGGGGAGTCTGCTTCTCCTTCTCCCTCTGCCTGCCACTCCCCTGTTCTGTTCTCTCTCTCTCTCTCTGCCAAATAAATAAATAAAAATCTTAAAAAAAATTTGTGTATTCTTTCTATCAATATCCGCTGTTTGTTGTTGTTGTTGTTGTTGTTTTTTTGCATTATTATAACATGTTAATACCTCTTCAATCTTACCTTTATCAGACTAGGTGAAATCCTGTTTACTTCAGACCTATATTACAAAATTAATTTCCTAATAAATGTTACACACCAATAATTATACCATGCCCCAGTCCTTCTTAAAATATAATGGATGCCAAGCTTTCTGTTCTGGCACTTGAATCTAGCACTGAATTGCTTTTTCTGTGCCATTCCCTCAACTACTCCCTACTACCCTTTATTTATCACTTTATTAGCCTTGCTGTATCTCACCGTTAAAGGTTTTAGTTTCTTTTTATTGTGCATAACCCACTTTTTTCTTTCATTTCATCTATCCTTATTCAATTCATTATGTACTTCCACTTATGTTTTCCCTATTCACTCCATTTTTCCAATGTCCTCTCTTGAAACACAGTATTTTATATCTGATAATGTCTTACTATTGTAGGTGACAGTAAAATATACATTTTCTTGATTGATTAATATTCTGTCCTCCCTCTGAATTGTTACCCTTATTCCTTAGAAATACAAATGCATGCAGAGAAATTTATTCTAAACTCTGCTGTTTTAAAAGTTAATAATTTGATTATCCCGCATTGCTCTGAAGATAGGACCTGACTTTTATTGAAACATGCAGGTCTCTCAGAGTTGACAATGAAATATTTATCCTTAAATATAATTTTCTGACATGATGCAAATGTGGTATTGGACCCTTTATCATGTGAGAAGTAAAAATAAGCAAAACATAGAGAATAAGGAGGAGACTCATCAAATAGAAGTGTATGTCTATATGTTGTAAATACTTGAGTACTAAGCAATTTAAAAGATAACTACAATAAAGAATAGAAGAAACTAAAAGTTTATGTGATTAAGGTTTCTGTCTGAATGCTTATCTGGCTGGAACAGATACTTAGTTTATATCTACATAAGTTCATTGTTGTCAAATTGTAGTCAAACTTGTTCAACACCAGGTGTTATTAGGTTACCCCTAAAGCATTTTGGAATAATTGAATTTCTATGTAATATAAAATTCTAGTGAGTAGTGTTTGCTGAAACAGTCTGAACAAATTGACTAAAAAGAGATATAAAATTGGAATAAAGATGGTAAACAGGGAAAGTAAAATTTGGAGGGAGAAGTAAAATCTTTGACTGATACTGGTTGTTGTTTTTAATGTGAGACACGTAAGTCTAGCTCATAATTATCAACTTAAAATCAGTTTATTTCTTTGGGACACTGAATGAATATAATTGAAGTCATGAGATGAGTAACAGAAGTAGACAAAGAATGCAATGCTGCTGTGATATAACGAACCAGCAATCATAGTTTTCATCACAATTACAGGTAATTGCATATCCTTTTCAAGGTTAGAATTGAGTATTCTGGCACTGGAAAAGTTCTGAAAAAGGAAGATGACTAAATTTTTATTAGGTTATGGGTCTTGTAGTATTACTTATACTTCCTTTAATTAAGAATATACAACCATGATAGTTAAAACCAATGAAATACTGGAACAAATTAAAGTTACATAGTATTAAAAAAAAAAAAAGACTGGGGTGCTAGATAGTGATATTTTCTTTGCATCTAGTCAGGTATATAGGCATGAATACTTTACATTTTCCAAAGAAATTGATTGAACTTTTAAAACTATACTTACTCACTTTTGAAGTGGGCTTTCACTTTTTAATTTCAAAAATAACTGGGCTATTCAGAAAAATACGGCTTTTGTAATTTGTCGACTGAAATGTGGACTGATTGTTTTTTGCTCTTTTTTTGCCTTACAACCACAGTTCTCCTTGTCCTTGTAGAACTACAACAACATCTGGTTCGTTTCTGATATATTCTGAGTACTGATAACGTATTGTACTGTTTTGACCTTTTCAATATTCTGCACTTTAATTGGCTGCCCATTCTGTACCTTCCCTACAGGTTAGTGGGACGCCAGCAAGGAGAAAATGCAGTGAGCAGCCAATCAAATCACAGAACACTGAAAAGGTCAAAGCTGCATAGTAGAATCCTGTAATTGACAGAACGTATGAGACATTAAAATTCTACCACATCCTTCTTATGACAGACTATAATGAAACAGAAAATGGCACTGCATAAATCTATTCATATGACAATCATTGTTCTGAGAATTGAGAACATAATTTAACACATTCCAATTATGATTTTAAAAATGGCATTATTTTGGTATCCCACAGATTTTGTAGTAGAGTTAGATTACACGTAGTCATCGGAACTGTTTATCTAACAGTGGATATTCAATCCAACACGGAATGACATATCAATCTTAAATTTAAATAGGTCTATATTTATCAGAATCCAGAGAGACATCATTAGCATAAAGAATACTTTTCTCTTATGCAGGACTCACTAAACTTACTTGAAACTTAAGGAAAGTTATTTTTTTCTTTTTTTTTAAGGAGGAGACATGAAACTAACAGAAGCTGTCTTCGTTGATGGTAAAAACCAGACTCAGAATCACCTAAGATAAAGCTGTGGGGCCTGAAACTGGAAATATATTCTGTATCTGGTTCTTAGATTATAATCAAGGAAGACAGTTTTTGTCGACCTGAGAGTCGGGGACCTGGGGCAGCGAAGGAACTGAGAAAAAGAGACGACAGTAGAGCGAGGCACAGGGGACCCCGAGCGATCGGCCCGAGGTGCCGAGGTTTATTTTCCATACTCTTATATACCTTCCACAGCAGGGGCGTAGTAAGGCACGTTCCTCCATGTATACAGGATTAGTCAAGCACGTAAGAATCTTTAAAACAGAATAAAGGAACAAAGAGGGGAGTGCCCAGTGTCCTGTTTACAGCTGGCTTCCTATCTACAAAACATCTTCTGCTGCGTACTTTAGAACTGACCACACAAGTTTTAGTCAGAGCATTGACCTGGAAGCCACATTTTAAGTGTCTCTTAGAATTTTTATTCCCTTGACCACACACATCTAGAGGAGATCAACTGGAAAAGAGATAGTGAAACAACACTCCAGAATTTCAACAAATGATATTGTAATGAATATTAGCATAATTCAGAAGAAATAAATACTACAAAGTTTACAATGAATTGTTATAGAACATGAGATTTGACACCCACGGTCCTGCTAATCACACATAGTCAATAATAACTAATATATAGATGCATATAGAAGAGGTTAGCCTGTTTATAGTTTACTTTCACTGCTCTTTTATTTGTTAGCAAGGTTGATTGGAAGAGAGTGTAGAAGAAAAACCGAAAACTACATACAGACATTTTATGAGGATGTTTTCTTATTTGAACCCTATGGATTTATGAATAAGTCCAGAAATTGTTTCCCTTTTTCTGGAAAATAATATAATTGCCTCCAAGCTTTCAGTCTCTCAACCAGAATTATATTATATTTGGTTTCTTTGCATTAAAGAAGTTTCATCTCAGCTTCTTGTGGAAAATGTATGTATGAATTTAGAAAGCTTAGCTGCCAACTAATTATTTAACCTTAAACTTTCCAGGCATTAAATATGCTTAGTTTTAGACATATCAAATCAGACTTACTTTCTAATATTATTCTTATGTTTTTGGGTTTTATTATTTTGTCAATCACAAAGTTGCATCTACCATGAGCTAACTTATTTTGTTTCTCCATAATTGAAATTCACTTGGCTTTTGAGATACTATTTCCAATGATTTGGGAGTTCTCGGAAAGCCAGTTAATTTCTCTTTGTTTTAGGATTGCCAATCATTGTTTTAGGATTGTACCCATTTCCCATTGTTTTCACATACTTTAAAGTAACAGTATAGCAGTGGCAGTCACATATTGTTCTACCTTTGAGGAAGTAGAATCTTATCCAGTCTCATCCTCTGTCCCCCTGAGCATCCCTGCAGTGCATCTTGTTCAGATAATATTTTGAGCTGAGTTTATCAGCTTTTGTGACAGATATCAGTGAACACCTATCATGACCCCTCTTCAAAGAGTCTAAATACCTTGCTTATTTCTTATCTTAATCCTGTGTTTTTTGGATCCAACTTTTAGTCACTTTACTAAAAGGGTGCTGGGAGAGTCAATGGAAATTTTTTGGAAAATCTTCTCTAATACAATGACAATCCCTATAAGGCTTTTCTTCTCATTAATCCCAACATTTTCTTCAAACCCATGACCTAGGCACAAAATTTTTATGAAATACCTATTAGGTTTATGGCTTTTCTGGTCCAAGTCCTGGGTATTAATATACAGGTAAGTTCTTAGTTCTCTTTAAACATATAGGACTTATATTAGGGCTTTCTCTTTCCTGTATTCCAATTTATTACCTCAAACCAAGGTCTTGTTTCATCATTTACTCTCTTCTAAAAATTGTTCAGCATAAAAGCTTCAGATTTTCCATTTTACAGAACTTGCTCTTGATTTAAAAAGCCAAGCATCAAAATTACAAATTATTGATTATGACTCTAAGAAACCTAAGAGAAAATAACACTTGTAAGGCAAAAAAAAAAAAAAGATAATGGAAGATTTCAGCCACTGCATACTACA
This sequence comes from Phoca vitulina, assembly GCF_004348235.1. Lineage (NCBI taxonomy): Eukaryota > Metazoa > Chordata > Mammalia > Carnivora > Phocidae > Phoca > Phoca vitulina. The sequence goes on from NW_022589709.1 coordinate 44,093,434, forward strand.
TGGGATAAAAGTTTGGTATTCAAGTTCTGCTAGGTTGAATACATCGGGCTTTCCATTTAAAGTGTCAGATAGGCCATGATTTAGGAATATTAACCATATTTCAGAAATGAGATCTGAACACCAGATCTAAGGAAAATATCAAAACACCTATCCTAACAAAGACTAAAAACAAGCATTTAGTGAATTCAGGTAATCCACTTATAAAATGACTGCCTGTCTGGACAAATTTAACATTCTTTCATCAACAATGGCCAGTACACAATAATAAAATTAATAGAAATGGAAAATGTGATTCATAATAAAGAGATAAAACTATTAATGTAGGCAGAGCCATAGATAACCCAGATGTTGGATTTAGTAGATAACATCTGTACAAAAACTGATGAATTTGTGAAAGGTTTTATGGAATTGTATATAACAGGTGAAGATATGGTAAATTTCAGGGAAATGTAAGAACTCTAAGGAAAAGAAATTCTAGAAATAAAAATGCAATTTCTGAAATAAAACATTTGTTACATGGCACTTATAACCAAAAGGACAATGCAGAAGGAAGGATAAGTGAACTTTAAAAAGACAATAGAGGGGCACCTGGGCAGCTCAGTCAGTTCAGCATCTGCCTTTGGCTCAGGTCATGATCCCAGGATACTGAGATCGAGTCCAGGTCATGATCCTGGGATACTGGGATCGAGTCCCACCTCAACCTCCCTGCTCAGCGGGGAGTCTGCTTATCCCTCTCCCTCTGCCCTTCACCCCCCCCAGCCCTGCTCATGCTCTCTCTCTCTCTCAAATAAATAAAATCTTTAAAAATAAAAAAATAGACAATATAAATGATGTAAACTAAAATATAAAGGAAAAATGAGAATATGAATAAAGGATCATAATCTCAGTGAGATGTAGGGCAATATCAAGCATTCTAACTGTGTAATTCAAGCCCCCATACAGAAAGACAGGAGAGAATATGGAAAGATGTTTAAAGTACTGCTGGTGGAACATTTGTCAGTTTTAGCTAAAATATCAGCTCATGGATTCAGGAAAATTAGTAATCCTCAATATGCTAAATACTAAAGAAGCAATATTTAGACATCTTATAAGCAAGCTATTGAAAACCAACAATAAATGTTAAGAATGTTAAGTAGCCAGGAAAAAAAGGAACATTATATGGGAAAAACAATAAAAATGGAAACTAATATTTCATTAAAGAACTATTGAGACAATGAAGGAGACAAAAAAGTCTGGCTAGGATTTGATATCTCACAAAAATGTCCTTCAAAAATAAGGCAAAAATTGAAATATTTTCAAACACTAGCTGAGAGAAACATTTTCAAACACTAGTTGAAAGAACTATTCTTCAGCAGACACTGCCATAGAGATGCTAAAAGAAATCCATCAAGCTATAGGGCAACGATGCCAAACGGAAATATGGCTAAAAAAAAAAAACCCAAACACTGGAATTGATAAGTATGTATATTTATGTGTATATATGTGTGTGTGTATGTATAACACATAGTATGTATTTGTATGTAATATATATTGTATAATTGTTAGTATGGAATTGATAAGAATATATATATTGTATATATAATTGATAAGTATGGAGTTGATAAGTATGTATATTTATGTGTATATATATTATGTATAATACACATATATATTCATATATATGACTGATATATATATAAAACAAAAGCAAAATTAAAGGAAAGGAATAAATAAGAAAAGATGTAAAAAAAGAAAATAGGCTAAAGATCTAAACCTTATGTATCAATAATTATAAATGTAATTAATTGTAATTAATTAAATATAATCCATTAAGCTGTTTGATTATAAGGCAGTGTTTGCCAAACTAGATAAAAAAGCAAACTTGCCTCTGGTATTTATAAGGGAGGCACTTTTAAAAAAAAAATTACTGAGGTAAAATTGGTATATAGCATTTTATTAGTTTCAGGTATACAACATATAAATTTGATTTGTGTGTACACTACTTATTTTACTTAGCATAATACCCTCAAGGTCCATCCATGTTGTGATGAATGACCTTTTTTTTCTTTTTTATGACTGAATAGTGTTCCATTGTGTGTTTGTGAACATGTGTGTGTGTGTATACATTTTCTTTATCCACTCATCCATCAGTAGCCACCTAGGTCATTTCTATATTTTGGCTATTATAAATAATGCCACAATGAATATAGGGGTGTGTATATCTTTTCAAGAGAGTGTTTTTATTTTCTTCAGATAACACTCAGAAATGGAGTAGCTGGATTACATGGTAGTTCTATTTTTCTTTCTTTCTCTTTCTTTCTTTTTTTTTTTTTTTTTGAAGAAATGCCATACTCTTTTCTATAATGGCCACACCAATTAATATTCCCACCCACAGTGCACAGGGGTTCCTTGTTCTTTACATCCTATCCAACATTTATCGTTTCTTGTCTTTTTGAGAATAGCCATTCTTAATCTACAGTGTCAGTGCAATCCTTATCAAAATCCCAATGGCAATTTTCAAAGAAGTAGAAGGAATAATTTTATAATTTATATGGAACCACAAAATGCCCTGAATAGTCAAAGTCATCACGAGAAAGAATAAAGTTGGAGGTATCATGCTCTCTGACTTTAAACTATACTACAAAGCTAGAATTTTAAAAATTTAGTAATCAAAACAATATGGTATTGGCATAAAAACAGACACATAGATCAATGGAACAGAATAGAGAGTCCAGAAATAAATTCATACATGTATGGTCAATTAATTTATGACAAAGGAGCCAACAATATACAATTAGGAAAGGACAGACTCCTCAATGAACAGTGCTGGGAAAATTGGACAGCCACATGCAAAAGAATAAATGCACTGTCTTACACCATACATAAAAATTAACTCAAAAGAGATTGAAGACTTGAATGTAAGACCTGAAATCATAGAACTTCTAGAAGAGAACATAGGCAGTAAGCTCCTTGACATGGATCTTGGTGTCGAATTTTTGGATCTGACTCCAAAAACAAAAATAAACAAATGGGACTATATCAAACTAAAAATCCTCTGCGTAGCAAAGAAAACTATCAGCAAAATGAAAAGGCAACCTACTGAATGGGAGAAAATATTTATAAATCATATATCCAATAAGGGGTTAATATCCAAAATACATAAAGAAAAACTCAATAGCAAAAAAAAAATTCTGATGAAAACAATGGGCAGAGAATCTGCATAGACATTTCTCCAAAGAAAATGACATGCAGATGGCAACAGGCACATTAAAAGATGTTCAACATCACTAATTATCAGGGAAATGCAAATCAAACCACAATGAGATAGCACTTCAAGCCTGTTAAAATGGCTGTTATCAAAAAGATAAAAACAAGTATTGGAAAGGATGTGGAGAAGCAGTTTAATTATAAAGACTTGAGTTGAAAATAAAAGTATGCAAATATAAAAACATAAGAAATTTGACTGCATTTATATGAGATAAAACTGACTTGAATACAAGGTATATAGCTAAAATTTTAGAACAGAGTTTGGGGGCCTTATCACAGTAATAAAGGAGACTTCAGAACTTAATAAACCCAGAACTGGGTATCTTGTTGGTAAAAGCCAGAGAGATCCTAGACATGCTTACATTAACCAGAGTTTACACCCCACTATCATTATGGCAAGTAAGTTTCCCCATGTCCAGAGGCATCAAAAGACAGAAGCAAAAGAAGAGGAGAGGGGTTAGAAACTTGAATTGGTTCAAGTAACTTGAAAGAAACTAAATTATATTTAAGAAGACTCTAACTTAATTTAAAACGCTAATGTTTTCTCTCACATCAACGGAAATAAGATCTTATAAGTAAGTTGAAATCACTAACAGAAAAACAAGTTTTCATTTCTTACTTCTGAATTCTAGAATGTAATTTTTATATAGTCCAAATATGTATACTTTTTTTAAATAACATTTTTATTTTAAACACATTTTGATTTTAAGAAAATTGCAAAGATAGCACAGAGAGTTCCCATACACCATGTACCCAGTTTCCCTTATTATTAAGATCTATGTTAGGGGGCACCTGGTGGCTTAGTTGGTTAAGCTTCTGCCTTCTGCTCAGGTAATGATCTCAGGGTCAGGGATCAAGTCTGAGCCTAGCAATGGGCTCGCTGCTCAGTGGGGAGTCTCCTTATCCCTCTCCCTTTGCCCCTCCCCTTTGCTTGTGTTTTCCCCACACCCCCAGCCCCACTTGTGCTCTCTCCCCACCCCTGTGTGCGCACCCTCTTTCTCTCTCTCAAATAAATAAAATCTTTAGAAAAAAGAAGATCTTATGTGAGTATGAAAGAAAAGTCAGTTGCCAGGATGGAAGAGGGAATTGCTTCTCAACCACAATCATGAAAGTAAGAAAATAAGTAGAAAGATACATAGGCTTTTGAGCTATAAAACTGATTGGGAGTAAATCTTATAGAAGGATTAAATCAAGGACTTCACACCAATTATCAAAAACTCTGAATGGGCTAATATATTTCAGAGGAAAGATCCAACTCATTTTGTGGCACCTTTCAGTTATATAAAATCTTTAAAGAGAATATGTGTGTGTATCATCAAAACCTGATATGCTAACCTAAAATTATATTGAGAGAGAGAATGTGAGAGAGAAAGAGAATATAGCACATCTATAGCGCATCACCCAGAAACCGTGGATTTTGAACCTGATGTCATTGAACATTACAAAAGCAGATTGTGGTGGTTGTAGGGTGTTCAGAAATAGTCCTGACACATGATAAGATTGTATATCCTTGTTTCCCTTTGAAAGAAAGTGTGGCCATCTGACTAGATTTGATCTACATAATGTGCATGGAAGTGATGAATAATACTTCCAGGTGGAAGCTTTAAGAGCCAGTGTACAATTCACCATTTTCTCTTTCCCTGCTTTGGTGACTCTGAATCATGTATTAAGATTGAACATCTGTCATCTTGGGTCTCTGAGTGACAATGATCTGAGGTTTACAGAAATTTTAAGTAAAATACCCAAGGCCACACAATCTGTTGCAAAACAGAGATGGGAATGAAACATTTGCCTCTCATCATAGTAAAAGTGTATGTTCTTAACCACACTATTACAACAGAAAAATAGACACAGCAAAGGAATAGCAATTCACAGAAGAATAAGGACAATTGGTCCAAAATATATGAAAATATATACTTCAGAAAAAACAAAATGAGTATTTAGGAAAAATAACAGATCATGATGTTGCCTATTAATGTATGTACACACACAATCACACAGAAGGTGCAATATTAGAGATAATGCAATGAAATAACTGTCATGCATTGTACATGGTATTATTTAAGTATGTCCTTTATGGAGAGTAATTTGACAATATTTACTTAATGCCTCGAAAATGTGCATTCCCTCAGATCTAGCAATGACAGTTCAAGGAAATTATCATAAACAGATAATTTCACTAGCACACAAATCTTAATGTGTATGGATATGTAAAATGCTTTGTCACTTCCAGTAATATTTTATAGGCCAGTAAAAGTTATATGGTCATGTCAAATTTCTACACACAGAATGCAGTGTTACCAAATACTTGGAAGAAGGATAATTAGAATGATCCCTAATGTTGGGCTGACCATGTATCATATATTCAATATACATTTCCCCTTATGAGAAATATTCTGACCTTCTCCCAAAGGGTATCAGACTAAAGTCTTAATCGTGGCATTGAACTTAAAGGTAAGGATGCACTTTAGTTCCAGGTTCCAGTTCTGCATATAAGGAACTTGGAAGTCATCACTCTGTCCTAACAATAGGTACAAAGCTGAACAGACTGAAAAATCAACAACTCTTTTGGGGAGGACGCAGGGCAAACCGCTGCCCTCAAGATTAGAGACAGACAGGTGAATTCTAGGAGTCATGGCTCACTGGAGCTGATACTCAGAGCAGAAGCCACCGCAGGAACCAGTGCCAGGGTAGGGAAACCTGAGCTATGATTGACAAATGGATGGAGACTCAGGGTGGACAAGTCGGAAAATTAAAAATTCTAGGGATACCCAGTCATAGGAAGTGGGGGGGGGTCTCGTGATATTAGATTTGCCTCCAGAAACTCCAGGAACTCAACCAGCTTCCCACAGTAGATATCTGAAAAAAAATCCCCTTGTGCTTTCAGCAGGAGGAGGGGTAAAGGAATGATTTTGAATATACCAGAGCATTTTGTTCTTCTTAGCAAGGTGTGAACTCAGGGCAAATTAGTGAACTTAGAACCTAAGCTGCTGGGGGGTTATTTAATTGACATGGGCACGCTTAACCTCAAGAGGTTAGAGAAATACAGTCTGACGGTGCTCCCCAACTCCCCAAAAAAGAACTGAAATATCAGTGGATATTTCTAATGAGACTTGTAAAATCAGTTGCACCATTACCTTGGGGCTGATAAGCCTGTATTTGTATCCATTATGCTTTGTGCAGACCACTATTTAGCTTTTATCTTACTGTTATGTTTATTATGATTAGCATCCCCAACTAGGTTATAAACTTAACAAGTCATAGCCTGTTGGGTTTTTTGTTTGTTTTTGTGTTTTGTTTTTGTTTTTTGTTTTTTTACCTCGTTATGAACTAGAATGCAAGTCATGGTTCTGAGTATGTGCTCCAGAAATGCAATTTAAATGATTGCCTGCCTGATTTCTTTTCCCCAGCCATTGTAAGTGTATACCATGTTATCAAGATGGAACATATAATCAGTATAATTATCTACCTTCCAAAATATCACAGTTTAAATTAATTAAATTATATTAAATATTTTGCAGTAAATGAACAATATATAGCATGAATTACCATCTTTTCAGTTTCCAAGAATAGTTTTCTCACTGCTTGCTCCCTAATTGCTTCACCAATATGACTTACTATATAACTGTTGAAAAATATCAGGCAGGTCTTTATAAATATGTGGAAATCTGTGTACTATTAACCTGAGTCTTAGTCCATATTTTCATGGCCTCTTTTCTTCTCCCAATGACTTAGTTCAATGGGAAGTGTAAGGGAGTCTGGTCTCTTTGCATCCTCGAGATGTCCCACCATGAATTATGATTTTATTATAGAGCGTGCATAAACATTCTTTTGTTTTATCTGAAGTAATTTCAGGAGTAAATGGAGTTTGGGGGGACATAAAAATAAATGGGTTGCTGTCCAAATGTGATCAACATGGAGCAGAAAGAAGAGAACGGAAGCAAGAATAGACAATATGCAAAACTAACTGAAAATGAAGCATGCCCATATACCTGCCATCAGAGGTGAGGAGGTGAAACGTCAGCTCCTTCATCTCCTTCCCTTCTAACTCTAGTCGATATTAGAATGAGAGCCCAAGCTACTTTTACCTGGGTTTTAAAGAATGAAACTCCAGTAGTTATCTAGTTTATCATCTCTGTCCTGCAAAACCTGAATTTTAGAATAAGTTGTTTGGAGGTAGGGATAAAGTATGCTTATTTGTAGATACGTATAACCATAGTGCTACTGTGACTTTAAATATTATGCCTTCCATGTTTTTCATTCGACCATGTAAGCTGACCATATTTCCTCAGCTAATTAATTGAGAGGACAGGATATTGAATACTGGGATTATGATTTAATTATATTGACTTTAAGGTCCTTGAAGGAAGATTATGTGTTTTATATTTCCTTTGTATCTACACAATGTTGAATATGTAAACATTGCTCAGGACATTTACTATGTAAATATATTAATGAAATATTTATACTTAACATTCTGGAGATGGTAACATAACCCCAAGTGAAATATTTTAGGTCCTAAAATAGGCCAGGCACTTGGGGACAAGGAAAAACTGATGGAGGCCTGGTTTTATGATTCCAGGGAAAACTGCCGTCTCCATCTTTGCATCAAGCCTATTTGGATAGTAAGTTACATGAATTTCACTTGGTGTCCCCCCCCATATAAATTAATTGGTCAAAGATGAGGCTTGATTAAAAGGACTATATCCTAAATTTTATGATAAAATAGAAAATGAAGGTCTTGTCTTATAATAATTCTGGAATTAGTCCTCAGTAAAATCTGATATTCCTAAATATTCTAGGGTCGTTCCCCCCAACTTCTTTTTTTTTTTTTTTTTTTTTCAGAACTCTGTGGTAATTTTAGTCATTCCTTGGTCTGAGAAATCAGAAACACAGATTTAAAACACGCTGATTGTAAAGGATGGTTATTTCCCTTTTTTTACATAGGAAAACTCTTTAAGTTCCTTGTATAATAATGGGGTGGAACAGATCACTCTAAGTTCTAAATCAATGTCTGTTTCAGTTAAGAAAATAGTTACCTTAAATATGTTCAAATTATCTTACTTCTAAAGAGAAGTTAATTTTCAGTGAAAAACAGCACAGTTCCAAAAGGAATTTTTCAATAATAAACTACATGCATTGGTTTTAAAAACTTTTCAAAGCAAGTACAGATTTTCTCAAACTGTGCTAAAAGAGTGGTTAACGCTAAAGTGCTGTCCCATATTGCCAAATATATGTTTATTTTCTATTTATGAGGATATTTGATTTTTTTAAATAAAATTCTTTGGGAAAAAGATAGATAGCTTAGAAAGTACGCTAACATGTCAGAATAGGCTTAATTTGTGTTTTTTTGTTCTATAAAGAATCTTAGACTTTTAAAATTCAAACTATATTTCTAGGATTTTTATGTAATTTAAAAAATGGGCATCTACACTAAATTGGAATTTTCCCAAGTAGTTATTTTAAAGAACACTAGTGTCAATTCTTAAGGATTAAAAGCAGCAGATATATGAGAATCTTAGATTCTATTAAAGGACAATAAAACCTGCTTTCTTATGGTGTCATGAATTTTTCCCCAAATGCTGAATCACTTCAAATGTGATATATCTACTTGTATTGCATTTTTATATTATTTAGTAACATTTACATTATCCTTTTATTATCATTATTAATTATTATTATTATTATTATTATTATTATTATTATTGACTTGCTTCAGGTCACAGAAAGATGAGTCCAACAAGATTTAAAGAAAATTTGATTTTTTGAGGTTTTTTTATTTTATTTTATGTTATGTTGATCACCATACATTACATCATTAGTTTTTGATATAGTGTTCCATGATTCATTGTTTGCGTATAACACCCAGTGCTCCATTCAGTACATGCCCTATTTAATACCCATCACCAGGCTAACCCATCCCCCCAACCCCTTCCCCTCTAGAACCCTCAGTTTGTTTCTCAGAGTCCATAGTCTCTCATGGTTCATCTCCCCCTCCGATTCCCCCTCCTTCATTTTTCCCTTCCTCCTATCTTCTTTTTTTTTTTTTTTTTAACATATTATGTATTATTTGTTTCAGAGGTACAGGTCTGTGATTCAACAGTCTTACACAATTCACAGATTCTGAGATGAGTTTTAAAAGCCTACTACTTCAACTTTCTGAAAGCTTGTCAAAGATTTACCATTTTGTCTATGTCCTTTTCTATGTACTAAACAATAATCCTTTCAAGGAGTTCCTGCCCCAGGAGAGATAAGCCTGATTAACTTCCATATGAAGTTTTATTTTTTTTTCTCCTCCTTCTTCTTCCTTCTTCCTCTTCATCTTCATCCTCCTCTTCTTTTTTTTTCTTTTTTGAGATCCAAGCTCTTCTCCATGATTGCTTATATCAGTGCTCTATTCCTCAAGCTATTTCATTTTGTTTGTTTTATTGTTGTTAACATAAGATTGCTTTTTTTTTTCAGTCACTATCCTAGCTTAAAGATTCTATCTCACATTTATTTCCCTACTTCCTACTTGGCTAATTATTTTAGAAATCTTAATATTCTCATTATCCTTTCTTTAGTTATATAATGCCATTTCTTAATAAAAATTTATAAAATTATCATTGGAAATACATACCTATTAGCCATCATCCACACGATATGACTTTCCATGTTCCAAAGAGATAAAATATTCTCATTATCCTCTTAAATGTGTGAAATGTGAGAGATGACTGTATAACGTTTTGATATGAGGTAGAGCCAGACAGTTTCAGTTCCAGTGCATTGCTGGAAAGAGACTCCAGAGAGGGCAATAGGTGGTGAGGAGCAGCTCTGGTTGGAAACATTTGCTATTTTCCATGGATACTGGGGATGGGATATGCATAATAGGCTCTGTCAGGCCAGTACCAGCTGGTTCCAACAAACGAATCTTTCCTTCCCACCCACTCCATCTCTCTTTCACGCTGCTGACATTTCCCCTATTGGAATCATTTTTCAGTGTGAGGTATTGCTTTCTGAATTCCCTAATTAAAATTTAATTGTTCTTTCAATAAGTATGCACCAGCTATCCATGTGGTTGGGACTAATATAACTCTGTGTATGGAGAGCTCACAGAAAGACAAATAGGTAGACACTAATTATATAGGAAAAGAGAAAAAACAAGTACAAAATATACTGGGGAGGTAAGTAAATCCTCCCACAAGAAATTTTATATTTACAAGAATTAAAATGCACAGATGCTGTATGTACAGCTTGATAAGTTTTGACAAATACATTCATGTGTACAATGATGTACTCTATAACCCTATGAAGATATAAACAGTTTCTGTCTTTCTGGTTTCTCGTGCTTCCTCCTGGTCAACCCTGATCACTCCCCAGAAGAAACGACTGTTCTGATTTCAAAAACAAATGATTAGTTTGCCTGTAGTTGTAGAAATTCATGAGAGTATAATCATAGACTCATAAATGCATACTCTTTTGAGTCTGGCTTCTAGCAAAATATTTTTGAAGTTTATCCATATTGTTAGGGGTATTTGTAGTTCATTATTTTCCACTGGCATTGTATAATATTTATTTTTCTTTTTTTATAATAGCCATCTCTTGACAAAGGATGTTTGATTTGTTTCAAGCTTTGGCTATTATGAATATTAGCTTTAATAAACGTTCATATACAAATATATTTGTTGGCATACATTTTTATTAACCTGGGGTAATTAGGAACAGAGTTACTGAGTCACAGCCTAGATGAATATGGAACTTTATTAGATAACTGCCAGGATAGTTGTCACAGTTTTTGTACCAGTTTGCTCTCCCATTGGTTATTACACATACTTGCCTACATCTGATGTATTGGTCTTTAATTGTCCATTCTGGCAGACCTGTAATGGTATCTTATTGTAATTTTAACTTGCATTTTCTTGATGACTAATGATATTGAATGATTTTTAAGATGTGTATTGAACATTTGCCCATTTCTGTACTACCTTTTGTAAAGTGTTTCTTAAACTCATCTAACTTTTTATTGAGCATTTTGTCATTTTTACTATTGAGTTGTAGGAGTTTTATATATATTCTGTACACATGGCTTCTTTCTTGTCAAATATATGAGTTGTGAATATTTTCTGTATATAGCTTATTTATTCATTTTCTTAAAAGTTCTCTTGATGAGAGAAGTGTCTGTAGTTGTTGAAATACAATTTAGCATTTTTCTTTTGTGGATCTGCTTTCTGTTTTCCCTTTTAAAGAAATGTTGCCAGCTCCAATTATGAAGATACTTTGTTTCTTCCTACAAGCTTTAAAATCTTTGCTTTAATATTTATGTTTGTGATCCATCTGAAATTACTTTTTATGTATGTTTGAGGTAACAGCAATTTATTCTTTTCCATATAGAGTTGTTCTAGCACCATTTGTGGAATAAAACCGTTGATTTCTTCAGTGCCTTTGTTAAAATTACTTGACAGTATGAGTCTATTTCTAGTCTTTCTTTTCTGTTCCATAGGTTTATGTGCCTATGCTTATGCTTTTACCAGCCTGTTAATTCCCATAGCTTAGAGTAAGCTGAAATCAGGTAGTATAATTCTTCCAGCATTATTCTTTTTCAAGATTGTTTTGCAGATAAAGACTTCACATATAACATTTTTTTGTGTTATCCTTGCAATATTGGGGGGAAATTTTCCATTGTATCCAAGATACCCTGTTTTTAAATAAATGTGTTTGTTATAATCTGTTGTTATGCTTGTAATAATCTGAAGTGGCATCCTCCCTTTCGTTCCCTTTATTGGTAAATGTTTTCTCTCTTTTTGTCTTAATAATTCTATTAGTGGATCTTAAATTGCTTTAATCTTATCTAGAGAACTTTCTTTTTGTTTGTTTATTTTCTGTTTTCTTGATATCCACACTTGCCTTCTTATTTACTTCCTCTACCTAGTGTGTGTTTAATGTATGCCCCCCCTTTTTTTTTTCAAGTTTTCTGAGGTGGAGTATGCATCATTGATTTTAAACCTTTCTTATTTTCTAATATATTTTTTTCCAGCAACTATATTATTTGCAATTCACAAAGTTTGATATGTTACATTTTTACCTTTTAAATTCAGGCATTTTATATTTTCCTTTTAAATTTTTTCTTTAATGCATGAGTTACTTAGAGGTATGTTATTTAATTTGCAGTTATCTGGGGGGTTTTAAAGATATATTTGCTATTGATTTCTAATTGAATTTTATTAGGGTTAAAGAACTAATTTTTTTTGAAGATTTGTCTCTGTTAAAATTCATGAAAATTTGTTATCTGGCCAAACAAATGGTCTGTTGCAGTGAATGTTCTTTATGCACTTACAAAGAATTTCCTTTATATTGGTTTTTTTTTTTTTTTTTTTTTTTTTTGGTATATTGCTCTATAATGTCAATAAGGTTATGTTGGTTTATCTTGTGCAGTATTCTTAACTCTAGTGACTTTTGTCTGTTTTTTTAGCCATTATTGAGAGAGTTTTTTTTTTAACTCCAACTTTATCTATCTGATTCTTTATTTTGAAGATTTAATTAATTTTACACATATTTAAGACTGTAATATCTTTCTAATGAAAAGTCCTTTTATCATTGTGGAATTTATTTTTTTGTCTTGTTTATTGTTTTTTCTGAAGTATACCTTGCCAGATATCGACATAGGCAAATAAGTTTTCTTAAGTTTAGTGTTTGTATGTTGTATCTTTTTTCCATATTTTTCAGTTTGCCCATCACATATGTACACATGCTTATTTTATAAATATCTTCTCTGATTTTAATATAGTTAAACCTTCACATTTACTTTATATTTATATTTTATATTTAAAGTATGAAATAGGTATTTATATGTTAAAATATAGAATAAGTTTCACCCATATGGTTCTGTAAAATTTTCAGCCATTATTTCTTCAAATATTTTTTTCTCCTCTATAATTATTCTTCTCTAATTCTTGTATTCAAGATACATACATTAGACTACTTATTATTGTCCTACAGGTCATCAAAAGATTATTCTCTTTTTCATTCCTTTTTCCACTCTTTTTTAACATTGCTTAATTTCATTTGCTATATTTTTAAATTCATAGATCTTTTAATCTTCAGTATCCAATTTACTGTTAAGTTTATCTAGTGAAAGTTTAGATATTTTATTTTTCTTTTGTAGAATTTTCATTTGATTCCTTGAATAGTTTCTGTTTCTTTTCTGAGGTTGCCCATTTATTCACACATTATTTTATTCTTTATTGCTTGAATGCTAATTCGAATACATGACCTGTCTGTAGGTTTTGTTCTATTGATGGGTGTTTGCCTCACTATGGATTTCATTTTTTCTGTTTCTTCACATGCCGTGTAAACTTGTAATTGAAAATTTCTGATCTTTTGGATGACTACCTTGTTGAAATTCTAGATTTTATTTCTTTAAAGATTGTAGATTTTTATTCTTGCAGGCAGTATATTTATGATTGGATCAGATTGCTCTGTCAAGGTTTATTTGAGGCCTAGTTGGAGCAGATCCAGAATAGCCCTTTCAGGAGGGCTAGAGTAGTTATAATTCAAGACATGGCCTCCGGTGGACATTTTCTTCCAGGCCATGCCGAGTCTTAACCCTGCAGGTAGATAGCTTATAATTTAGCCAGAGACACAGAGTACTACATGCGGATTTCTTAAGCTTTTTCTTTGTGTGGTTCTCTCCTCTCCAGTATACTCACCCTCAGATTTCAGCCTGCCCTGACCTGTGATTTCTGTTTCCTCTACCCAGTGAGATTGTTTTATGGAATACATAGTTCAATTTCTTGGAGAAATATTTCTCCAACCTGGTATCAGTGGAATCCTGGGCTTACTTAGAAGGATTCTTGTAAGTTTAAAATTTGTTTTGGTGTTCATACTTAAGCTTGAAAATTTTGAATAAAATTACATAAAATTAATAAAATTCAAGCAGTTTTGAGGTACACGTGAAGTTGTAGGATGGCTATGAATTGAAGCCAAAATTGCAAAATTGCATATTTTTTCTCATCATGTCTTATCAGCATAGGAAAGGAAGAAAATAAAAGTGGTTTTGCATGATTTTTGTGTTAGCAGGACAGAGTTCTCAGTTCTCAAAACATTAAGGAAGTGGGAGAATATAAAATGCTCATTTAAAGTGGGCACTTCCCAAGAGATTCATAAATCAGATAGGCTTAAGTATCATATTTCTTTTACACAAAGGTAATAGGCACATCTCAAGCACTTCCAAAGAAAGTATTTCAATCCCCAAATTTGATCAAATTATTCAGTTCATACATCTAATATCTGACTCTCTACTTGAAAATGTATGAAAATTGTGACATTTGTAAAACTCCACTTGAATGTATTTATATATCTCAACCATATACAAAGCTAACGACCACCTCTATTCCCTCTAAAACCATGCCATCCATATCATTTTCTGTAAGGAGGAACACGTTAGAGCATAAAAGTGTAAATTAGGATTGTCTCAGAAAAACAAGAGAGGTATGTTCACACCAGCCGTGGTTGTAATGGCACCATAATCCACTCACTTATTAAAGGTAGAAACTATTTTTTTAATGGTAGCAACTGTTAATACATCTTCATTCTATGTTTTCTTTCTCCATCCTCACACCCAATCCATCAAAAATTACTGATTGTATTATCTACAAAATAAACCTGATATATGTCAATGTATTTTAATTTCTACTGCTACCACCTTGATAGAGAAGATAAAAATTTCTCATGTTGACTGCTCTAACAGCTTTTCTATATCTACTCCTTGTCCCCTCAACTACACACTCCACAGGGCAACAAAAGTGCCATTAAAATGTACGTTAGATCATGTTAATATCTCCATTAAAATCCCTTTAATATCTTTTCACTGCAATTGTTTTTATTAAAGACTTTATATTTTTAGAGCAGTTTTAGGTTCACAGTACAACTGAGGGGAGAGTATAGAGATTTCCTGAATACACTCTGCCCTTATGCATGTATAGCCTCCCCTGCATGAGCATCCCCCACTAGTATGTATAGTTGTTACAACTGATGAACCTATATTGACACATCATAATTACCAAAGTCCATAGTTTCAATTAGTGTTTACATTTGGTATTGTACATTGTGTGGGTTTTGGACAAATAGGAATAATGGCTTGTAGCCGTTGTTACAGTACCATAAAGTGTATTTTTCACTGCCTTAAAAATCCTCTGTGCTTATCCTTCTGCCTTTCCCTCCATCCTCACCCAAGCTCCGGATACCACTAATCTTTTTACTGTCTCCATAGTTTTGCCTTTTCCAGAATGTTGTATAGTTGGAATCATACATTATGCAGACTTTTCTGAACGGCTTCTTTCACTTAGTAATACGCATTTAAGGTTCGTGTCTTTTCATGGCTAGATAGCTAATTTCTTTTTAGCACTAAATATATCATTCCCTAGATGTATCACAGATTATTTATCCATTCACCTGATGAACACCTTGATTGTTTCCAAGTTTTGGTAATTATGAATAAAGCCCCTACAGTCGAGGGTGTGCAGGGTTTTGTGCAGACATAAGCTTTCAGTTCCTTTTGGTAAATACCAAGGAGTATGATAGCTGGATCTTATGGTAAGAGTATGTTTTGTAAGAAACCTCCAAAGTGTCTTCCAAAGTGGCTGCACCATTTTGCATTGCCACCAGCAGTGAGCAAATGTTCCTGTTGCTCCACATCCTTGTCAACATTTTATGTCAGTGTTCTGGGTTTTGGACATTCTGATAATCGTGTTGTGGTATCTCAGTGCTTTTTCAATTTCCACTATAATTAAAATAAAAAAATTAGGCATTCTTTTCATGACTCACCAAGATATGTCATAATAAGGTCCTTACCTAATTTTCAATTTAACTGTTTATGACCATCCTTCTCAAGTGCTGTGTTCTAGCCCAAGTGATGATTAAGTTCATCAGCCACTGCAAATTCTTTCCAGGCAGAGGGTCAACATGCATGCTTTTCCTTCTGCTGGGAGGGTTCCGCTTCCACTCTAATGGACTTCTGATCCATTAGGTATCAGCTTAAATATTTCCTTTTCTGAGAGATTTTCTCTAATAACTACCCTATGTGAATGGATGTTTTATGCCGTTCTGTAGTTTTTCCATCTCCATCTTTTAATTTCAGTTCATTATTACAAGTACTATAATTGCAAATACTTAGTTTTACTTTATAATCTTTTTCCCTGACTAGAATAAAAAAAACAGTGATGATGGTATCCAAATCTATCTTATTTCCAAGATATTCTGATACCACACAATTTCAAGTAAATAGTGGAACCTTAAATATTTATTGACTGCTGAGTAAAATGAATTGCTATAAAGAACATTGACTTGTTTCCATTCACCTCTCATGAAATAGATGGAACTGATTTTGGAGAGAAACCTTAAAGGTCATTTAGTTAAATAGCTGACTTCACTGAGACTCCCCTTGACAGATATATATCCAGATTTTGTTTGAGTGCTTCACCCTGAGAAGATTAGCAGTGTCATCCTCCTGAACATATATAGAGACTGAAGTAAAGCAGAAAAAATATCCTCTCTAAAAATAAGTACTTTTTTTCAAAGCTAAATAATAAAGTCTAAAGAAAATCCTGAGTTTGCTATTTTCAGTGGTTTGCCTGTATTTTCTGCATTGCTAATGCCTTTCAAATGTCCTGGGTGCTGGAAAATAGCATGAGTAATTAAAAATGCTAACAAGCAAAGCAGTTTCAATCAGTGCAAACAGGACAATGGCAGCTTACTGACACACTTAGTTACAACTTATTTTCTAGTAATACTTCGTATATATATTTAGTGTGTGCGTGTGTGTGTGTGCGAGCGCAAGCACACACTTTCACACGCACGCTTCTTTTCTTTCGTTATGCCAGGAAAGAAGTTCTGTCTATTTCAAGTTATAGAAAATCTCAAATCTCCCAGACTTGGACCATGCTTCTGTGAATCCCAACTTCAGTTTCCTAATGTTTGAGCACTTTTTTCATTTCTTTTGCAGATTTCCCTTAGCTCTGTAGTATAATAGTGTGTGGCTACTTTGCTTGTTGTGTTTATTGTGGGAAGGTGCTATCATATAGTTAAAGTTTTCTGTAAATATGTAGTGACAGTTTCATATAGCATTGACTTTTTTCTTGACCAGTTATATATGCCAATAACAATACTCTAAAACCAGTGAAACTTTTATTTTAATAGGTATGAGAATAAGCTTTCCTAACATACCTCCTAAGATGTATGCTGAATGCAGAATATGCTATCATAATATGTAAAACCAGAAAAGAATACCCCTAGGCCTTTTTCTATTAATTTTGCCAGAAATAGATGATAATATTTTCAGACTATAAAAGTCTTTGTTCTTGAGTTAATAATTACTCTTGACATTCATATCTCTAAATATTAGTAAATGGTGAATTTGTATGTTTCCATTATTAAAAGTCATTCTCTAATACTAAAAATCCTTGTAAAATATTTCTTTGAATGTCTGATTATAAACATTCCAAATATGGTACTGAAATATTGTTTTAGATTAGGATGTCCTTTGCACATAGTCTTCACTCTATCATGAATGGAAGTTAAATTTTCCCTTAACTTCTCATTAAAATTGGTAATTAGTAGGCATTTGGATCAGATCCTAAAAATATAAATGTTGAGAGCCATCATTAAATTGTTTCAGGTGCTTTAAAACCCCCCACAAATTAGTAATGTTTATCTATTGTGTTCACTATGCTAAACAAATACCAAAGCATCTAATCAATTTAGTAAATATTACAAATCAAATTTTAGAAATCTGTCAACTGAGCAAAAGAAAAATGACTTTGACTAATTGAATTATCATGATATGGGAAAAATTTAAATTTGAATATATATAGAAACGTGTGTTTATGTTTCTTTGCATGTGTGTGTTGTGAAGGGAAAGAATGGATATCAGAATATGAAAACAGTTCATGGTACAATGGGTGTTTTGTTCCATTTTATGTTGTACATTTTTAGATTTTGAAGTGAGACAGAAATATTATGCCTCTTGATGAGCACTGGGTGTTGTATGTAAATGATGAATCACTAAATTCTACACTGAAACTAATGTTGTACTGTATATAAACTGACTGGAATTTAAATAAAAATGTGAAACTAAAGAAAAGAAAAAGAAATATTGTGCCTCTTCTAAAGTAAAAGATTTATCTTTTTCATTTTTTTCATTTTTGGACATGTGGACTTAGAGTTGTGCATATTATATCAAAAACTGAAACAAAACTAAAATCTCTATTTCCACAAACTTCTGCAATGCTATTAGCTAGAGAAACTATATTCTAATCAGTTTGAATGCATCTGGGCTAAGTATTTTATAACATGGTTGTTTTTAGTTATAAAATAGTATATATTGACTTTTAAAGTAATAGCAAGAGGGACTTTACATAAACTATGTTTAAAATTAAAATTTTTCTGTAAAAGTGTGTCCATATATACAGTCTGTACCTTACTTTCTCTTAATAATTATCACAGAACTATCAACAGAGATAACATATGTAAGATATTTTAGTTGAAAAATAAAATCTCTCCTTGGAAAGCAATATAAATGTATTTCTGGCTCATTTATCTCAGGTTTTGTATTTGTTTTGTGAAAGGTGTTACTGTAAGGATGTTATCAATTAACTGAATATATTAATACTGACAAGTCAGTTTCCTGTTTCACTTAATTGGTGATGACCTGTGGTTATCCTAAAAAGTTTAAATGAGGTATTTCATGATGTCTGTCGTACTAAGAATATAGAAAATTGCTGTGAATAATTCTCCTGATGGTTTTGTAGGTTAAATGTTACTGCCTAAAAATAAAAACATCTCTAACAGCAAGGACTACATTTTTTAGATGTGTTTCTTTCCAGGGGCTGGGGTACTTAAGTGCTGAGAAGCAAATACAGTTTGCCAAGTTTTGCCTTCTTTGAGATATTGGTTTTACTTATTACAAGAAAAGAAGAAAAGAAAGGAAGAGTAAAATAAATGCTTATTTTTCTATTCATTGATTTCTTTCAAATTGCCACATAGATCTGATGTGAAGGAGTTCTTTGAAGTTTATTTTCTTCCCAGTGCTCTAGTACTAGAATTTTCTCATGCCTTTCATAATAGTGATTGAGCATGGTTATGAAAGAAAAGCTTGAGCCACTGCTTTCAGTGACACCTCACTTCTTCAGAAAGTGCTAAAGATATTAACTTTGTCATAGGAAAGTCTGCCTGGCTTCAGTGTTTCAGATACAATATACCTGATTTGTTTGAGTTTCATTAGTTTTGTTAAGGAAGCATGCAGCATTTAATAGCATGTAGCTTAACACTTTAAAACATGGTAATTTGAGGGGCGCCTGGGTGGCTCAGTCAGTGAAGCATCCGACTCTTAATTTCGGCTCAGGTCATGGTCTTGGGGTGGTGAAATCGAGCCCCACATGGGGCTCCACACTTGGTGGGAAGTCCACTTGAGAGTCTCTTCCTCTCCTTCTGCCCCTCCCCAGCTTATGCACTCACACACTCTCTCTCTCTCTGAAATAAATAAATAAATCTTTTTTAAAAACTTGGTAATTTGAGACTTCAATAGGTAAAGTAACTCTAGAAATACAGTTTTTAAAAATTCAGTGGGTGCTCCTTAACCCACTGGTTACTATTTGTAAGTCAAAAGCCACACAAAGGAGAAAAACATCTCTTGCAGAAATTGAGATAATACTTCTAATATCTGTTTGAATACCTAAAAGTTTACCATGGTTTTAGATGAGTAAGTTCTAGAGATGTGCTATATGACATTGTGCCTATAGTTAACAACATTAACCATGTTAAACTGTATTGTACACTTAAGAATTTGTCAAGAGGGTTGATCTCATTTTATGTGTTCTTACCACACGCACTTACCACACACACACACACACACACACACACATCTTGGTTTAGATCGAATGAGTTTTAGGCATAAAAACAATTTGGGTTGGGAGAGTGTTTTGTGGAGTGACTGGTAGGAGGAGAATCAAACATGTTCATTAATAGCAGTAGGTTACCAGCTAGGTAAATGTATCATATTTGCAAGGATTAAAACAAAATTCATTTCTGGTAGTTATTGCCTAAGTAATTTGGAAACAAGTCCCCCCTGAGAATAACTAGAAGATCTATACAATTTATTTTCTTTAATGTTTATTTGAAGATATTAGAAAGCTAACAATATAGCAAAGAAATTTGTAGTTAATCTTTAGGAGAAGAGGAAAATCTGGAAAAATGAGCTAAATATTTGGGGCTGCTTTTCTCCAGGGGTGTCTAGTCCAAATAAAAACTTAGATATTTAAACTGCATTAGAAAATTAGTACATAGATAGTTTGAAACTAAAACGAAGGAAAAAAATACCATTTAATCACAAAAAGAAAGCTGAAGAAGCTATATTGCCAGACAAAGAGTATTCTAAGGCAGGAAACTTTGTTAGAGATAAAAGGGGGCATTTCTTATGGTAAAGGGATCAAGCCATCAGGAATACATCCTATGTATGTATGCACTTGATAATGTCTTCAAAATACAAAAAGTAAAATCTCAAAAACAGCAAAGGAAGAGAAGAGAAATGATTAAGACTTTAACATACTTCTCTTATTAGCTAATAGGGAAACACAAATTGAAGTAAATAACAAATTTGACTAATGAGAATGTATAGAATATTATACCCCAAATTAGGAGGATTTATACTTTTCAAGTACACTTAGACAATTTACCCTCCAAAAATAAAAATACATTGTATTCTGGGCAATAAATAAAGTCTCAAAAGTCCGTATCCGTATCCAGGTCCTGGGTTAGAGCCCCACAGCAGGCTCTTTCCTCTCCCTCTCCCTCCACCCCTCCCTTCCACTAATGCACTCTCTTAAATAAATAAATAAATAAATAAATAAAATATTTTAAAAAATAAATAAAATCTTCCCAAATGGAAAACCCCAGGCTCATATGGCTTCACTGGTGATTTTTTCCCAAATATTTAAGGAAAAAAATAGTATTTTCATAAACAGTTCCAGGGAATAGGAAAGAGAGAACACTTAGTGGCTCTTTTTATAAATCCAGCATAACCTCAATTTTAATACCTATCAACCTCAATATGGAATGGAAAATTATAGAGCAAAACAACAACAAGAACAACAAAAACCCAAAACTATTAAGATAGATGTGGTAGTCTGTTGCATTGACAAACTCTAATGAACCTCTCAGTATTCATGCTCTTGTGGAATTCCATTTTCCTCAGTCAGGCCCAAACCTATGAAATGATTTGGCCAATAAAATGTGGTAAAAGTAATGCAGTGCAATTTCTGGACATAAGTTTAAAAAAGGTCCGGCAAACACAAACATGCACATATTTTGCATTATTGGGAACTTTAGGCAACATGTAAGAAATTCATTTATCCTCCTGGAGAGACCACATCAAGTGGCTACATGGACAGAATTTCTGTAACTACATGGAGCTACTAGGCATGCTGTTCCATTATTCCAGCTAACCTCATCCTCAACCAGCCCATTATATGTAACTACATGAGGAAGCAACACTAGGAGAAAACCCACCCAGCTGTGTTCAGTCCAGACTTTAGATTTGTTTAAAACTCTTAAGTGATTTGTCATGCAACATAGATAAGTAAAGTAATAGGATATCTTATATCTGAACAGTTCTGATCTTAGATATACAACAAAAATGGATCTATAGATCATGAAAATACATGTGCTGGAATATTTCTGGCACCATTATTTATATTAGACAAAAACCAGAAAACATACATCAATCAGCAATAGGAAGGATAAAAATATCAGCATGTTTGGAACACTATACTGCAATGTAAAATGAACAGCTGCATTCAACTAATTGAATGAATTTCACAAATAGAGGCTCTGCAACTGAAGCCAGACACAAGAGTACTGAATGAATCCACTTATAGAAAGGAAAAATGCAAACAAATCTAAGCCATACTGTTAGAAGCCAGAGCAATGGTTATCCCGGGCAAGAAAGTTTAATGAATAGACAGAAGCAAGACAGGGTGTTCTGAGGTATTGGTACTATTTTTATTCTTGTTCTTATTCTGAGTGATAAGAGGAGTGTGCTTCAGCTGAGAAAATTTATTGAGCTGTACACTTACGTGAATTTTACTTCAACAAAAAGTTGAGAAACTTAGATGCAAAGTGACAAGAATGACAAAGACATTCTTGAAGAAGGTGAGAATACGGACTTTAATCAATCTGAAGACTTATTATACAGCTCTAATAATTAAGAAAGTATATTATTAATGAAACAGCAGACGAGCAAGGAAACAGAAGAGAATCGGTAATAGACTTACGCATGTACATTGATTTATGACCAAAATTACATTATATTACTGTGGGACAAGGCATGATCCTCTCAATAAATGGTGCTGTTTCAGTTGACTATCTGTTGGAAAAATCACAACCTGGCTCTTTACCCTAACTTTACCCTAAATCATTTCAAAATTTATTACAGATCAAAATGTGAAAGTCTAAATAATAAAATATATTGAGAATATCTTTTTGATTTGGGGACCAGGGATATTTTATTTTATTTTATTTTTTTAAGATTTTATTTATTTGAGAGAGAGAATGAGATAGAGAGAGCATGAGAACGGGGAGGGTCAGAGGGAGAAGCAGACTTCCTGCTGAGCAGGGAGCCCGATGTGGGACTCGATCCCGGGACTCCAGGATCATGACCTGAGCCGAAGGCAGTGGCTTAACCAACTGAGCCACCCAGGCGCCCAGGGGGACCAGGGATATTTTAAACAGGACACAAAATGAAATAAACAAAGTACAATTTAATAAATGGAACTGCATTGAAATTAACATCTGGCTATCAAAAGAGACCATTAAGAAAAGGAAAGGAGCAAAATGGGAGAAGATAATTGCAGTATATATAATTGGTAAATGGCTTATATCTAGGATGTAATAAAAACAAATAAACTTCCATAAATCAGTCAAAAAATAAAGGTGACCAAATATGTGAAGAGACATGCTATTCAGGTTGTAAGGTGGTATATGAAAGAGTACTCTATCTCATCAGTCATCATAGAATACAAATTAAACCCAACATATACTTCTATATACCTGCCAGAATAACTAAAATTAAAGAGACTGACAATACTTAAAATTAGTAAGGATATTAAGCAGTGAAAACTCTTATATCCTGCTGTTACCATAAATTCATAAACCACTTTGGAAAATAGTTTGATAGTAGCTACAGAACTTAAACATGTATATCTTAAGATTTAGTTATACCATATTTAATTAACTAACTGGAATTTAAATAAAAACTTGAAAAAATTATACCTTCAAAAAAAAAAGAGAAATAAAAGCATTTATATGTACACTGAAAAACTTGTAGAAGAATGTTCATTGTAGTATTTATAATCACTTCAGGTTGGAAACAACTCAAATGTCTGTTGCCAGGATAAATAAATCTATTTTATTTATCTTACTTATGTTAAGGTATGTATGTATTTGTGTATAATAGTATACCGTAATAGAAATGAACAACTATAACTATGAATTGTAACATGATGACTGGATCAAAAATGATGTGCTACGGTGAGTGCTGTGAATTGTGTAAGACTGCTGAATCACAGACCTGTACCTCTGAAACAAATAATACATTATATGTTAGGAAAAAAAAGAAGAAGAAGAAGATAGCAGGAAGGGAAAAATGAACGGGGGGGAATCGGAGGGGGAGACGAACCATGAGAGACTATGGACTCTGAAAAACAAACTGGGGGTTCTAGAGGGCAGGGGATGGGGGATGGGTTAGCCTGGTGATGGGTATTAAGGAGGGCACGTACTGCGTGGAGCACTGGGTGTTATACGAAAACAATGGATCGTGGATCACTACATCAAAAACTAAAGATGTAATGTATGGTGATTAACATAATAAAATAAAAAAAAGAAAAGAAAGAAGATACAGAAAATTGAAAGGTACATATAATGCAAGAGTCAGTTTATTTAAAGTTCAAAAGCAGGCATGACCTATATGTAGTGTTTAGAAATCAAAGCATTCGTTTCCATCTGGAGAGAATGATGGATGTACTAGAAAGCAAAAGGAGGGCACGTTCTGCATGGAGCACTGGGTGTTATATGCAAACAAGGAACATGGAACACTACATCAAAGACTGATGATGTAATGTATGGTGATTAACATAACATAATAAAAAAAAAGAAATGTAAAAAAAAAAAGAAAGCAAAAGGAGTGCTTCTCAAGAGTTTTGAATATTCATAATATAGAATAGTCCATTAACCTGAATTTATACTTAGTGTCTATCTATCATCTATGTATATGTTATTTCACTCAGAAGGTTAAGAAAAATGTGGACTAGAATCAACATTTTGAATTCTGTTACAAAACAAGTCTTTTGTCAAGATATGATTTAATAAGATGATATGTGGCCAGTATGTTCCTCTAGATACAATAAAAATAAAATGTATTCACGCTAACCAAAAGAGAAACTTAACTGATACTGCCTTAAGCAAAACAATTTTAAAAGGAATAAAATAGATGAGGGGGATTAAGAGTACACTTACCATGATGAACACTGAGTAATGAATGATGTATAGAATTGTTGAATCACCATATTGTACACCTGAAACTAATATAGCATTCTATGTTAACTATACTGGAATTAAAATAAAAAAAAATTAATAAAAAATAAAAGGAATAACCTTTATTTTAAACAAATGAGCTAATATAAGACCAAAAACAGCAAGCTGTGCCATTTTTAATGCTATATAATTCCACTTACATTGCAGTTTTCATAAATTGTTAATTTTTTAAAAAGAACTTCTATGACAAAATTTAATAACTATGGGAGGTACTCATTACATATCCTAAGCATAAGAATTACCATTTCCTTTGTAAAATCTTTTTTAATGACACTGAATTGGGAATTCTAAGATAATTGTTTCTCTGTTTCAGCAGCATATTGGTTATTTATTTAGCACAGATACATCCATGATGCTTTGGAATAAATAGAACTGCAAGGACTTACACATTAGATAATTAAGATTATAAAACAATTAAAATGAAAATAAACATGCCACATCTGAATAAAAGGACTATGGAAAGAAACTTCTACAGCACGTCTGTATTGTCATTGGCATATAAGATTGCTGAGTAAATCTGCCCATGTGTAAACCTCTAAGGGTAGGGGCTTACACATGGGCAGATTTACTAAAACAATATTATATGCCAACGACCATTCTGACATGTGGGAAATAAGAGAATAGAAATTGAAATATAATAGTAAGGGTGATTTGTTTTTGACCTAGTAATCTGAGAGAATTAATGTAATTTTCACTGTATTTCCTCACCAAATCTGCTGTTTTTCCTTACATTTCTTTAATCTTCTGAAATCAGTCTTCCTTTTTCACTCTCCAGTATCTACAGTGACTGTACCATGTTACAGTGAAGTATTACGTTAATTAAATGAATGGTTCTGGTGATAAAGATAGAGGAAATGCATGAAGTGAGTAAAAACTATGGCATCTCCGTTCTCCTCTTTGAGCTACAGCACTACACACTGATTAATAATCAGAGGGAATCCCGTCTTGTCAGCTTCTACTTTCCACAAAATGACAAATGCATGCAAGAAGGAAGAATGGATAAAGTTCGAAATGACCATAATTCAACTTTGTGTTCTGTGTGTTTTACATATGTTTGTTTTCTCTCCCTCCCTCTCTCTCCCTCTCCATCCTCCTTTGGCTTTAGTAATGCACTTTTATAAAAATTTATATTAAACACAAACATGCATGTGGGTGCGCACATACCTGTGGCATAATAAGCACTGTTTTATATTTTTTTCCTTTTCTGTGTTATTTGCTGGGGAAACATTCATAAATGGAAAAAAAACAGTTAAATAAAAATGGAAAACAAGCTAATTTGAACTGGAGTGGAAAAGAATTTAAAAAAAAGATATAATGTGGATCATTTGGAAGGCTCGTGTGTTTATTTTTTTAAAGAAAAGAAGGAAATTAAGCACATGTTTTACTTAGATTTTAGAAAGACAAAAATTCTTAAGAGGACTGACTGTTTATTCAAGTTTTAAGGATCTTGGGATCAGCTGTTAATGAATCATAGAGGCCTCATTCATTTTGCAGTCAACCAGAGAGCCATTTAGTTTTATGGTTTTCTCCCTCAAAAGCTCGCAGGGCACCTTATAATTCAATTATATTATAAGTACCCCTAAGACTTTTAATTACATAAGGCAGATGAGTTTTATTCTTGAATTTCTCTGAGATATACTTGAATAAACATGCATTGAAGTTTTGAGTCCTGCTTTCCCCTTGAACAAAAGAAGACATATAAATGACACTGTCTTAGTTATTAAGGAAAGTAAGCTGTCTTATTTTCACTCCAAGTTCTCTAAAGGACCTTTCTCTCAACTGACCCCACAAAAGATAATTTGACAATCCCATTAGACACAGTATCATCTATAATATGCTAAGAAAGGGAAGAGCCTGAGAAGTCCTCAGGAAATTTCCCATTCCTTCTGTAACTTTTCCCATCCTTATCCCTTTCTTAACTAAGACTATGCCATTGACTGGCTCTACAAAATCCAAGAAAGAATATTAGCAAAATAAATAGTTGACAAAAAGTCCAATGTTATTAGGAGAATTGTGTTGCCATGTATCCTGTTCCCTTTTATATAAAGAACTGAATCCACTATGCAGGCTGAATTCAAGCCAAACCAATAAATAAATAAATATGGGTTTAAATTATTTTTTTTTCCCTAGTTTGCTTGAGAGAGCACTAGTCCTAAGTAATGCTATCAGAATAAAGCCTAAATAAATTTAGGAAAAACTCTGTTCCATACATATATATTTCAAGATCTCATAATGAAAATTACTATATTAAGACTTCTGAGATGTATTGCAATGGAGAAGTCTGTTTTGCGCTTTAACACATTATCTCTCAAAACTATTGGCCAGAGAGCTCTATTCTCCAAGTACTTGCTCTCTGCTTATACCAGCATTTTGCAGAATATACCTTGATAAACTCTTCTTTGGTGTAAACAACAAATATGTTTGGGAAAATGGTATACCAAGCTAATTTTTTTACCTACTATTCTAGATGAAATTATAAAGATTATAGTTTTAATAATCTCTAAATATATGCTTGATACTTTTAGGATTTGGCCTGTAGTTTTCTTGTACTAGAGGACATCTTTACTATAAAATGTTTATATACAACTGATAATAATTTTATATCTGAAGTAGCACATTTCTTTTCTTTCAAACACAGATATTTGCAGTAATTTGTCAAAGACATTTTAGGAATATTGTAAATTAGTTCTTGTTTACCTGCATTAACTGATTTAGTCATTCAGTACATATAGTTAGCCACTGTGGCAAGGCATGGAATGAAATAATACTAAATATAATAATAATTTGTAATTAACAGTTATTAAGTACTTTCTATTGATTTCACATGTGTTATCTCGGTTCATCCCAAATAGTGCCCTATAAGGTGGAACTATTGTTGTTCCCATTTTCTAATATTAAAAAAAATAACTTAAAGACTAAGAAATTTGCCCAATATCACATCACTATTAAAATACATAGCTGAAATTTGACCCTTGGCAGTCTTGTCCCAGATTCTGTGCTCTGTATTATGCAATAGAATGAGTAATACAGAGATGAATAAGATAGGCTTCCCTTGGGAAGTTTAAAATCCACTGAAAGAACCGCGCCTACAAACAGATATGGGAAAACAAATGGACAATGACAATAAAAGTGAAATGAGAGATTACAAAGAAATGAACATATATGAGTCAAAGGAAAAAGTGAGAAGTTCAGTGTTAGATATGTCTACTTACAATGGCAGGGGTCATCTGGGTGGAGATAATAAAGAAAGAATTGATAATCCTTACAAGAGTTCCAGAAAGAAGTTAGCATGAAAATATAATTATGAAGTTGTCAGGAGGTGTGCTTGGATGGCTCAGACGGTTGAGTATCCAACTCTTGATTTCAGCTCATGTCCTGATCTCATGGGTAGAGGGATTGAGCCCCTATCGGGCTCTGCGCTCACCATGGAGTCTGCTCGAGACTCTCTCTCTCTCCCTCTGCCGTCCCCGGACTTGTGCGCAAGTTTTCTCTTTCTCTCAAATAAATAAATAAATAAATAAATAAATAAATAAATAAATAGTTCTTAAAAAAAAGAAGGAAGTTGGGGTGCCTGGGTGGCTCAGTCATTAAGCGTCTGCCTTCAGCTCAGGTCATGGTCCTGGGGTCCTGGGATGGAGCCCCGCATCGGGCTCCGTGCCCCGCGCGGAGCCTGCTTCTCCCTCTCCCACTCCCCCTACTTGTTCCCTCTCTCTCTGTGTCTCTCTCTGTCAAATAAATAAATAAAATCTTAAAAAAAAAGTGTAAAAAAAATTAAAAAAAGAAGTTGTCAGGATATAAGTTGAAATCAAAGGAATCAAGTAAAGCAAGAAGATAATGTGACAGGATAAATCCTGGTTAATATTAGCAATTAGCCTGTGATATTAAGGAGTGGCGGATATTTTTCTTGCTAATGTTCTCAATGAACAGGAAACATTAATCCATTTATACTGCTCATTTCATAATATGGCTAAGTTATATGGGGAGCAATATAAATAATAAAATAAGTATATATTTTAAAATTCTATAATGAATCTGGCATTTTTATTTAATTTTTAAAATTTTTTATTTTATTTAATTCAATTCACTTTAACAAATGTAACTTGTGAAAGAAAGGAGTAGAATTTCTTATCAATGTAAGACTATTTATAATTTCATCCTCTTTGTTAAGAATCAGAGTAGACACAATGAAGTTGTCATCTGTGAGTGGTCAGGGAGTAACTGCCAGAATGAAGAGAATTACATTCTCTGGGCTCAAAATGCTAATACAGTTTCTGTATAACAGATTTTCATTGTGGTGCAGGGTAGTTTCATTAGCAATGGTAATGAAAGTCACATTTTACCATAAAAGGCAATATAAATTCAAACCTTTTTTTTTTTTTTTAACAGTTCCTATTAACTTTACAAAAATAAACAAAATTTTAAAAATTAGCAAGCATTTGAAGCTAAAAATATGCTTTGGAAGTTAATTTTATTATCGCTCAAGTTATGAGTTAAGCTTTTTCTCTACTCTTATTCTTAACTACATCTACAAACTGGTCTTTGTACATTTGAGTGTGCTTATGTGTATGGGGGGAGGCAGGCTGTGTATGTGTAACACTCATCTAGCAATTTTTCTGAGTACATAGCCTCCTAGATCTAGACGTCGATATAGTTTTATTTTATGTCTTTGAGTAAGTGACCTTTCCATTTCCTGAAGTATAATACTGCCTATTCAATTCCAGTTCTTCAGATTTAAATTGTGTACTTCTTACACTGAAAAATGTT
Organism: Phoca vitulina; assembly: GCF_004348235.1. Taxonomy (NCBI): domain Eukaryota; kingdom Metazoa; phylum Chordata; class Mammalia; order Carnivora; family Phocidae; genus Phoca; species Phoca vitulina. The sequence continues at coordinate 44,123,062 of NW_022589709.1, forward strand.
AATGTACACATTTATTGAAAGCTCCGTCTGTTATTAATTGGGCAAAAGCAACACTTCCAGTGCACTTTTTTTTTTAATTGTTTCAGGGATAACTCTATCCTCCCCCACACACCAATTTAATTATTGCATGCTAAATTACCCTGTCTTTCATGGGTATTGTTTTGTTTCTAATATTTATAGAGTATTACTCAATTGTTGAATTTTAAAATAGCATTCTAGCCTTTTTTCTATATTGCTGATTCTAAACATTTATTTTGCACTGTCCCCATCATATTGTCCATTGTGTTACTACCTGCATCATCTATTTATAGAATCCTAGGCTTTGTTCACATTTGAACTTTTTTGCAACTTAGCCAAATACAAATCAAATCCCGTGAACTATACCAAATACAAATCAAATCCCGTGAACTATACCAAATAGAAATGATTGTGAGAAAAATAATGTTCTAAAGCATGGTTGTGTTAATAGTAGTAGTTCTTTGGACAGCTGTGTGAAAAGATGAGTGTGGGGTGTGTGACTCTAAATTCATGTTGTGGATAAGGATATGGCATTCTTCTTAGGTAGTGTCTCAGAGAGCTGTGAGCTTATGTGAACCAGAAAAAAAAAAATTTAAAAAGATACCTTGATAAGAATAAAAAGGAGAGAACTACTATAGTAATATGGGTTCAGTCTATTTCACCATATCCTCTAATACATTGAAAATTAGTATTTAGAAAAGAAAACAAGGAGCAGATAGATAATAAGAGGCAAATTGTCACTGGGAGGTATTTTTGTTCAATGAAGATAAATCTTAACACTTCGAGAGTGGAAAAAAGAAAATAAGATTACTTCACGTGGAAATAGAATATTAGTAGAAGATATATACTCAGTAGTTTGTGATTACTAAATTGCTAATGTCCATAAACAATCTGTTTCACAGTAAATTAGGCTTTGGCAGGTATACCTACTCTTTTAGTATGTAGGAAACCAGAGAGAGAATATTGAATGATTCAGGTTAAAAACTTATCTTTTTAGAATCAGATGATCTTTTGGGGAGCTAGCAAATTAGCTTGTTCAAGTATGTCATTATATAAGTGAAAAAAAACTGAGGCCCACAGAGATAAATGGATACATCAGTGCTGTATGACAATAGCCGGTTTCATAACTCTCAGATCAGGGAAGGTTTTGGTACGCTGGGCTTTTGCCTGTTTGTTTTTTCCAAGGCCCTGGGCCTACAAACACAACAAATAGATTTTTTAAAAACCGTTAAACTGAAGAGTAGATTCCACTGGATTGGGGAATTCATCATTCTGCTAAAGTGATGGAAAAGAAAGATTTCCTTTCCCCCAGCATGTGGGAGATGGATTGGAGTGGATAGTAAGGAGGGGAGGAGCTGTTTTAGCATCAGACTGGATTCATTCTCCACTGAAGACCTAAAACACACAGGGAATTTTCTGCATTGAATTCAGCACAAAATTTGTTCAGAGAAGAACCCTGCTGGATCCTAATTTTTTTGAAACTTTCCAGACATCAGCATGACTTCTGCTTCATGGAATCTGCAGATATTGAGCAGTTTTTTGAAAGTTTGTTTGTTTTTTAAAGATCATGATGTTATAAACCTGTGCAGGACGGTATTTCACAAAAGGTGGATCTCTTACTGTGCAAAGAAAGACATCTTGCTGTGTGAACCTCCTTATAGCAGCATTTCAATTTTGAATCAATCTGTGAGCTATGTTATTGTAGCATTTCCTTATTTCTCACAAGTTACCTAATTTAAACCAGTCAGTAACACAGAATAATTCACTTGGCATAGAGGAATGAAATATTAATATATATTTTTATGCATGGTAGGAAGTAGTCATGTTTATTTTCAATGAGATTACAGATAATATCTTGTGTGAAAGATTGCTAAAGTCTGAGAAACCTACAGTGACAGACCTTTATTTATTTTTGGAATAAAACTTGTCAAGCTTTAACAGTCTTCTATGAACTGAATTATTTTTTTATATTGTAGTACCATTTTTTGCCAAAGCAATTGCTTGACATTACAAAAGACTTGTTTATTTACAGAAATGGTTTTGTATGGGAAAAATGAGATTATCCTATCTTTCTGAGAATATGTGAGGTTTCTGCATTTTTTTTTTTAAACAACATCCGCCACAGTTCGGGAATTTAATATGTTTATAGCTGTAACTCTTAATAATCAACAAATGCTCTTTACAGGAGAAATAACTCCTCATTTCATTGCATAGGTATGGAATAAGGACATGATCTGCAACTTAGAATTTACAGATAAAAGGTAATAGTACTTGCTTTAGGCAAGTACTGTTGAATACTGAGGGAATTGATGGCTGAGTTACCATAGAGGAATGAAATTATATGTGTACATTGATCAATGCTAATATAAAAATATTCCTGTGATTTTTAATAACCAACTAGACTTAAGATAAAGCAATAAATTATACAACTCATCTTCTTAATTAGCATCAGACTGGATTTATTTTAGAACTTTCAAAGCAATCAGCTCTATAGAATTATGGTCAGTGGAGGTTCCAGTTCAAAGTTCCATTGCTGTGCAGATGCCTTGTTTATAGAATTCAAAGACCAATTCTAGTCTATTTCTTCTGCCAGGAGTCTGTTTCTTTTCCAGTCTTTTCCTCAAGATTCCCAGAGGTACCTGGATTCTTAAGGAGGAGATGGGTAGAAAAGAGATGTCCATGTGTTCTAGAAGACTTGTTCACTGGATAATTGTCAATGACTATAATTAAGCCTGTCTACAAAGGAGAGGATCCCATACAGTGCACAGTGCTCTAAAAAATTTAAATGTGGACTCAACAGCTTAACCTGACCTGGGTCTCTTGATTTGTGTGTAGAGAGAATGACCCATACGGTGAATTTCTGCTCATAGATACATATGATGATGGCTGTCCACAGAATGGTGCTGCTCTTCTCTGGGCCCTGCACTTTGACAGTTTATAGTTTACACTCTGGGGAGATAGAGGAAAATCACATGCCTTGAGAACATCAAGTAATAAGTCAGCTTTGATTCTGTAAGTATAGTGTGACTTGCAAGCCTATTTCTTTATTTAAAAATTGTAAATTTAAAAATTATACAAAAAGGTAATATAAAAGGTGAACAGTTCCTTCTCCAACACAGAAACAGGTCCACTATGATAACTATTAAGAGCCGCGTCACAACACGTAGGCTGTAATAGTACAAAGATGATTGATATTTGTGAAAAGAAATTTAAGCCAATTAACTGTGATCCCTCTTTACTAGCTTTAAAATTTTTTTTTGTTCTACTTGAATAGGTTCTAATTTTATACAAACTTTATTTGTTTAGTTAATTACTTTTGCTTCTAAAGTTATTTCTCTAAAGAAATTACTAGCAGTTTGGAAAGCATGCTGTTCAGAATTGTTTTGACATATGTGGGTAGAAAAAAATGATGCTGAAAATATCAAACAAATGCCTTTGGTTTGGAACAGTCATCCTTAAACATCTGTTAATACAATTGGTATTGCAACAGAATACAAACAAATTCCTCACTTTTGAACCCCACTAGGTCTGAAACATATAAGATTTATAACGAGTCATATGAGCTTTGCTTTCAATTCCAAAGAATGTTTTGCCTAGGCTCACCAATAGCCCACTTGAAACAAATAGACCTCACTTCTCAAAATCGCATGCTGGATTTATGATTTCAAAAGCATGCTGTTTGTCTTATACTCTAATTCAGCATTATAGTCTTGCATTCTGACCACCTCAAATGACAGCTTTCAAAAATCTTAAGTACTATTATTTCTTACGCATTCCTGAAGAACCATTATCTCAGTTGAGCTCTTTGGAAAAGAACTATAATATGTTTACTGACTTTTAACTCTTATAAGTTGTGTTTTTGTCCTATTTTTAAAATGCTGCAGGCTAAATGTTCTCTTTTACTTTTTATTTTTTCATTTCTTACACAGGGTTTTAGAAGACATACTTTCCTTTGCTGAGAAAATATACAGAGTAAATTTCCATCCAAGTTTTTTTTTTTTTTTTTTTTTTTTTAAATCTTCTCTAAAGCTATACCAAAACCAGAAGCATGAGCCTTGGATTCGTCCATGACCTCAGCAGGTATGTTCAGGGCCGGGGATGCTGTGAAACTGGTAGGCGGGACTGGAATGACAGTATCTCTCCTGTTGTAATCGCAGAGCAGCTGCGAGGCACACAGTGTTGAAGTGTGTGGAGTTAGCCTCTGATAGACCCCAAAGTACTACCAGTTCTGAAAGTTTCTGGAAGCATTTTATTGTATGATTTCATTATGCTGCCAACGCAGAAAGCATATGCTATGATTTAAATCGTGATAATAGATGTTGTCCTTGAGTTTCATTAAAAGACTATCATAACATTATAATAGAGTGAGCAGTACACCCATAAGGGCACGTCTGTCAAATTCCCAGTTAATATACATGTCTAGGTAATTTAAAGAGACTTTGCTTTATTAGTAATGTCACAAGGCTGCTAATGATAAATAAAATGTTCAATAATCTACCATACTATTTACAATCTCAACATTTAGATATAATCCATGTTTCCATTTTTCAGTTGTGAATTTAAGCAGTTCTTTTAAAGTAACCTAATAAACACTAAAATCATTCAAATCACAAGCAATAAATAAAAGTCATTCAAGTCACATGAAATTCATTATCTATCATATTCCATATTATATACTTGTAACCTCTGAGACATTCTACATTGTTTTCCTTTTAAAGTTTATATTATATTAGTGCATGAACACATTATTTCACAGTAACATATATATTAATAATTTAGAATGCATAGTTAGAATTTGACATAGTACTTCTATCTCATGTTTTGTGTTTGTTTATATATTTGCTCTTTTGAAAGTGAAGTCTATGAAAGCAGGTATGTCGTTATTCATTGTTGCATTCAGTGTCGTTTCCAAGCTTGGTAGAGTATCTGAAATGTAACCAACAAATGTTCAATAAAAATCTTAATAAATATAATATTCATTGTACTGCTATGCTATTGGACACTTAGGTAATATATAAATAGGAATTCGGTTGTTTCTGAAGTGTTAGTTTTACAAATAATTGTTTTCATAGAATATATTGAATTATACAGAACATAAGTACTTAAATTTTTTCAAATATTAAAATTTTTCAGTAAAATAAAACATTTTCATATGTAACAAAGTATGTTTTTATGCTCAGAAATCGCTAAACATCATCTTAACTTCATCCATTTAATCTTTCTAATTTTACTATCTTTTGCAATACTTCCTTGAATTGTTCATATTTAAGTTTTTCTTAATCTCTGAACACAAAAACATATATTGTTTCATTTCATGTTATTAATGTATAGAGTATGCATGTATGTATATATGTATATGCTTGGGTAATTTGCTTCTCGTGTTTGACAGAATTATATTAAATAACTGCTTCAACTTGTTTATTATTGTGCATAAGTTATCATATTCACCGTTTTTTATTTTTTGTTTTTTTAAAGATTTTATTTATTTATTTGTCAGAGAGAAAGCAGGTGAGCAAGAGAGCACAAGCAAGGGGAGTGGCAGGCAGGGGGAGAAGCAGGCTCCCTGCTGAGCAAGGAGCCCGATGCGGAACTTGATCCCAGGATCCTGGGATCATGACCTTAGCTTTCAAGCAGATGCTTAACCAACTGAGCCACCCAGGCGTCCCATACTCACCGTTTTAACATGATATTTTTTCATTCAATTTACTTAGTAAATCTGTAGATATATAATTTTCTTTAAAACATACTGATATTTATACGTTATGTGGAAATGAAGGTATAAACAAAATAAAGGTATTAATCAACTTTGCCTGCAGAAACAAATAAACTTGAATTGCAGTATTAATAATATTGTTTGTAAATGTGATAAAGTTCATGTTCAGTGTTATAGAATATTATTTTGATTGCTTTTCCTAAGACTGTTAAAAAATTCACCCTGTTCCAGTCCTCTATTTATACTTTTATATCTCACATAGTCACTATATAATTTTCTATTTTTCTCAAAAGCATTAGATTAGAAAGATTATTAATGATCTTTCAGAAGAATTTGTTCACAAGGACATACAGCAACAATAGTATGTGTGGAAAGCACATCCGTTCCTAAAAGTTAATTATGAGAAATTAAAAGTATATTGGGATTTTTATTTTTGCAGATTGACTAGGAATACAAATATTTTTAAATTAGTGTTTAAATTTGTTTTTAAAACATATCTCTTCATGATATGGGTAATTATTAAAGATAGTAATATAATAAAATCAATCTTTTAATCCATATTTTAAAAATAGCTACCATTTGGAAGAAGAGGGGACATAAAGATAAGCATATATATCCATTAGCTGTGTACTCAGTTTCTTTTTTTTTGGTAGAAATTTAGTTTCAAGTTTATATTAGTACAAAGTTGTAACAGTTCTATTATTTTGAAGATCCAATAATTATTTATCTAAATAATAAATCCTGATTTATGTATTTAAATTTTATATAATCTCCTAAATTAGTATGATTTTCCAGTCTTTCTTTTTAAGTGCCCAATAGCCAAATATATTATTTAGATGTTTCTCACTGCAGTGTGGTGAGCCATTGACAAATATTTTTTCACCAAATTATCAATAATCAAAGTATATAAATAAGTTTATACATTGCAACATTCCATTAAAATTACTAATTCTCACTTCCACTTTTGGTCTCCTTGTTCATTTTAGAAGAGGAGGATATATCAAGTTCCTTCATTCATCCAAAACATGTAGGAAACACTTGTTTCATATATTCCAAATGGGTGTGTTAACCTGTTGTATATCATAGGGGAAAAATAATATTTTAATGCCTTGAACATTAATATAGGCAATCAGTCTGACTGATCATGTATCATTACAGCGCATAAAGAGCACATGTGGCCCAAGGACATTTTGTGGACTCAGTGATGTCATCAGCAAACAATTTAATTGCCTCTGGGCACCTGGATTATGAAATGTATTGCTTTATGCAACCCAGTCCTAAAGGAGAGAACTATAAGCTTGACATCGCCTTTTATAGCCCCATAAAGTCTTAGGATTTGGGGAAAAATATTTGGTTGCCATTTTATATCATGTTTAGGTATACAGAGTGCTGGAGCTGAAGAGTGTAAGTGTAGTAGAGAAGATAAAATTTGGCATAAAATAAGGTCTGATATATGGAAAAACAGAAGTATAGGGTTGTAGGGGAGGAGAACCGGAGAGTGATGATTGATTGCATTTAAGCAGGGGCAAGATAGGCAAGAATCACAGGAACTCCAGAGAGTGAGGATTTTCCTTGATGGGCCAGGGAGGTGCAGAGGGAGGAGGGAAACAGAGTTGTGATTTTGGTGCTTATGAGAAGGAACATCAACACATTTAAGATGGAGAACCAAATGTGGAAAACATCTGGATATTGATGATGTGGAGATGTTGAAATAACTAATGCTGAAAATTTATTACTTCTGAGATTATTTTATATGAAATAACAGATTTCTTTCCTGTTTAAATCACTTTTAGTTGCATTTTCTGTGATGTGCAAACCCAAAGCAATTAATAGCAAAAAGTTTAGGTCTTACCTTTGTAAAACAATAGGCACTTTTAGGAAAAACACCAAAGTGATTAAGTCTCTCAAATATATTTTACTCTTGCTTAATTATTCTTAAAAAGAGATAAGATTCTTTTACAGGAAAAAAATAAGTATGGATTATTTCAGCATGTGTCTGTGCATTTATAGGCATACAAAACTATTCAGTCAAAAAAATAAAACTTAAAATATTGGGCAGCCAATAAACAATCAGGCATGCAAAAAAGCAGTAATATATAACCCATTAATAATGAAACAAAATCAATCAAAAAAAATTGACCCACAGATGTAATAGATTATAGAATTAGTAAGTAAGGATATTGAAAGATGTATTATAACTGCAGCCCATATGCCCAAGAAAATGGAGAAAGAATGGACATGTAGGATACAGACATGAAAGATATAAAAATGATCCAAACTGAACTTCTAGAGATAGAAACTGCAGTGGCTGAAACGAAGAAAACACTGGATGGGATTAACAGATTAGACACTGCAAAATGAAAGATTAGTGAACTTGGAGACAAAGTAATAGTTATACAAAATAAAGCACACAGAAAAAAAAGAAAAAGTGAATAAAGCATTAATGAAATGGGAGATAAAGTCAGATGCCATTAGAATCCTGAAGGAAAACAGAAAGGGGGAGGTACACAGATAACAAGTTGAACAAATAGGAGCTAATATTTTTTTTTTCCAAATTTGATGAACATTGTGGATGTACCTGCCCAAGAAGCTAAACAAGCCCAAGCATAAGAAGCATAAAGAAGACCACACCAAAGCACATCACACTAAAATTGCTCAACAACAGTATAAAGTAGGAAATTGTAAATGCATCCAGAGGAAAAAGACATGTTATATACAGAAAAAGAAGAATGAGAGCAGATCACTCAATAGAAACAATACAAGCAAAAACACATTTGAAAATAATTTTGAAGTAGTAAAGGGAAAAAAAAAACTTTCTGCCTAGAATTCTTTATCCAGAAAAAAATATATTTCAAAAACGAAAGTGAAATAAAGATCTTTTTCAGACACATAGAGCTGAAAGAATGTATCACCCCAGCAGAACTGCAGTACAGTGAACGCTAAAAGAACGCCATGTTCCTTCTTCAAGTAGAAGGAACATGGTACCAGATGGAAATCTGGTTCAAAACCAAAGAATGATGAACACCAGCAACAGTAACTTCTTGGATAAATGCAAAGATTTTTAAAATTTTCATTTAAAGCTCTTTAAATGATAATTAACTGTCTAAAGCAGAAGTAAAGAAAACTATACCATGGGGGATTATGTTAAACAGCTTAACAATAACCCACAACCCTCGGACCGACTCCGTGGGGGATTACGTAGAGGGAAAATGTGTGACAGCTATAGCACACAGGTCAGAAAGGGAGAAAGCCACAAGATACTGTCATAATGCTCTTTCTTCAAATGATATATTATTTCTTGATAAATATAACCTGAAATGATATTTATTGATAAATGATGATAAGTGAAAAATGCACACTATAAACCCTAAATTAAACCTGTAAATACCAAAACAGAGTTATAATCAATGTCTTAGTTTTCACTTGCTGCATAACAAATTACCACAAACCTAGTATCTTTAAATAATATGTACCTATTATCTCACTCTATAATAAAACTTCCTTGGGTTAGGAGTCCAGGCATGTTTTAGCTAGGTCCTCTATACAGGGTTCCAAAAAGCTGTATTCAAGGTATAATCCAGAACTAGATTCTCATCTGAGGCCCAAGGTCCTCTTTCAAGATCATGTGGTGGTTATAAGAATTGATTTCCTTGCAACTATAGAACTCATGGCAAGTTGCTTTTTCAAAGCTAGCAGGAGAGCTTTTCTCTGACCTCTAGACCATCTTTTAAAACAGTCCATTTGATTAGGTCAGGCCTACCCAGGAGGAGTTCCCTTTGATTAACTCAAAGTCAGCTGTTTAGCAGAACTTTAACTATAAATGTAGAGTTCTTTCACATGTTCCTTATAATATATTATAATAATAGGGGTAATATATTCACAAGTCTGGTGTATACTAAAGGGGTGGGAGGAGAGGGACTGTTATATAAGAGCATAGTTCATTGGGTGTCATCTAAGATTTGTGCCTACCACAGATAATAAACCAGTAAAAGAAATAAAGTAGAAACATAAAAATTATAATAAAAAGGTGAAAGCATGATAAGAAAAAAAGGGACAAATGAAAAACACCAAGACAGTAAATTTAAACCCAATCATACAAATAATCACATAAGTGTAAATTAAAAGCAGTGATTATAAGAGTGTATATTAAAGCAAGACCCAACTATATGCTGCCTACAACAAAAACACTTTAAATATAAATATACAAACAGAATAGGGATAAAAGAAAAGTATACCATGCTGATGCTAATGACAAGTAGGAATGGCTACATTAATATCAGGCAAATTAATTTTCATAGTAAAGAATATCATCACAGATAGAATGATTTTTAATGACAAATTTGTCAATTCATCAGGATAACAGAAGAATACTAAACATTTTTGCATATCATAGCACATTTACTATATATATATATATATATATATATATATATATATATAGCAGTATCTGATAAACCTATAAAGAGAAATAGACTAATTATATCTGAGCCAGGGTTTCAACACGTCTCTCAATAGTGATAGAAGGAATTGACAGAAAATTAGTGGCATTATAGAAAACTTGAATAAAACAAATACTTTGATTTAATATTTATACAACAGTACACCCAATAGCAACAGAATATATGTTCTTTGGAAAGCACATAGAACATTTTCCAAGGTAGAACAATATTCTGGAGTATAAAGCAATTTAAGAGAATTCAAGTCATTTGTACATAATGTAACCTGGCTGCAATGGAGTTAAATTGGAAATCGATAATGCAAAAATATCTGGAAAATGCCAAAATATTTGAGGAGTAGAAACACTCCAAATAACCCATGTATTAAAAGGAATCAAAAGAAAAAATAGGAGAAACAGATAAAACTGAAAGCAAAAACAAAATATTTTGAAAATTGTGGAATCTAGCTAAAGCAGTACTTAGATTTAAATATATAACACTAAGGACATATAATAGAAAGAAAGAAATATTTCAAATAAATGACTTGAACTTCAGTGCCCACTTTAAGAAACTAAATAAGGGACAGGTTTTCCAGTTCAGCATGTAGTTGCTTATTACAAGTAAAATGCTTCTTACAAGTAAAATGCTAAACAGATTGAAAAGTGAACAAATCTTCTTAGATTTTCTTTTTTCTTTTTTTTTTTTTTAAAGATTTTATTTATTTTTATTTATTTGACAGAGACACAGCGAGAGAGGGAACACAAGCAGGGGGAGTGGGAGAGGGAAAAGCAGGCTTCCCGCTGAGCAGGGAGCCCGATGCAGGGCTCGATCCCAGCACCCTGGGATCATGACCTGAGCTGAAGGCAGATGCTTAACGACCGAGCCACCCAGGCGCCCCCTTAGATTTTCTTAAGAGAAATGAAATCACAGGGAAGCCACTGCTCCCCTATACTGGAGAAACAGACAAGTGGATACATAGAATCACAACATGCTGGAGCAGTAACATCTGCAGGAACTAGTGACCAGTGGGAAACCTGAACTGTAATCAACAAATTGCTGGAGGCTCTGTGTGGACAACTCTGAGAGTTAAAAAACTCCAGGGGGACCCAATCATAGAGAGGCCCCATGCCTTGTGAATTTTATCTCCAAGAGCTCAGCCAGTTTCTCACAGTAAATACTGGCATACGTCAGAGATACTGCTCTGAGGTTCAGCTCAAGATCACTGCGATGAAGTAAGTATCACAAAAAAATGAAGTCAAATGAGTTTTTTGGTTTCCTAGTACATACAAAATGTGTGTTTACGCTGTACTATGGTCTATTAAACATTCAATAGCTTTGTAACTAAAAAAATACATACTTTAAAAATATTTTATTGTTAGAAATGCTATCATCTGAGCTTTCAGCAAATTGTGATCACTGATTGCAAATAACCATAACAAATATAATAATAAAAAAAAGCTTGATATGTTGTGAGAATTACCAAATTGTGACACAGAGACACAAAGTAAGCAAATGCTGTTGGAAAAATGGCACTGATAGACTTTCTTGACAGAGGGTTACCACTAATCTTCAATTTGGAAAAAAATGCAGTATCTGTGAAACACAATAAAGTGAAGTGTAATAACACAAGGTATGCCTATGTTGGAAAAAAATAGCCTCCAGTGTACATAAGGAGGAAGGGAACAGGAATCACTTTGAAATAAGCCAGAGCACTCTGCTCTTCTTAATAAGAAATTCCCTCAGGAGAAACTAGTTAACCAGATACTAATCTCCTAGAGTTTCATCAAAGCCTAATTTATCTGGAAGAAGGGAAACATCCAACTCCAATCCACTCTAGCAAGGAGGAATAGGGGGTGGAGAGACTGAGAAACACTTGTAAAACTCATAGTCCAGAGGCATAGACTAACTAAAAGACTGAAACCTAATTATAGGATTATAACATACTACCCTTCCCCCCCTACACTTTTTATCACATTACTAAAGGCCTATTTGTACTAGTTTCTTTTAACCAGTACATCATGTCTGGCTATCAATAAAAAAAATAATAATAAAAAAAAAATTACAAGGCACACTAACAGGCAAAACAAACAAACAAACAAAAATAAAACAGTTTAAAGAGAGCAAGAATCAAAACTAAACATGGCAGGGGTGTTGCAATTGTCAGACAGAGAGTTTAAAACAACTATGATTGATATGCTGAGAGCTCTAATAGATAAAGTAGATGAGAGAAAAAAATTGCCAACCCAGAATTGTGTACTCTGTGAAATTATGCTTCAAAAGTGAAGAGTTGGAAAGACCTTCTCAGATAAAAATAGAAGGAATTTGTTGCCAGTAGACTTGCTTTGCAAGAAATGTTAAAGGAAGTTATTTAGAGAGAAGGAAATTAATATGGATCATATTTGAATTGACATAAAGGAAGAGCACTGATGAAGGAATAAGTGAAAATAAAATAAAAATTAATTGACCTAATAGGTAACAATTTGTTCAAAATAATAATAGCAAAAGTAAAATCAATTATGTATACTTATATATTTGTGCATGTAAATGATTATATATAAGTGAAATGAATACCAGAAACAAAAGAGTTAGGAGAGAAGAATTAGGAGTTATTGGTTATTGTAGGGTACTCATACTATCCATGAAGTGGTTTAGTGTTATCTGAAAGATGGTTTGGATTCATTGTAAATGCATAAAGCAAACTAGAGCAACCACTAAAAAAAGTAAAAAAAAAAAAAAATGTATAACTGTTACGCTAAGAGGGAAGAGAAAATAGAATTATATAAAATGCTCAGTTAAAACCACAAAAGGCAGGAAAATGGTGTGAGACAAAAATAGGAACAAAGAACATGAGCAACAAAGAGAAGACAGTAAGTAGATAGATACTACTCCAAATATACAATAATCACTTTGACCATCATTGATCTAAATGCACCAAGTCACCAAGTAAAGGCAGAGACTCTCAGAGTGGATCAAAAAACAACACCTAACTCATCTTGTCTATAAGAAACCCACTTTAAGTGTAAAAACACACATAGATTTAAAGTAAATGAATGGAAAAAGGTATATTATGCTAACACTAATCAAAGGAGCAACTATATGATTTTTATTTTATTTTTTTAAGATTTTATTTTTAATTAATCTCTACATCCAGTGTAGGGCTTGAACTTAAAACCCTGAGATCAAGAGTCGCAAGCTCTACCAACTGAGCTAGCCAGGCACCCAACTATATGAATTTTAAACAGAGAAAATTTCAAAGCAGAGAAAGTTATCAGAGATAGAGAGGGGTATTATTTAATAATAAAAGAGTGAATTCTTAAGTTCACAAAAACATACACCAAGATAGACCACATTCTGGCACACACAATGTCTGTTCTCAGATCACACCAGCAATCAATAACAGATAGCTCGAAAAATCCCCAATGCATGGTGATTAGATGACAATCTTCTAAATAACAAAAGGGTAAAAGAAGAAATCTCAAGAAGATTGAAAACTACATTGAACTACTGAAAATGAAAGCACAACTTGCCAAAATGTGTGGAATGCAGTGAGAGCAGTGCTTAGAGGGAAATTTTAGGCATTGTATGCAGATACTAAAGAAGAAAGATAAAAATTAATTATCTAACATTTTCCCTTAGGAAACTAGGAAGAGAAGAATTAAATTCAAAGAAGAAAAGAAATAATTATTTTTTTAAAGATTTATTTGTCAGAGAGAGAGCACATAAGCAAGGGGAGCAGCAGGCAGAGGGAGAAGCAGGCTCCCCACTGAGCAAGGAGCCTGATGTGGGACTCAGTCCCAGGACCCCGGGATCATGACCTGAGCTGAAGGCAGATGCTTAACTGACTGAGCCACCCAGGTTTCCCAGAAATACCAAGAATTAGAGCAGAAATCAATAAAATTGAAAACTGGAAATCAGTAGAGAAAATCAACAAAAGTTGGCTGTTTGAAAAAAAATTAAAATTAATGTCTATCTAGGCTAAGAAAAAAAGAGCACAAATCACTAATAACAGAAATAAAAGAGAGGACATCACTGTTGAGCCCATGGATGTGAAAAGCATAATAAAGGGATATTATGAAAAACTCTATTCCCACTATTTGATAACCTAGATGAAATGTACCAATTCCCTGAAAGACACATTCTACCAAACACACAAGAAGAAATAGATGATCTAAATAGCCTATATCTATTAAATAAATTGAGTTAATAACTAATCCCTTCCAAATCAGAAAGTACCAGGCCCAGAGGGAGTCACTGGTGAATTCTACCAAACATTTAAGGAAGAATTTATACCAGTTCTCTGCAATCTTTTTTCAAAGGGCATAAACAGAAGGAATACCCCTACCTCAGTGTATGAGGCCAGCATTAGCCTCATACCAAAATCAGACAAAATAGTATAAGAAAACTACAGACCAGTATCTCGTGAGAAAAGATGAAAAAGTCCTGAACTAAGTATTACCAAATCGAATCCAATAATTTATGAAAAAATTATACACTGTGACTAAGGAGGATTTATTTCAGGTGTGCAAAGCTGATGCAACATTTGAAAATTAATTAATGTAATCCATCACATCAATGGACTAAATAAAAAAGAAAAATCATATGATCATATCAGTAAATGCAGAAAAAGCATTTTATAAAATCCAACACCTATTTATCTTTAAAAAAATCTAAGTAAGTTAGAAATAGAGTGGAACTTTCCCAACTTGATAAAGACTATCTACAAAAACCTATAGCTAACATACATAATGGTGAGAAACTCAAAGCTTTCTCACAAAGAGCAGGTATAAGGCAAGGATTTCCTTTCTCAACACTTTACTCAAAATACTTGCTAATGCAATAAAGCAAGACTAGGAAATAAAAGTATACAGGTTGGGAAGGAAGCAATAAAACTGCCTTTGTTCACAGATGACATGATTGCCTATCTCGAACATCTAAAATAATGAATGTAAAAAAACCTCCTGGAACTAATAAGCAATTGCAGCAAGGTCTCAGGATACAAGGTTGATATTAAAAAAAAAAATAACTTTTTTTTAATATATTAGCAATGTGCAAGTATAATTTGAAATAAAAACACAATATGATTTATATCAGCACCCAAAAAATGAAATACTATATAAATCTAACAAAATATATACCTGATATATCTGAGAAGAATTACAAAGCTCAGTCAAAAAAAATCAAGGAAGAATTAAGTAAATGGAGAGACAATCCATGTTCATTGATATGAAGAGCCAATATTTTCAGATGCCAGTCCTTTCCAAATTGATGTATAGATTCAATGCAATCCCAATTAGAATCCTAGCAAATTGCTTTGTAGATATTGAGAAACTGGTTCTAAAGTTTATGGGGAGAGGCAAAGACAGTCTAGCCAATACAATATCGAGGGAGAAGAACAAAGTTGGATGACTGACACTATCCAACTTCAGGATTTACTATAAAGCTACACTGATAAAGATGATCTGGTGTTGGTGAAAGAATAGGCAGATCAATGGAACAGGATAGAGAGCTCATAAATAAACTCCCATGAATATAGTCTACTGATCTTTAAAAAAGTTACAAAGGCAATATAATGGAGCAGATAGTCTTTTCAACAGTGCTGATGGAACAACTGACATAAATATGTAAAAAACCCCAACAAATCTAGACACAGGCCTTACACACTTTACAAAAATTAACTCAAAATGGATCATGGACCTGGGGTGCCTGGCTGGCGTGGTCATTGGCACATGCAACTCTTGATCATAGGGTTGTGGGTTTGAGCCCCAGGTTGGGTGTAGAAACTACTTAAAAATAAAATCTTAAAAAAATGGATCACAGATCTAAATGTAGAACACAAAACTATAAAACTCATAGAAATTAGATAGAAAACTTAGGTGGCATTGGGTTAGATAATGAATTTTTAGATAGGACACCAAAGGCACAACCTATGAAAGAAAGAATGGATAAGCTGGACTTCATTAAAATTAAAACTTCTGTTCTGCAAAAGATAATATCAAGAATAAAGGCAACCTATAGACTGAAAGAAAATATTTGCAAAAGATCTATCTGATACAGAATTGTTGTTAGTCAAATAAACAAAGAACTCTTAAAATTCAACAATAGGGAAACAAATAGCCTGATCAAAAAATGGACCAAAACCCTTAGGAGACACCTCACCAAAGAAGATATACAGATGGCAGGTAAACACATGAAAAGATATTCCACATCATATGTCTTCAGGGGAATACAAATTCAAACAACAATGAGGTACCACTACATACATGTTAGAATGGCGAAAATAGAAAACTGACAACATTAAATGCTGCCAATAATATTGAGCAACAGGGTTCTCATTCATTGCTAGGGAATGCAGAGTTACGGTATAGCTAATTTCGAAGACAGTTTGGTGGTTTCTTACAAAATGAAACACTCTTACCATATAATCCAACAGTTTTGCTTCTTTGTATTTACCCAGGAGAGTTGAAAACTTATGTCCACACAAAAAGCTGCACACAAATGTTTATAGCATCTTTATTCATAATTGCAAAACCTTGGAAGCAACTAAGATGTTCTACAATAGGTGAACGGATTATTAAACTGTGTTTCATCCAAACAATAGAATATTATTTAGCAATAAAAAGAAATGAGTTATCAAGCCATGCAAATACACGGAGGAAACTTAAATGCATATTATTTAGTGAAAGAAGCCAAAAGGCTACATATTGTGTGATTTAAACTATATGACATTCTGGAAAAGACAAAATATGGAGACAGTAAAATGATCAGTGGCTTCCAAGTGTTGGGGCGATAAAAGGATGAATAGCAAAACACGGAGGATTTTTAGGGGAGTGAAACTATTCCTTATGATACCACATAGTGGATACATGTTATACATTTGTCCAAATCCACAGGGTGTACAACACCAAGAATAAATTCTTATATAAATTATGGACTTTGATTGATTATGATGTGTTAATTGTGAATTCACCAGCTGTAACAGATGTACCAGTCTGGTGGGAGATGTTGATACTTGGGGAGGCATGAATGTTTATATGGGAAATCTCTGTACTTTTCTCTGAGTTTTGCTCTGAACCAAAAGCTGCTCTAAAAATACTTTTTAAAAAAGCTAAATAAAAAAAATGGAACTGAAAGTAGAAAAAAATAAAAAAAAATTAGAGCAGAAATCTGTGAAAAGAGAAAATAAGGAAAATTAGTGAACATAATAGTTGTATCCTTAAGAAGACTATTACAAACATTTAGACATATTTATCAGGAAAAAGAAAGAGAGCACACAAATAACCAGTATCAGAAATGAAACAGGTGGTACTCAATATCAAAGTTAGAAAAATACATACAGTAAAACATAAAAAAAGAAGAGACATATGTACATAGTTCCAAATTATAGAAATTTTTTTAATAGGTAAAACATGCATACAGTAAGTAGCTATGTAGAACGTTCAGAACAATCAGTAAGGAACTAGATGATTTCAACAAAACACTAAAAGCAAATGCCCTTTTAAAAAGTTTTTATTTAAATTCCAGCTAGTTAACATACGATGTAATATTAGTTTCAAGTATACAATACAGTGATTCAGCACTTCCATACACCTGGTGCTCGTCACAAGTGCCCTAATTGATACTTTTAGAACACATCACCCAACAACAGCAAAATATACATTTTTTAAGGTAAACATGGAATTTTCAACAAAAATAACCACCAAATAGGCCATAAAAGTAGTCTCATCAAATATCAAAAAAATACTATATTACAGAGTACATATTTATTGACCATATAGAAGAAAATTAGTAATTATTAACAAAAAGTAAGATATTCATGTATTTGAAAATTAAGCCACACACATCTAAATATTCCCTAGGTTAAAATAGATATCACAAGGGACATTATTTTCAACTGAATGATAATGACAATATAATATATTCCATTTTGTGGGAGGTAGTGAAAACGATGTTCAGGGGAAATTTTTTGGTATGTTTCTATTCAAAAATAAAAAAATTAAATCAATTTTCTAAATTTCTGACATAAAAAGCAGAATAGAGTAAAAAAAGTTCAAGTTAAGTGGAATGAATAAAATTATAAATGAATATGCATTATAGGTATGTTTTAATAACTTTCAAGTGGAAACTACCCAAATGTCCATCACCTAAAGAATGGGAAGATACATTTTTCTAGATTTATATGGTGGAATCCTATCCTACTCCACAGTTTAAAAGAAACTAACCAAAATATGCAAGAGCAATGATGAAAGTCAAAAACCTTAAGTTTTATAAGAGAAACAGGCACATATTAGTATGCACTATATGGTTTCATTTATATTAAATTTTAAAACAAATCTTAAAACTGATTTCTGGTGATGGAAATCATAACAGTGATTTCCTATGGGGATTGGGCACTAAGTGAAGTGATCATGAGGGAGTTCTCTGGAATGATGGAAATGTTCTTCATCTTAATTAGGCTGTTGATGATGTGTGTGTGTATGCGTTCATTAAACCTCATTGAATTATAGAGATAAACTATCTATATGCCACTGTCTTTATATTTTACCTGTGTGAACATATGTAGGTTACTTTCATTAATGAAATAAATGAGTGGGGGTAATTTACCTCAGTAGAGATTTTTATATGTTTGGCATGGCAACATGAGTATTGCCATTCTTTTCAAACTGTTTTATAAAACATGGTGGCACCAAAATAGAACAAATTTTTACTCAGGAAGCAACTGCTTAACTAGCTATATGGATAAGAATAGATCTTTTCTTTCTTAATAATGTATCTGTAAAGACTAGAAAAAATATATAAAATACTTGAAACTTATAAATACAAGACATTAGTTATATATAGTTGTATTTCAAGTAAACTGCTTTCCAGAGTAGCAAGTGTAACTTCTCATGAGTCTTGTTTTTTTTTTTTTTTTTTTAAGATTTTATTTATTTGACAGAGAGAGACACAGCGAGAGAGGGAACACAAGCAGGGGGAGTGGGAGAGGGAGAGGCAGGCTCCTTGCTGAGCAGGGAGCCTGATGCGGGGCTTGATCCCAGGACCCCGGGATCATGACCTGAGCTGAAGGCAGACGCTTAACGACTGAGCCACCCAGGTGCCCCATGAGTCTTGTTTTTTAAAATGTGTTTCTAGAAATTTTCTATTACTTATTTCTAAAGCGATATCAAAGTTTATTTGGGCTAATGTACCAGCAGAGATAATATCACCGTATATATATATTGAATGAGGCTCTCCCTGTTGCATCCTTTTATTTGCTTGGTCTGAGTAATTTCCTTCTATATTCATAGGTTAACTGAAAACAAGAAGAAGAAACAAAAACACCTGCAGGATAAATTCCACCTATTCTATAAGTTCTCTGTCAAACACATTTATTATTTACAAATCCAGGTTTCTATGCATATGGAGTAAATAAATGTATTGTGTGTTTGTGCTATTGGTATAATGAGCACATATATGTTATCTATCTATATATATAAAATGTGTTTATGGATAATTAGCATAAGTAACAACTAAAGTATCTCCTTAAACAATAAATGTAAAACACATAATCTTTTTTAAGGAAAAACATGAAAGAATGGTGTTTTGTCATGTTTCTAGAACAGGAGATCTGTAAAGAATGGAGTTTGGAACTTAGGAGATCAGACTCTATTGGCAAGGCTGTCATTTCCTCATTATGAATCTACTTGGTACTGTTACTATATACAAATCATAATTAAAAGGGCATACTTTTTACACGTAAAAAAACAACAATATAGAGGAAGTAATAGAATGTTTAGGAAAATCAGTTAATTCATCCTGAATTTTACCTAAAGAAGGTATTTGTCACCAAGAATCTGTATTTACCAGTGTGTTTTACATTAAAGATAAATAATAGGGATAAATCAGTGCCATGGTACACAATATCACAATTGTTTCAAATTTTCATTTAAACTTTATGGTGCTATGGATGGATGGCAACATGGGGTACACTGAAAATTGCTGCTTGTGATTCTTTAACTTTAAAATGGGAATAAATTGATGTGTTTATAAAATACTTTTAAGTCATCCAGAAATCTTTGGATAAAATATGATATATCAAGTAGGGAATTCATATTTCTCTTAAAAGAAGTATTTTAGTAATGATCCTATTATTTTGCCTAGGTTTCTATGAAATAAAGGAAATATTTGATAATTGCCCAGTAGTTTCAATACGTGTGTTTTGGAGCTAAATTACCCAAATTGACAGGGTACCCATAAATTTTACTGCATATTTGCTGTTTCCAATTCACTCTGTGTTATGTAAATACAGCCAAAGTGTATAAAGTATAAAATGTGCTGCTACTACTGACTGGCCATAATTCACTTTTTGTAAGTAATTTAAATGTGACTAGAATAGGGGGTTATAGGATGAAAAATTAGATTCACCAATGTTATCTCCCTGGAAAGTATCTTTTATCATCTATAATTTTTTAACATCCTGTATTTCTCTGTATCACCTACTATAATTGTTCCTTAAATATTTTGGGGGTATTATTTATGTAATGCCTATACAACTTTTTAAGGATTGTATGTACCTTGTTACCAGTGTATTTCCAATATCTCACAGAGTTCCTAGCACTGAATAAGCATCAATATAAAGTATTGGATGATGGGTTGTTAACTTAATTAGCTGAGTTCTATTTATGGAACTCTATCCTATTAGATTGGGAAAGATGGGCTAGTTTGGCTCTCTGCTTTCTGTACTGTTAAGGAGGCAGTTAAAAGATGGTGGTGTAGGGGCGCCTGGGTGGCTCAGTCGTTAAGCGTCTGCCTTTGGCTCAGGTCATGATCCCAGGGTCCTGGGATCAAGCCCCACATCGGGCTCCCTGCTCAGCGGGGAGCCTGCTTCTCCCTCTCCCACTCCCCCTGCTTGTGTTCCCTCTCTCGCTGTGTTTCTCTCTGTCAAATAAATAAATAAAATCTTTAAAAAAAAATAAAAAAAATAAAAAAAAAGATGGTGGTGTAGGAAAATCCTAAACCCACCTCCTCCCACAGACACACCAAATCTGTAGGTACATATGGAACAGTTACCTGTGACAAAGATCTCAACACCAGCTGAACAGCCTTTGCACAACAAAGGATAGGAGGCACATCAAGATGGTGAGAAGAGGCAGAGGCCCAGTCTCACAAAAAACCTCACCCAAGGTGCAGCGACCCATAATCAGGCGGGATCTCACAAATACAGAGCTTCTCCCTGAGGGGCCAAGGGTTTGTGCCCCACGTCAGGCACCCCAGCCCCTGGGACCTGTCCCAGAGAGACAAGCCCCCCAAATGTCTGGTTTTCAAGACCACTGAGGCTTACCCACAGGGCTGTAGGGAACTAAGTTTCTGCTCTTAAAGCATTTTCACCCAGATTCACCCTGGGGCCTCGCACAAAAGCAGCGGTTTGAAAAGTGCTTTTGAGGAGATTTGTTTGCTAATCTTAAAGCATCTCGCAGAGGGACGGGCCTGTTGGGACTCTCTCCTGGACGGAGGTACTGACAGGTGCCATTTTTGCACTCCTCCTCTACCTTGCTAGCGCCGGCAAGTGCGTGCAGCCACGGGATTCGCCCACTGCCTCACTAACGCTATCCTCCTTCTGCTTTGCTAAAGCTGGTGGGCACGTGCGGTCTACACAGGAGAGACCCTTTTTCACCCGACTCTTGTTGTAAGGGGCAGGGCTTGCATTTCTGGGCCCCAAGGAACTGAAACAACCAGAGACAGTCCTTGTCAGCATACCACCCCCAGGGCACTGAATGATTCAGGTAGCAGACTGAAATGTACCCCCGTCTTCCTGTGAAAAAGGCCTATTTATTCATCCTGGAGCTTCAGACTGAGGGATATGCTTCAGGTTTGCCACTCATCTAGAGGCTTCTAAAGTTCTCTCAGGGAACATAGGCTGGGGGATGCCAACTTTGGGCTTTCCTTTGGGCTCACTAATGCTCATCAGTACTGCCCAGGAAGGAGGTTACACACTCATGTAGAGCCCCAGTTTTTACACCTGTCACATAGAGGACACCTGCAGATTGCCTGGTCTGGAGGCGAGTAGTGTTTATGATTTACAGTTCCACAGGATGGAATACACACACACACACACACACACACACACACACACACACTTTGATAGCTGCTGCTCAAGGGTCTGACTTCCAGTTAGCCTGAAACTAGGTGTTGTCTGAGATTCCTCCCTGACACTGACAGGTTTTGGCACACCCTCAACTGGGACCTATCAAGAATAAATTGACCTGCTTAAGCAATCACAGAGGTTCAAGACATGGTGGTTGATTTGTGGATGTTGAACCATCCTTTCTCATGGTCTGGAAGAATTAATATTGTTAAAATGTCCATAGTACCCAAAGCAATACAGAATCAATGCAATCCCTCTCAAATTCCAAAGGCATTTTTCATAGAAATAGAAAAAATAATCTTAAAATTTGTGTGGAACCACAAAAGACTCTGGAATTGCCAAAAAATCTTGTGAAAGAAAAACAAAATTGGAGGAATCATGTTCCCTGACTTCATACTATACAAAACTATATAATCAAAACAGTATGGTATTGGCATAAAAATAGACACTTAGATTAATGGAACAGAATAGAGAGCTCAGAAATAAGCCATATATATGTGGTCAGTAATTTATGATAAAGGAGCCAAGAATATACAATAGGGAAAGACATTCTCTTTAATAAATAGTGCTGGAAAAACTAGACAGCTGTATGCAAAAGAATGAAACTAGAACAGTGTCTTAAATCATACACAAAAATTAATTCAAAATGTTGGCTAACTGTACATAATAATAATAAAAAAATTAACTCAAAATGGATTAAAGACCTGAATGTAAGACCTGAAACCATAAGACTTCTAGAAGAAAACATAGGCCGTCGCTCCTTGACATTGGTCTTGGTGATTTTTTTGGATCTGACTCCAAAAGCAGAGGCAACAAAAGCAAAAATATACAGCTGAGACTACCTCAAACTAAAATGCTTCTACACAGCAAAGTAAACCATCAACAAAATGAAAAGGCAACCTACCAAATGAGAGAAAATATTTGCAAATTGTATATCCAACAAGGGATTAATACTCAAAATATATATGGAACTTACTAAACTCAATAGCAAAAAAAAAAATCCAATTAAAAAATGGGCAGAAGATCTGCATAGGCATTTTTTCCAAAGAAGACATACAGGTAGACAACAGGCACATGAAAAGATGCTCAACATCACTAATCACCAGGGAAATGCAAATCAAAGCATAAATGAGATATCATCTTACATCTGCTAGAATGGATATCATCAAAAGGATTAGAAATAACAAGTGTTGGCAAGGGTGGAGAATAGGGAACCCTCATGCACTGTGGGTGGGAAAACAGTGGAAGTTTCTGAATTAAAAATAGAACTACTATATGATCCATCAATTCCGCTTCTGGGTATTTATCTGAAGACAATAAAAGCACTAACTCGGAAAGATGTATGTTCATTACAGCATTATTTATAATAGCCAAGATATAGAAAAAATTTAAGTGTCCACTGATGGATGTATGGATAAAGAAGATGTGAGAAACACACATACACACACAATGGAATACTATTCAGCCATAAAATAAATGAAATCTTTTCATTTGTCAACATGGATGGGCTTTGAGGGCATTATACTAAGTGAAATAAGTCAGACAGAAAAAGACAAACACTATATGATTTCACTTATATATGGGATCTAAAAACAAACAAAAATGAACAAACAAAAAAATAAAACTCATAATTACAGAAGACAGATTGTTTGTTGCCATAGGGGAGGAAGGTTGTGTGGTGGGCAAAATGGGTGTAGGGGGTGAAGAGGTACAAACTTCCAGTTATAAAATAAATAGTCATGAAGATGTAATGAACAGCATGATGACTATGGTCAAATAATATTGTATATTTGAAAGTTGCTGAGAGAGTAAATCTTAAAAGTTCTCATCATAAGAAAAAAAATTATGACTTATGTGATAGATGATAACAGACTTACTGTGGTGATCATTTCATAGTGTATACAAATATTAAATCATTAGATTGTGCAACTGAAACTAATATATGTCAGTTATATCACATTTTAAAAAAGTTTTAAGGAACAAAGAGTATATGATAATTGGAATGATCATATTATCTTTAATAATAGTTTATAATTTAAA
Organism: Phoca vitulina; assembly: GCF_004348235.1. NCBI lineage: Eukaryota > Metazoa > Chordata > Mammalia > Carnivora > Phocidae > Phoca > Phoca vitulina. The sequence continues at coordinate 44,147,390 of NW_022589709.1, forward strand.
AGCTTGTAAAATGATGGGAAAGACCTATTTTAAGATAGAGCTATCTTAAGGAAAGGGCAATTATTAGGTATTTGGAGCAAAATAGATACAGAAATGGCAGCCCAAACCGTGACTTAATGGCCAGAGATTACATCCAAACACAAATGTAGTGAATTCATTACGTTTTCAGGTAGTCATCTTTTGGAATTGAGGAGTTCTAATCCTGAGAATTCTATCAGACAGAGAAGGTGGTAGTAGAAAACTCTAAAAATGATGTGGGAAGGAGAGAAAGGAGGACCCGTTTAAGTAGCAGAATGAAGCAGAGGACTACAGTGGATGAGGTAGGATGGGGATGTGAAAATATCCTAAGTTCCAGGTAGTAAGATTGTATGGCACTGTGTTTAAAGTGTTATTTTCTCACATTGCATGTTTGCACTTGTAAACTTTCTTTTCCTTTTATATTTTCATACTTTATCCTTCATGCTGGATAATGGAACATTTGTAAAATACTTGGATTCAAGAAGGGAAAGGACAGTCTACTAATACCTGGGTGTTCATTATTCACTGTTGCAGTCAAGCTCATTTGGGGGCAAAGTAAAGTGATGTTTGAGGTGATGAGCAGGTATTACTCCATTTTCTATGCTAGGTCTTGAAGTCCCCACTCCTTATATAAGATAATCTCACATAACCCTTGCTATATAAGTACTCCTAAAAGGGGGGCAGCTGGGTTTTCTTAAATCAGTTGCCACTATTCTCTGTTCTCATTTTCCTTTTACTGTAGGCAGCTGTCTCTAGATGCTATGCTTTCAGTGAAATGAAGTCACCCATCCCACTTTGACCTCCTGGTTCTGGTTCTGAAGACCACTGGTCTTCTAATAATTATCTGAAGATTGGTTGGAACAGTTCAGTCTCTCACTCAATTGATCACATTTAGAGTATTTTATAGTTAGGTGCCTCCCACAGGCATAACAACTGGGGTTTCAAAATTATCATGTATCTAGGTCTGGAAAACCTTCAAGTTCTGGCTGTCAAATCCCTTGCCCCTCATACTCTGTCTTGTCTTTTTCCTATTGTCAATTAATTCATCATGTTGAATCCCACTTCTATTTAGATTGTATACATTTTACATATTAAAAAAGATATATGTTTTAGTCTTCTTTCAAATGCTCATATTCATATACCACATGATACATTCATCTTACCTCAACAGTTTCATTTTAATAATTGAGGTACTCTTATTTTTCCTGTCAATTTCAAAAATATTTGGGTGTCTATGTGGAATATTATCTATGTCTTGTCAGTTGCTTAGCTTTGAGTGTGAACAGGACAATAGTCACTGAATCCTGCAGAGCGTTTGACTCTGTGTTATTGAGGATTTCTTCAAATCTTATATATTTGTTTTTATATTCTCTTCAATATTCCATTATGTTAAGGGAGAAGTCTGCTACCTGTGTAGTTATGAATACCCAATGTTTAGCTCAGTTAGTTTACTAAATTTAAAGATTTGGAAACTATAGCCTAAATGTACCACCATAGTTAATTATGATTCATAATTGTCTAAATTAACTTCACCTCACATTATTTTAAAAATCTATAAAAATGGTTACTCTTTTTATAAGAAAATTAATTATTCATAAGGGAGCTTTTCATGACAAAGCTTTTTTGTCATCAGTATATTTTTAATAATCTATTGATATTTATTTTCTATTAATAATTTAGTACTATGTCTCTATTAAAATCCAAATGAAAAAAATGAAAAAAAAAACAAATGAATTATTATTTTTAATTCAGCAGAGCTAGCAGCTACTTTCTTTTATAGTCAATGTTTATTAAAAATCATGTTTTTCTCATTGTTGTGGTTAAATCAGATGTGTGTCCAAAAATTCTAACAGTCTTGCTTATGAAGAGCCTCTACACCTGGGTTTAGTTGCCAAGGAAAGAAGTTATGGCTGGATAAGATCATCGGCCTGGCTACAGTGAGGTCCTTTGGAGCATCAAAACTACTCATATACAAGCGTGTACACACACACATACATATGTTTGTTTATATATTCACCTGTTCATATATATCTGAGATGTTTTTAGTTTCTGGCTATTGAGGATAAAGAACATTTTATGGTTTTGTTTCTCTTGGGTGGAATTACTGGGTTGTATGTGTAAATTTATAAGAAACTGACAAATTGTTTTCCAAAGGCTTGTAATAATGTCATCCACACCAAGAATGTGTAAGAGTTCCAGTTACTTCTCCATCCTTGTCAGCATTGGATAGTATCAGTCATTTTAGCATTTTTTTTTTATCGTGGTATGTTTGTAGCAGTATCAAACTGTGATTTTAATCTGCATTCCATTCATGATTAATGATGCTGAGTATCTTTTCATATGCTTGATAGGTAGCTTATATCATTGAGTTAATTATTCTTACAATCCTTGGTCAATGTCAAGTCTCTCTATATTTTTTCTATTATTTGATATTACCCTTCACTTATAATCTCCATTCCCCTTTTCCTCCTAAAAGTAAAATGTCTATATGTAAATACACAATTTTTATATATCCAAAGTGCATGTCTTTCCTTCATTTATTTGTTCCATTCCGTTACCTTATTGGACTTGTTATAGTCTCCAGAACAATGTTAAATAGAAGCTATTAGTCGATATCTTTGTCTTTTTCTCAATATTAGAGGGAAAGCATGTAGTCTTTAACCATTAAGGATGATATTAACTGTGGTTTTTTGTTTCTTTGTTTTTATATTTTTTTCCAAAATGATCTTTATCAGATTGAAGATGTTTTTCACTCTTCCTACTGTTCTTACTTTTATTTTTTAATCATAAATAGGTGCTGCATTTTACTTAATATGTTTCTTCTGAATGTATTACGATGACCATATTGATTTTATCCTCTGTGAATTTGGAAAACAGATGAACATAGGGGAAGGGAAGGAAAAATAAAATAAGATAAAAACAGAGAGGGAGGCAAACCAGAAGAGACTCTTAAGTATAGGATCCAAACTGAGGGTTGCTGAAGGGGAGGTGGTTGGGAGATGGAGTAACGGGGTGATGGGCATTAAGGAGGGTACTTGATGTAATGAGCACTGGGTATTATATGCAATTGATGAATCACTAAATTCTACCCCTGAAACTAATAATACACTATATGTTAACTAAATTGAATTTAAATAAAAAATTTTTAAAAAATTTCAAAAAAACCAAATTTTTTAGATGTTGATGTCACTGCTTATCCCAACAAAGACATAATAGTATAATTAGTCCATATCAAGCTAGATACAATATAAAGACAATTTAGTGTAACAAAAACTTACCAAAAAATAGATCTTAAAAATAATCAAAGAGAAAGAAGAAATTATATGTGGAAAGGGAAAAAATTACATGTGTGGAATTCACACAGAACATATTTTAACAATAAATATGTAAAGAAAACAGAATGGAATAATAGCTTCAAAATACTTAGAGAAAATTATTGATGTGGAGAACAAAGGCAAAAGAGTTAGAAAAAAATGAAATTTCCTTACAACTTACAGCCCGTTGATGAATCCTTGAGACAGTCAGAGTGACCTTCCTCTAGGGACTCAACTGCCTCGATGTTAATACTTTGCTAAGGGCAAAAGTCAACCTTAGCTTTACATTAGCCCGACCTCTAGGATCCTGTAAGTCTCCTTTAACATATAAAAATTCTTTTGGAAAATTCCTGTATCTTAATTCCCCCCCAAGATAGATGTTAGCAATCGTCCTCCAAGCACATGGACGACTGATATACATCTGAAGAGTCTCATGACTCAGGTTTTACTGGACAGTAGTAAATGACCTTTTCCCAAAAACAGCTAGCCCCTCAAGGTCCTGGAAACCTTGCTTCCAAATTCCTTAGAGACGTATGCTATCCCTAACCCCCTCCCAACTTGAAAGTGTACATATATAATCAGCCACTCCTCACAACCCCAGTGCAGCTCTTTCTTCCCACAGGCCCTGTCCCCATGCTTTAATAAAGCCACCTTTTTGCACTGAAGATATCTCAAGAATTCTTTCTTGACTGCTTGCTCTTGAACCCCAACATTTTCACATCAAAAATCACTGCAAATTTACCCTTTATAGGCAAGAAAATATTGTTTATGGTCAAGAGGGTAAAATGCAAACTAAAAACTAAAAAAACAAAATAATTCTACAGCATGTCCTCAGGGAAGAGGAAAATGCAAAATGATACCTAAAATAATCTGAGATGCAAGCTAAATGGTAAGAAAAAACTATAAAAATGGATTAAATATCAACAGCTGTAAAACACTATCATAATTATGTCTAACTTTGAAGTAAAAAAGCAAACGAGATGAACTTAACACAGGGTAAGAATACGCATAGTTCACAGGACCATTAAAGATTATTGTATTTTTCAGGAGGCGGGAAATGATAGTAATTATCTTTGAACCTGGCTGAATATGCATTTTAAAATTTCAACAACACAATTGATAGAAATAGGGTATATAACTTTCAAGCTAGTAGAGAAAAAGTGGAATAATCAATCAATTCAAAATATGCAGAAAAGGAGAAAAAAATAAAAGTATAAAGTTTAGAAAAAATGTAAATATTATCTGGTGGCAAATGCCCAGTAATGGATTTCTGGAACATTAATGTATGCTCCCTAACTAACTTCACCAACTTCTGCAACATTTTTTTCCAATTTACAGCTCTGCCTGTATCCCAGGTCTCTAACCTTGGTATTATCTTTTACTTCTTTGCCAACCAGATCATCTTAAATATTGCCTTGTTATTGTATTAATCTGAATTTCCATTAGTGTGAATTTATTGGTTTAGTTTTAATTTAACCTGAATTTTCTAGCTTAATTTCTCAGCATATTCATATTCTTTGCTTAATTTCCTGTTTTTCCTGTCTCCTTAGTTGTTTTGTTCCTCCTAAATTCCTGATGCTAATCCCTTGTCAGTTGTAGATGTTGTAAATATCAAAGTCCAGGCTGTCACCCCATCTGTTAACTTTGTTTATGTGCTTCATTGAAGAGAAATCCATGAATCTTAATATTTATATTGTATATCTTAATTTGAAAATTTTAGAATATTTTATCCACTCTAAAGTTAACAAATGTATAGTCACAATATAAAGAGAAAGAATAGATTTTCTTTCATTTCATCCCTCTGAGTCAGCATCCATAGCTTTATAAAGGCAACATTTTTGCATCTTTAATTACTGCAGGTATTGTTTTCATACAAATCACTCAAGAAATCCCATAATCAGGTGTCACCCCAAAGCTCAGAAGGCCTTGCTCTATGCTATAATTTTAATGTTTAATCCTAGTTAATATTAACTTGGTTAAAATGGGGTGCTGTTAATGGAATGTCCAATGGAAATGCTATCTTTGGTGGCTAAGTGGAGTTTATCTGTGAAGGTAGTGTCCACATAAATCAATGCCATCGACATGAAAAAAGAGAATAACAAAACTTGCTGACTTCAGTTGTCATATATATGCAGATGACATTGAAGTTTATATTGCCATTAACCTAGGAATAGAAGGGAGAAACTTCTGTGCATAAGTAAGTTCAACACGGAGGCTTTATTTAAATAAATGGGAAAATCTAGAAAAGAATTACAGAAACTCTTGAACCCAATGTTTCCAAGGTCCCTAAAGAATTAGGTAATGATTGGAAAGGGAATCTGTGAGCAGCCTGAAGTTTGTGTGCGTGTGTTTGTGTGTATGTGTGCACATGCATGTGTGTGAATGAATGTTGCTGCACTTTATAAATTTGAAAAATAACATGGGGTGAACTGGTTAAAATAAAAAGGTAACTATATAAAATAAATAACATAAATTTTTATCAACCATTAAGATCACTTGTCTATTATAGGTACTATCTCTCTAATACATTTTCACTATAAATTAGCGGATCCAAGGTTCTTCCTGTGGGTGTAGTTAGTGAAAGCTTTATGCCATACAAAATCAAGGCTGTATTACCACCCTTCAAAAGGACAGTTTCCTTGGGGCACCTGGGTGGCTTAGTTGGTTAAGTATCTGACTCTTGATTTAGGCTGAGGTCATGATCTCAGGGTCATGAGATCAAGCCCCGTGTTAGGTTCCATGCTCAGTGCAGAGTCTGCTTGAGATTTTCTCTCTCTCCCTCTTCCCCTCCTTCTCCCCCACTCACTCACACTCTGTCTCTCTCAAATAAATAAAATCTTTTTTTTTTAAAAGGACAGTCTCCATATAATATTTAGTTTCATAGTCTTTTAGTTCATAACTTTCCTTTAGCAAAGATCTAGATTTAACCACAAGGTCATTCCAATAAACTTGAAGCAGGAGGTTACAAATTCTCTTACACCTTGTTTCAAGCCACGCATAAGAAAACGATACAGTCCATTTACAGAACATGTCTGTCACTACAAGGATTCCTCCTATTATCCTTTTATGACAACACCCTTTGCCTCCCCACTCCCCCCACCCTCTGCCCTCTGGCAACTAGCAATCTGTTCACCATTTCTTTGATTTTGAAGAATGTTATATAAATGGAATCATGTAAAAAAAAATGAATCAAAGTTTGAGCTAATTATACCATCACAGGATGGGCCATATTCTTTTCTTAGTGTAATTAACATACAATATTATATTAGTTTCATGTGTACAACATATTGTTTTGAAAGTTCTCTTCACAGGAAGTGTAGTCACCATTTGTCACCATACAACATTATTGTAATATTATTGACTATATTCCCTGTGCTTTACTTTTCATCTTTGTGACTTATTTATTATATAAATGGGAGTTTTTACTTCTTAATCCTCTTTATCTATTTTGCCCATTCCCCTATCCACCTCTTCTTTGGCAACCACCAGTTTGTTCCTTGTAATTAAGAGTCCATTCTTTGTTTGATCATTTGTTTGTTTTTTAGATTTCACATATAAGTGAAGTCATATATTTGTCTTTCTGTTTCTGACTTACTTCACTTACCATGATATTCTCTAGGTCCATCCATGCTGTCACAAATGGCAAGATCTCATTCTTTTTTAATGACTGAGAAAAATTCCACATTTTCTTTATCCATTCATCTCTTGATGGGCTCTTAGGTTGCTTTCATATCTTGGCTGTTATAAATAATGCTGCAGTAAACATAGGGGTGCATATATCTTTTCAAATTAATGTTTTTGTTTTCTTTGTGGAGGCATATTTTTTTTAAGAGGACAACAAAAAATGATCCTGTTCCTTTTCATGTCTTTAATTAGAATGATTTTGTTGTTCTAGCTGCATCAGATCTCTTCATTGCCTTTACAAATGTGCATCATTTTCTTCACATCTCTGTGGGAATTCCACAACACATTTAGAGCTGGAAATGTTGTCTATTACTTTCTAACTTCGGATGAGCAGTAATTTGAGCAACTGAATCTTGATCTTCATCCTTTGATTATTTTTTTGTTTAGGCACAAACACATAAGCATGTGCATGCACAAACATTAAGTTAGCCAAGAGAAAGTGAAATAATAAAGCAGTCAAAAGAAACAAATAGTGTAGCAGCTATGGTGAAATGCTGAAGGCAAGGAGAAATGCATTTGAATCTTGGTGAAATCATAAAGATTTTTCTTCCACGGCTTACAAAAATGTAGCAAAAAATTAAAAGAGGTGTTGCTAAAACGTAATTTTTAAATCTTACTATCCCCATTTGTGAGCATTCAGAATGAGAACAAAACAACAAAAAATCCCTTAAAGTTTTAACTTTTAACCTAGTATAACATTCAGGCATAAGGGGTGGGAAGTGGAGGTAGGAGAGAGGTTTGTATCTCTAATGTGAGGTTTAATTCTTATCTTTTCAATTCTATCCTTGTAATCAATGAATCGCTGGGCTTGGTAATAATGCATGCATATGGAAAAGGGCTGATTTATTTTCATGAAGACTATTAATGGGTTGCAAGAGAGAAAAGGTAATTAACTATAACTTCCAGCCTTATAATAACCATAAACTTATTAAACCTCTCCACAGTAATATTTAGAGAATACTGAGGCAGTATGTCTTTGAAGATCAAGTTGTGCTAGACTTGCATGCAAATATTTAAGAAGTTAATTAAAATACGAATTATTTTTGAACTCTGATTCTGGTTATATTGTAAGAGTACATTCTAATTATTAATGAAACATCCAAATTTTCTTCTTTTTTCCTAATTAGAATTTCTGGTTATGTCTGTTTGAGGGCATCAAAATTCAGTCCTACTACTAGACACATTGGTATGAATTGCAAAGTTGGAGAAAAAGTTTATTTTAGTACTTTCATTTTTTTTCTAATAATAAAACTAACAAATATACCCTTTATTCTGAGTGTCCTATTTTTATGTTGAAAATGAAATCTGATATTTTTAATGTCAAATAAAGGCACTTCCATATTTTTGCCCATTTTCAGGATATTAAGAAGCAGATGGACCTCAAGCCTACAACCACAACAGGATAATTAGTGATTCTAAGCTATTTCATTTGATTACCTTACAGCTCATTATATTAAATTTTTATGGGTTAGTAGCTGTATCACTATTGTAATAAAATTAGGCATTTTACAGATCATCCTGAAATATCAATACAGATGCATGTACATATAAGTTAAAATACTTTGCTTCTTTGATATGTATCAGTATAACACTTCAAGTGTGACTATAGGACCTAAGATACTTATCATTCTATATGCATCTAGTCCGCATTTTAGAAAGAAACAATCTATACTAACAAGTATTTGTAGGGAAGTCAATAATTAGCATCTGAAATATTTATATTTTTATTTATGTAGTGATTTCATTTACTAATGTTTATTTTTTATCATAGTTAAATTTTAACAAATTAATTATCTATGGAACAATATTTGCATTTATGCCTAAATATAGACAAGTAGCATAACAGCAAATTCATGTCTTTTGTAAACATTTTTCATTGAAGACATTTGTTGTACATTTGTACAAAATGAAATATTCTCAAAAGAAAACAAAAATTAACAGAATGGGTTGTATGTTAATAGTCTTAAGCTAGAACAATATCTTTTACATCTTAGCTTGTTGTAAACTTTTAGTAAACATCCAGAATTGAATTAACACTTGGGAAAAAAGTTATCATTAAAAGAGGTCACCAGATATCTACTGAGTAAGAAATGCCTGAATTCTCCAACATTAGTGATTGTGTGGTGTCAATTTGATCACCCAACACCATTGGAGAACTCTCCATGAGCCATTATTATGCTTGATTCTGAAGATTTAAAAATAAATGAGATGTTCACTGCCCTTGAGACTTCTTTCCTAGACATGGAAAGAAGGAATAAGGGGAAAAAGGAAGAACTTCATCATTTCTAATATGGTATGAGTTAGTAGATTTTTCTTTTTTGTAAAGGACAAAATTCACATTGCCAAACTAATAATAGTTAGCCAACCATGTTATTTCACATATAAGAAAATTGATGCTCAGAGACTAATTTTTTTCAAGTTTGTATAGCTTGCTATTTGTAGGTCCAGAATGAAAATCTCTGTCTTCTATAGACCTAAGAATCTCAAGCAAATGTATAATTATAGATGCTAGGAAAAGATATCTAGATATGGAAAAACTTGTCCCTTTTTCAGCTGCTTTGACTTTTGAGTCTGCAATTAGTGTCTAAATGTGCTCTACTTTAACCCTTTCATCCTTTTGCTTGATGTTGGTTGAATATACTGTGACTAGATTCAACTCTGTTGTAAACAACCCTGATTTCTTCCTTCTTTATATTTTTTTATAGATTTATTTATTTATTTTAGAGAGAGGGACAGAGAGAGAGAGTGAGTGGGGGGAGTGACAGAGGGAGAGAATCTCTAGCAGAGTGTCTGCCGAATGTGGAGCCTGACATGGAGCTCAATTCCAGGACCTTGAGATCATGACCTGAGCCAAAATCAAGAGTCGGACGCCCAACTGACCGAGCCACCCAGGCATCCCTTTATCTTTTTTTTTTTTTTTAAAGATTTTATTTATTTATTTGACAGAGAGAGTGAGAGAGTACAAGCAGGGAGGAGTAGTAGAGGGAGAGAGAGAAGCAGGGAGCCCAATGCGGGGCTCGATCCCAGGACCCTGAGATCATGACCTGAGCCGAAGGCAGACGCTTAACCATCTGAGCCACCCAGGCGCCCCATCCTTTTATCTTTTATTAGAGGTTTTTTTTTTTTTTCAGGGCATTCTCAAACTTTATTGAGCATATAAATTACCTGGGGTTTTAGTAAAATAAAGATTAAAATTTAGTAGGTCTGGGAAGTGACCTGAAATTTTGTGATTTTGATAAATTCTTCAGTGATATTGATGCTTCTCATCTGAACATCATTCTTTACTGAGTAGCAAGGCTTTGAAAGAGCAAAATGATAGAGTTATTGCTTTACTTTAAAGTGGTCCTTCCACTCCTTTGAGATTTGGAGTAGTCCACCTTGAGGAAGGCTGCCTCAAAGCAGTTAGGTGGATAATGAAGGCTTATGCATAGCTGTAATAAAGAGCCTTACCTGTATATAGCACAAACTGAGAACAAAATTAGCCATTGGACTTCCATGATTCCCTTTTCTCAGTGACTGTTAGGTTTTTGGCACACATCTAAAATTACACAGCCAAGAAAAAGAACATTTTCCAAATATCATTTCTGGTGTTGTGGATTGATTTTACATGAATAAACCCTAGGATTATGCCTTTGACTAATTATGCAGCAGCAGCTAGGATTTATTCAGTCAATAAACATTCATTAAGCTCAACTACTTGGGAGGCATTGCCCTTATTGCTGCATAAGCAAAAAGAAACAAACAGTGGTGTCACTATCTCCAGCATGCCACAATGCAATATACTCTGCTAATTTGACAATGACCTAGGAATTTTATATTTATCTCCATATTTGGTAGCAAAATAGTGTCATTTACATATTTTCTTTATTGTTGTAATGGTAATATATGACTGAGGTAATGGTGGTGAATATAAATCTTACAACATGTTCTTCCCACCCCTCCAAAAAAAAAAAAAAAGAGAAGAGAAAGAAAGAAAAATAAAACTATAAATATCCATGCTCTTAGGATAAATATAAGAGGCCATCTTCAATTCAACTTTCCTGTAAGTGAAAAAATAAATAGCACATTCCACCAAGGTATTGGCCGTGCTCCATCACATGTATTTATGGAGAATAAGAACAATTTGAGAAAGAGATCAACATTTTCAGAATACTCAGATGTAATTGTGAACAAAGATAGATAGCAAAACTGTTTCTACCAAGGTTACATGAAAGGGTTAAATACGCAAGAGCTCAAAAAAATATGCAAGAGCTCAAGGAGCTGTGTACCTATGAGCCCTTCCTGAGGAATCTATTAGAAGATGAATTTCATCCAACCAAGAGACAGTAGGGGCAATGACAACAAAAGGAGTGATGGTAGACATTTTATATACTTAATTCTAGATTGAAGACTAAAAGGAATGTATGGATGAGGGTGGAATAAAATACATTATATGATGTATGTAATTTGTGTCTGACAATATACTGCAACAAAAAAAATGAAAGGAAACAGGAAGAGAAAATTAGCATATGTTTATTGATGTTGGTACTAGCATTAGATACACCATTTAAGCATTCCATTATAGTGCTCACTTCAGCAGCACATATACTAAAATTGAAACGATACAGAGAAGATTAGCATGGCCCCTGTGCAAGGATGACATGCAAATTCATGAAGTGTTCCATATTAAAAAGATAGTATACCATTATAAGTCAACAAAAAAGTTAGTAAAAGATTAAATAAGAAAACAGGGTAATGTTTTCATACAAAGGTAACCAATAGAACAAAAGTACAAATCTGCCTAAGCATCAAGACAAATTTAGTGAATAAAAAAACAAAGAAACATGTTACCTAAATAAGTATCAAATGTAATGAAATGCATGTAACAGCTATATCAAACTAATATAATAATTGAGACAAATATATCACACCAATAAATGTGACTAGATCTAATTCATCTATTAAAAACATCTTAATTTGCTTCACAAAGAAATGACTATATAGCTTATAATATCCACATTTAAAATTTTTTTCCCAAAAAGCTAAAAATGAAAAAATGCACAAATGTATATCAACCAAATCGTAGCCATAACAAACCAAGAGTAGTTATATTGATATCAAAGTGGATACAAAGCTAAAACCATTAAACATGAAAATATGGACATGATCTATGGGCATAAGCCAAAATTTATAATGAAAATATAAAAATTATAAATAATAGTGAATCAAATAATGCAATAACAATCTTTATAAAGTAAAACTTAAAAATGATGCAGGAGAACATAGAAAGTCACTAATAATTGGAGAACCAAAAACCTTTTATCAGAATAAATAAATTGACACTGAAATGTACATGGAAAAATAAACATGCAAAGATGGACATAAAACCAATTTTAAAAAAGAAAATCTTTGGAAAAGAATAAACCTAAAAGGGATTAAAATACAGACCCTTCATAATTAAAACAGCATGGTTTTGATGCATGAATAGACATGCTAACCAGGGAAATAGATGTCCAGAATTACACTAAAAAATATGAAAGTTTAGTATGAGATAAGGATAGCATCTCATATCTTTTGGGAAGCAAAGGCTTTTTAAATAACATTATTGGAATAATTGGCTAGCCATTGACGAAGGATAAAATTAGATCCAAATCTCACACCATATAAAAGGATAAACATCAAAGAGTTCAAGACTGTAAATACAAAAACATAAAACCATATAAGCCTTAGAAGAAAAAATAGGTGAAGTCCTCCTTAGTTTGACTGTGTGGAAATGCTTTCTAACTATTAATAAAAATGTAGATGCATAAAAGAAAAGATTGACAAATTTTACTTAATAGAAATAAAATCCATGCCAAAAATGCCGTAAAAAATAAGAGAAAATAGATACTAAAAGAATGAAAAAAAAAAAAAAAGCTGCAAATTGGAAGGAAATATTTGCAGATAACATATCTGAAAAAGGCTTTTTTCCAGAATATATAAAGAACTCTCAAAAATCAATAGTAAGAAAACAAATGACCCAATTAAAAAAAAAAATCAAAAGCTTGAGGTACTTCATCAAATAGGATATACAGAAAGCAATTAGGCATATGAAACAAGTTCAATAATATTCTGAGCTATTAGGGAAACACAAATTACAACCATAATGAGGTATCATTCCACACCTATTAGAATGGTTAACATGAAAAATGCTAATAATACCCAGTGTGGGTGAGGATGCAGAGCAAATGGGCCTTGCATAAATTGGTGGTGGGTATGCAAAATGGTACAGCTACTTTGGACAATGTTGTGGCAGTTTTTTATATAGCTAAACTTATACTAATTGTATTTCTCAGAAATTCTACTCATATGTATTTGCTCTAGAAAAATGAAAACCTATCTTTACACAAATACCTGTGCACAGGTGTTTATAGCTGCTTTTTTCATAATCACCAAAACCTGTAAATAACACAGATTTTCTTCAGTAGGTGAATGGATCAATAAACCCTGGCACACCCATATAACAGAATACTAATCAGAAATAAAAATGAATAAACTTAATGTACATAAATAATTTTGATAAATTTTAAATGTATTACACCGAGTGATAGAAACTAGCTTTAAATTGTTAAAAACTATATTTGCATTGATATGACATCCTCAAAAAGACCAAACTATAGTTAGAGAGAAGAGATCAGTGGTTACCAGGGTTAGAGATGGGAGAGGTTGTGACTAAAGTGTTAGCACAAGGGAGATTTGGGGTTTATTTGTATATGTATGTATTATATGTATTATGTATGTATTATATGTGTTATTATTAAAGGTTACACAAATTTATACATATATTAAAATCAAATAATTGTACATGAAAAATCATGATTTTACTCTGTGTTAATATAAAAAAGTGGAAAAAATATTTGAAAAACTTGAAAAAATAAATAAGATCTTCATAAAGTAAAGTGGAATGAATTCCAAGGGATATATTGTTTAGTGAAAAAGGTGAAGTGTAAAAGAGCATCTTCAATATAGCACTCTTTATAGAAAAAGAGAATTTAAAAAATACACATATCATTTATTTGTGTAAGAAGAAACACAGGAAGGATAAACCAGGAGCTAAGAGATATTTTTCTTTCCATGGAATGAATGATGGGATGTACTGGAATGACACTTTTTGTACATTTTAGCCATTTGGAATAGTGTTACTATTTCATGTCCCCATAAAGTTCCTAACTAAAATCAACAAGGATGGTAAAAGTCTTAAATGGCATATATCATACTGTAGATGTAGAAGAATATAGTACATCTGAGAAATATTACAATATGTTCTCTACTGCTTTAGTGAGCTCCTTTTTTCCCAATAACTTAAGGTGATGGCTTTCCTATCTGCAGAGGGGAAAACCTGTAATATTCTAAATACTGCCAGTAACAGCCCTTATCTGTACCAATCAAGCAGCAATCTTAGAACTCTTCACTCAACCCTTTAAAGTTAATAAAGTACCCTGAAAATTGCTGGGCTAAGTGGTTGACTACAAGAGGAGAGAATATCAAATACTATAATTTACTTGGTCTAGTACAGATTTTATAGCCACATTTCCCACAATGTATCAGATATCATGCTTTGTAAAGAAAGATATTATGTAACTTTTTGCTATAGACTGAAGCATTTACAAAAGGACATAAAAAGAAATAAAATTTGATGTGATGCCTTTAAGCTCAGAAAAAACAATAATTAAAAAACCTCTGGTATTTCTAGGGGCACTTGGGTGGCTCAGTCAGTTAAGCGTCTGACTCTTGGTTTCAGCTCAGGTCATGATCCCTGGGTCCTGGGATTGAGCCCTGCATGGGGCTCCCTGCTCAGCACTGAGTCTCTTTGTCGCTCTCCTTCTGTCCCTCACCCTGCTGTCTCTCTCTCTCAAAGAAATAAAATCATAAAAAAAAAAAACCTGGCATGTCTTAGATATGACTATTAACAATATTAATTGAATTATTTATACCATTTTTCTATGTGAAAGTTATTTTTATTTTTCTATAATCAACTCTATGGATAAACCTTGTTCTCTAGTTCTTGCTCATTTTTATCCCTATTAAAAGATATCTAGTTAATAAAGCATAATATATTATTCATTGCATCATCCAATGGAAATAAATGTTAAATTATGGAGATACTTTATTCAGACTTTCAAAGATTAGCCAAGAAATTAATTATGTTAATAACAATATAAAATTTATTCCCCCTCATGCCCCTTTCTAAGTAATAAGCATTTCATTAAATTCTGAGGAATTTTCTCTGTCCTTACAATTAAAGGCCTGTAAGATATAAAAAAAAAAAATAACAAAACAAAAAACCTCCTGAGCTATTGTTCTATTAAATTCTAATAAAAAAAAAGGTCCAAGGCTCTGAGTTTTAAAAGCTCCTTAGAGAGAGAAAGCAGTAATTACAGAGTTGAGGCAAATATAAACCTGGCATTTAATAGCAAGAAGAATAAAAATCAAAATTAGAAGGATGTTTGACCCTTAGGACATATTTAAGGGCTTTAGTCATTAATTTAAAGATAAATGCTAACAATGGAAAAAAAAAAAAAGCAAATATTACCTAGCATTAAAAAGTTAGGAAAATCTTCAACTGAAGAAATTTTAAATTGGATTTTTAAGACATCAGAAATTTGTGGGAATTTTTTTCATTCATCTTTCATACCTAATCTGGAAATGTATATCCGGCATAAATTACATTTATCAGAGGGTATCTTTGTGTGAACATTAATGGCTGTTGTCAACTCATTAGCTTCTCAGGAGCTCTGGACCCAGCAGGATCTTGGTCACAGCCTCACTTCTAGACTAGAATGCCTTAGGTTGTTCCAGACTTCTCAAGCATTGGCTGTCATGCAGAATTAATTCTAACACTTTTTAACCCAAATTTCATGTATGTCTGCAACCTTGAATGACATTATTAATTAAGGACAAGTCTTCTTCACCCCTAACATTTAACCCTGTGCTTTTTCTGGTTTGTTGATTTTCCTTCCATTCAATCACAGTGCAGTAATTTACTCCCATTTTAAAATCTAATTGTTACATTTCTGAAGTGAGATTTTTCTTTCTGATCTGTTTCATGCCTGCTTTTAATACTGGCCCTTTTTGTTGCACAGTTAAAGTTCCTTTGTATTATATCTTTTCATTAATCTAAAAAATATTCTTTAGTTTATTTTAAAAATGCATTAAATACTTTGGTCTCTTCTGAACTCTCTTCAGTTTCAAAAGAGATTAATCAGTTTCAAGTAGAAGACACTAATTACTTTGCTTGTCTAAAGTGCAGATTCTATTTATATACACAAATGTAGGATTCAGTTAATTACCATAATATTTTATTGAATGCTATCCAGTTTATTAATTATGTTATAATTAGAGTTATATGGTAGCTAATCCTTCTCCTGTACTATTCAGAGTTCTCCTATTCTTATATATGCTTTTTATATGTATGCTTTTTTAGGGACTCTAAATACTTTTTTGAATTCAAGCTACATTTTACACTAGAAGTCCCACCCAGCAGCTGATTTAAAGACATTCAGGTAAAATAAATGAATGGATTAAATTACTTAGATTATAAGAATTTTTAAAATTGATAAAATCGGCTGTTTAAGGGAGTGTGATCTCTACAGTGTATATTTACTGCATGAGCTACACAACGTCCAAAATCTTCCACATTTACTTGTAAATTGTGGATGATAATCACAGATTCTCAGACTCATGTTAATGAGCACAGAAAAGTTCTACAAACATCAGGGAGATTCAATTTCATTATTTAATCCCTGATTACTAAACAGAAAGTACTTAATACATTTTAGTTTAGAAAGTGATTAATATGTTTATTTTAGCTTCACAAAGTATCAAAACCAAAGGGATTTCTGCTTAATTTTTAAAGAAACCAGGTCTTTCAGTCTAATTCATATATAGCTCATTGAAATTTTATTTTATATTCCTTCATTTATTCATTCATTCAACAAACATGTAAATAGTCTTAGGTATTAAATTCTTTGTTAAATCCACCTTGATATATTTCTGAACACTTTGCAAGAAAGATCCATGGTTTTGCATTCAGAGTATCAAACTTACACATGATTAACACAAAACAGTATCATACATTTGAGCTTTAAGGATTCCAAGGAGTGGTAAGATATCATTAGTATGGTGAAGCTCTTCTATTTGTCGTCAGTTCCATTGAGTACCACAGGTTTGCAGGACCGAGTATATGAGACCGAGAATGAGGATAGTTTGGTTAATTCTGTGGACGATGGAAGTTCCTATGAATTCTGAGTATCCTTAGATATCTGAGAAGATGCTTGCCAACATTGTCCTCTGCTAGAATTCCTATTATATAGAGTATGACAGAGGCATATTAGTGTGACAAAACACATCCGGATATATTTATTTTATTAACAAAGATTCATTTTGTCAAAATACCTGTTCAACAATTCATTCAATGGACACTGCCCTCATGAGGTTAACAGTTTAGGCATTTGTGCCAGACCAAAACTTACTGCACATGGAAGAGACATCTCCTATTTTCATCTATTTAGCATTCTTTTACTTTCTGATAAAAAAAATCCATGTGATCAGGTGGTCTGTCTTTTTTCCTAGCTTGTCCACATAAGAGATGCACCCACAGTTCGCCCCTGCTTAACCAGATCATTACACGTCTCAGGAATTGTAAACTCAGGAATTATTAACTCAGAAATGGAAACATAACCCAAATCTGGACGATCAGTTTCCTCTCCAGGAATGTAGTGATATTATGGAGAAAAATGCACTTTTAGCTATTTTCTGCAGTCACTAGGTATTAGGAAAATGTGAACCAAGAACTGTGGTTAAGCCACTTTTGACAACATGTGGGAAGAGACTGCATGAAAATCAAATTATCAGAGAGGAAAAATAAGCTAAGAGACAAAAGCAGGGTTCAGACCCATTGTTTATGACATTAAATCTAGCCATTTCTGAAGTTACAGAGTGTATGTAGACTTCCTGTTGTGTCAACCAATAAATTCCCAGATGAGATTAAACTAGTTTAGGTTAAACAAAATGTTTCACATATTTATCTAAGGTAATGTTTTCTGATTACAACATAAGTCATACTTGTAAAAAAAAATCAGACAATGCAGTCTTGTATAACAAAAAAAATGGGTCCTCAAAATAAGCAATGGTGTGTGAGTGTGTGTGTGTGTACAAGCATGTAAAAGAAAGGGTGGGGGCAGGGTGAAAGAAAGAGAGTTGGTATTCTGTAGCAATAAATCACACAGAATAGTTGAGATTTTTAAATAAAATAATTATGGAATATTATTTATATATATAAAAGCATATTATAGCATTGTTATATAACATATAGAATATGACATATATATGTATATACTGGAGATATATATATCAATAAAATGTCTCCATGATTAAAGTCAAGAATACCAAAGATTTAATGAAAGAAAGAGCTAAGTTCTTATTTTGGATCTGAATTCTTTACTAATATAGCTTCATAAATGTTAATGCTGGATGTTGAAATTAAAATGCCTCCAAAATAACTGCTTTATTTTTGGAAACATACAGGGAAAATATGCATTTCCTCAAGAAAGCTGTTTATTTTATATTGAAAAAAAAGATAAAATGACTTTCATAGATGTTTGCTTAGAGGTCAATAATTTAAACTTACAACATGACAGAAGGTAATGTGTTTACTAATCATAACACTGCACGAATATTAATCAAATGTGAAGAAATAAAAAAATTTTGTGACGACCATATGGTACACTGAGAACAAGTTTTCCAACTGTTGGGGGAGGGTAAAATTGCTTCTAAGAGAGACAACATAATTAAAAGTGAGAAGAATGTCCTACTACAAAAAGCAATCTCTAATAATAAAGAGCATCCAATGTAATTGCAGGAAAGAATTATAAAATAATTAAGGATAAATGTACTCTGCACAGATATGGAGAATAATACAGCATTTTAGTAAATATCACTTAGAAAGCAGATACAGAGAACCATTAAACAGAGTGAAAAATGTTAGCAATTGAGAAAAAAAAAACACACAATATTCTAGAAACAGCACAAAATACTAGAAAGAAAACTAAACCACCCAGATAAGGAATAACTGAAACTGCCATGTAATTATTTTTTTAATCTTTGAAAAATTAATAGAAGAAATCTACCAGTTGTATTTAATAGATAATTTTAAATGCAGGAAAATGTTGGATCATTTTCAATATTTAATGTTGAATAAAAATGCATTTGATATATATCACAAGACTGAGAAACTTGTTTCCTTTCCCGAGTACAATTTTATGTGGAGTGAAATATAATGGAGATAATGTTATATTTCTAAGTGTAAGCATTGTATACTTTGTGTATCTATTTTTCCAGATTAATATTGCTAATTCTCTAAAAATACCTTACAATATGACCTTTATATTATGTGAAAATTGCTATATGACTGTTGTAATGGAGAATCTACATAATAGAATGATAAACAGAGAGGTATGCTCTGGTATCTGGTAGGTAGAGACCAGGGATGCTGGTAAATATCATACAATGTACAGAACAACCCCTTCTTTTTTTAAAAGATTTTATTTATTTATTTGAGAGAGAGAGAGAGAGAATGAGAAAGAGAGCACACAAGCAGGGAGAGGGGCAGAGAGAGGGAGAAGCAGACTCCCTGCTGGGCAGGGAGCCTCATGTGGGGCTTGATCCCAGGAATCTGAGATCATGACCTGAGCCGAAGACAGCCACGTAACCAACTGAGCCACCCAGGCGCCCCCAGAACAGCCCGTTAAAATAAAAAACTGTGTGGTCCGAAATGCCAAGGTTTAGAAATGTTATTATAGATGAATAAATAGACATTGAAAAATTATTTGCCTAAGGTCACTAACAAGTAATAGCAAACTAATAGTTTGTGGGAAGAGATTTGAATTGTGAATTTGAATTGTGAAAAAGTA
Source organism: Phoca vitulina (assembly GCF_004348235.1). Taxonomy (NCBI): domain Eukaryota; kingdom Metazoa; phylum Chordata; class Mammalia; order Carnivora; family Phocidae; genus Phoca; species Phoca vitulina. Next base: position 44,167,335 of record NW_022589709.1, read on the forward strand.
CTTTAAAATGTCTAAGGTATTACTTATCCTTCTTTTTCCTTTGACCCCTTTCATTTCTCTCTAAAATTTTAGTTCAGTAAATAGTATTTTCAGTTATACCTAGAAAATTAATTCCTTCACTTCTCTTCTGAATTAGACCCCATAAATTATTTTCCATTTTGGTAATAGCAAATATTTGAAGACTCTTCTCTACATGGCTTGATACAAGTACTGCTTAAGCATAGTATGTGTTTTTAATTATGTTTCAAGTGGCAGTATTGTCATACTTTTCCTGATCTGAGAGTACATGATCTTTAGAAATAATTTAAATTAGGCATGTTATTATTTTTCTTACCTATATACTATTTTATTAATTTATATTTTGATACCTTCTATACTAGTATTGCTTTCTTGATTTAATATTCCAGTGTATATCACATTTCACATAATTTGTGTTCTTGGATTTTTTCCTCCCACAGTAAACAAGTAGTATATTAAGGACATGAGCCATCTGTCAAATCTTACATTTATTTCAAGTTTGTTAAATTCTGCAGACTTTCCTATATTTATTTTTCATTAGTAATTGTTCATTATTAAGAATAAGTGCCAGTATGTAGAATCTGGATGAACCTCAATAGTTGGAGATTGATACTGAGTTCATGGGACTTGCCTCTGAACTGACTTTTATCCGGAGGATTCAACGCTGAGGGACAGACACAAATTGCTCTCCAATGTAATACAGTGTAAAATATTGAATGTACAATGAAGGGGTTCTGTCTACACTTGTCAGATATTTCTACAAAGTATTGGGACTTTATAAAGAAATGTTTAAATTGATATAATTTGAAATGGCGTGTTTAGTCAGATAGTAAACCTGTGCTTTAGTGGACGAAAAATATTACCCTTTAAAAGAGATGGGGCAGATTGCCTTCAGGATGCTGCCAGAAAGAACCATTCAATCTCATTAGGTAGAGATGAATATGAATTGCGGTATATCAGTGAAAGGGTTCTTGAACTGATAAAGTTTTATTGCTTATGTTAAATTTCAAAAAATAGCCCTAATTTTTTGTTAGGATTGTGTGAATGATGAGTTTATTATATAATAAATTAAAATAATTACATTTGTTTATATATGCAGCCATCAAAAGGAATAAGATCTTGCCATTTGCAACGACGTGGATGGAACTGGAGGGTATTATGCTGAGCGAAATAAGTCAAACAGAGAAAGACATGTATCATATGACCTCACTGATATGAGGAATTCTTAATCTCAGGAAACAAACTGAGGGTTGCTGGAGTGGGGGGTGGGGTGGGAGGGATGGGGTGACTGGGTGATGGACACTGGGGAGGGTATGTGTTCTGGTAAGCGCTGTGAACTGTGCAAGACTGTTGAATCTCAGATCTGTACCTCTGAAACAAATAATGCAATATATGTTAAGAAAGAAAAAAAGAAGAAGAAGAATGTAGCAGGAGGGGAAGAATGAAGGGGGGGAAATCG
>NW_022589709.1:44168911-44170427 GCF_004348235.1 Phoca vitulina
AATAAAAAAAAATTTAAAAAAAAAAAAATAGAGGGCAAACTGAATACATTAATTTAATCCTCATAATTCACTTACAATTGTTAGGAAGGTGCTTTTGTTCACTCATTATTTCACAAAATATATTTCAATGGTTACATAATATTCAGTGTAATTCAATTATATTAATGTACTATGTTTATTTAAACTTTTCTTCATTATTAGGTATTTACATTACTTCCAGTTATTTTCTCTTAAAGTTCCGTAAATATTTTATTCAAAAGTTTTTTTTTTCCCCTTTTTAAATTTACAGAGGTTGCAATTCCTGGGTAAATATTTTAAACTAATATATATTTTCCTACCATGAGAATTTAATAAGTATTTGCCTTTGATTTATTAGTTTTTTTTCCCAATTAGCTGTCATATTCATCTAAATATCATTTTCATATTGAATATAAATTCAAAGTATGATATTTAATATATAATTGATATTCTCAGAAGCAGTATTAAATAAATAATTCTTCATCCACTGATCCAAATGAAACTTAAGTACAAAAGTCTAATAAATTCATACACCATTATCATGCTATTTAATTAATATAGTTTTTTAAAATCACGTTTTTATATCTTATAATACTCCTCTTTCCTTATTATCTTTATTTTTCAAAAATTTCTTCATAGTTCTTACACAGTTTTGTGTCAAATGACAGGTGGTTATCATTATCAGGTTCTTCCATAAATAGAAATTGGGTTTTAATTGAGTTTGCATTAATCTATAATTAAGGGAAATGTTTGTCTTTACAATGTTTTTCCCAGCTGGGAATATTTATTCAATAAATTATTCCTAATGCACCATGGTAAAGTTTTATATGATCCTTTACATAGGGCTTGCATTTCTTATAATTTTTAACTAGATAATATTATTATGAATTTACTTTATGCTAGTCCCTATTCTTAAATGCAACACATTTAATCGTCACTATAGCTTCTTGGTGCCTATATTATTATTATCTCATTTTACTACTGTGTAAACAGAGATACTGAGAGATTTTTGAAATCATCTAAGGTCATGGAACTATAGTGTGATGGAGACACTATGATATATATTTTTTAATAGAAGTACATACCATATAAGTATATGTTCCATATTATCTGATACCTATTTATAAATTTATTATATTTAAATGCATATATAAATATGTTCTAATGTTTTAGTTACTTGTAATGTAATATGAGGAGATACATATAAATATATACACACACAGACACATCCACATACAAATATGCTTTTAGTTGATTGTTATTGGTGTGTAAGAAAACTGTTTTCTTTTATACCACTGTTAAAGTTTAAATTGTGTCCTCAAAAAAGATATGTTGTTCTTTTTTTTTCTTTTTTTTAATTATGTTATGTTAATCACCATACATTACATCATTAGTTTTTGATGTAGTGTTCCATGATTCATTGTTTGCGTATAACACCCAGTGCTCCATTCAGTACGTGCCTTCTTTAATACCCATCACCGGGCTAACCCATCCCCCA
>NW_022589709.1:44170527-44242704 GCF_004348235.1 Phoca vitulina
AAAAAACGAGTTGTCTAAGGAGATTTCAAAGGAAGCACAGCCTACCCAACCCTTTGTTTTGAACTTCCAGCCTCCAGGACCTTGATATAATACACCTCCCTTGTTTTAAGCCACCTAGTTTGTGATTTTTTGTTATAACAGCCCTAGGAAATCCATAAGAGCCATGTAATTCTCATATTAGTACTAATAATTTCATTTGATATTAGTATATTTAGACAGCTCTTTTCTGTAAACAAGTGAAATTTATTCCCTAACGTTTAATATATGTATCTGAGTGTATTAACTAATACTTCAACTGTAAATTTTGATCATACAATGATATTATACTTCCTTGGTCTTCATTATAATGAGACTCAGGGTTGCACAGATTGCTCATTTGCTTTATTATTATTTTTATTTATTTATTTATTTTTACTTTTAGAACTTGTTAAGAGAGAAGAGTCATATTACTAGACCATCTAAATTCTGATAATATTTTAAATTTGATCAATGCTTTTTTAGTATCTATTGCAATGATAATAAAATTTTCCTCTTTATATTAGATATGTTTATGTCTATAATATCAACATATTTTTATTGGCTGTTATGCATAATTTTATTTACTAGATTTTATATATGTTTTCTACAACTCTATCCAATAATTGCCTTTTTTAAAAAAATAGATTTTACTGTTCAGAACTATTTTAGGGTTATAATAAATTGCGTAGATAGTAGACAGTTACCATATACCCTAAACTCATTTGTCCTGCTATTAACATATTAGTATAGTGCATTTGTTAAAATTAATGAACTGATACTGATAATTATTAAAGTCCATATTTCTTTCAGATTTCCTTGGTTTTGACCTAATATCATTTTTTGTTCTAAAATTTCATCTAAGTTACCAGATTGCATTTAGTTGTGTCTTTTTAAGCTCATCTTGGCTGTGACAATTTCTCAGCTTCCTTATTTTTGACAACTATGACAATTTTGAGGAGTCAGGGTATTTGGTGGAATGCCCCTTTTATGTGCTTTGTCTGTTTTTCTCCTGATGAGACTGAGGGTATGAGTTTTTGGAAGATAGATCAAAGAGATAAGGTTCCATTCTCATTGCATTATATCAAGGGTTCATGTTATCTACATGACTTATCACTGTTAATGAGAACCTTGATCATCTGATATCTTGATCATCAAATGAAATTTGTCAGATTTCTACACAGTTAGTTTACTCTGTTTTCCTGCCTTTCCATCCCTTACATTTTGGAAGGAAGGCAAAATATGCAGAATGGTTCACTGTGATGTAAAGTTCCATGTGTTTTGAGAAATACCTAGTGTCATATACCCATCATTAAAGTGTCAAACAGAATAATTTCACCACACTAAATAATTATTTGTGCTTTACCAATTGAGCTCACCAGTCCTCCACCTGAGCCATTGGCAATCACTGACCTTTGTATCAGTTTTATAATATAATTTTTCATATTGAAGAATGTCATGTAACTGAAATCATGCAGTATGTAGGCTCTTTGGAGTAGCTTATTTGGCTTAGCAATATACATTTAGGATTTGTCCATATCTTCTTATGGATTGATAACATTTCATTTTATCATTGAATAATGTTCCTTCACCTGGTACATTCTGATTTCCACTAGCAATAAATAAGAGTTCCTGTTGCTCCACATCCTTACCAGAAATTTATATTGTCAGATTTTTGGATTTTAGCCATTCTAATAGGTATGTAGTGATATCTCGTTATTGTATTAATTTGCAATTCCCTAATCACAAATGATATTAAACGTTTTTTCATATGTGTATTTGTCATCTGTATATAGTATTTGGCAAGGTGCCCATTCAGATCTTTAGCCTACTTTTTAATGGGGTTCTTTACTTATTTTTGAGTTTAAGATTTTTTGTACATTTTTAATGCAAGATCATGGTCAGATATATCTTCTCCCAGTCTGTGGCTTGTCTTTTCATGCTTTTAATAGTGTCTTTGGCAGAGCAGAAGTTTTCTTTTTCTTTTCTTTTTTTTATACATTTTATTTATTTATCAGAGAGAGAGTACAAGCAGGGAGAGTGGTAGGCAGAGGAAGAAGCGGGCTCCCCGCTGAGCAAGGAGCCTGATGTGGGACTTGATCCCAGGACCCTGGAATCATGACCTGAGCCAAAGGCAAATGCTTAACCAACTGAGCCACCCAGGTGTCCCTTGCAGAGCCGTTATCGATGTTTTCTTTCAAGAATCCTGTTTTTGGTGTTATATCTTAAAACCTTTTACCCAAACCAGGTCATATAGATTTTCTATTATCTTCTTGAAATGTTGTTTTGTGTTTTTCATTTGGGTGTATGATCCAGTGTTAGTTAATTTTTGTGAAGAGTATAAGGTCTGTATCTAGATTTGTTTGTTTGTTTCATGTAGATGTCCAATTGTTCCAGCACCATTTGTTGAAAAGACTGTCCTTTGTCGCTTGATCTGCCTTTGTTTCTGTCAAAAAAAAAAAAAAAAAAGTTGACTATATTTGTGTGGGTCTGTCTTTGAGCTCTCTATTCTGTTTCATTGATTTATGTGTCTATTCTTTCATCAATATCATGCTGTCTTGATTGCTGTAGCTTTGTAATATTAAATATTGAAATTGGGTAATATGAGTTCCCCAACTTTGTTGTTCTTCGTCAGTAAAGTGTTGGTTTTCTTGTCTTTTCATATAAAGTTTAAGAATTTATTGGTATCTAAAAAATAACTTCTTGAGATTTTGATTATAATTTAGATGAATATATAGATTAATTTTGAAAGAATTAACATCTTTACAATATTGAATTTTCCAGTCCATGAAAACTAAACATCTCTCAATTTATTTAAATCTGCTTTTATTTTATTCATCAGGATTTTGCTATTTTCTGCATATAGATCTTGCACATATTTCACTACATTTATATTTAAAAATTTCATTTTTGTGATACTGTAAATTGCAGTTTTAAAATTCAGATTGCAATTGCTGATTGCTTACATATGGGAAAGCAACCAACTTTTGGATATTAAACTTGTATTCTGTGACCTTGATATATTAGTTAATTAGTTGCTGAAAATTTTTCTACATTCTTTGGGATTTTCTATATAGATAATTTTATCATCTTTGAACAAAGACAGTTTTGTCTCTTCCTTTCCAATCTTGTATCTTCTATTCCTTCTTAGTGCACTAGCTAGGACTTCCAATGTGATGTTGAATTGGAGTGTTGAGAGGAGTGATCCTTGCCTTGTTTCTAATCTTAAGTAGATCATGTGTTTTGATATGATCATGTGTTTTTTCTTCTTTAGCCTGTTGATGTGGTGGTTTACATTAATTGGATTTCAAATATACAACTAACCTGCATACTTGAAAGAATTCCTACTTGGTATGGCAAATAATTCTGTTTATATATTGTCAGATTGGATTTGCTAAAGTTTTGTTGAGGATTTCTGCATCTATGTTTATGAGAGATACTGTTTTTTTCCTTTTCCCTTTTTTGTAATGGTTTCATATGGTTTTGCTTAGGGTGATGCTGGCCTCATAGAATTAATTAGGAAGCATTTCTTCTGCTTCTGTTTCCTAGAAGTGATTGTAGAGAAGGGTACCATTTCTTTTTAAGTGGTAGAATTCTCCAGTAGAACCATCTGGGCCTGATGCTTTTTAAAATTTTTCTAGAGGGTTATTTTTCTAGAAGGTCTTCAATATATGCTGTCCAATTCAAATTGTTTATTTACTTATTGCATAATTTTTGGTAGTTTGTGCCCTTTCCATAACTTTGTCCATATTATATCACCAAATTTGTGAGCATAGAGTTGTCCATAGTATTCCTTTTTTTACCATTTTTATTGGTATACTTAAGTCATTACTATTTAAAATGATTGTTGATATTGTTGGATTATATCTATCATTTATAATATTTTATTTATTGTGCTTGTTCTTATATTTCTTTTCTCTTTCTCTATTTTCCTGTCTTTTCTGATTAATTAAGGGTTTTATAGAATTCCATTTTCTTTCATCTCCTAGCATATTGATTATGCTTTTAAAAAATTAGTGCCTTACAGTTTGCAATAAACATTTATGATTAAAGTCACCCTCAAATAACACTGTAATGTTTCATATGTACCTATAAAAGTATCCCAGATTTTTTCCTTATCATCTCTGATAATATTGCTGTCATCCATTTCACCTATTTAACATAGTGTTACTATAATTACTTTTAAAATAGTTAATTTTAGGTCAATTAAGAACACAAAAAATATTTATCTTCATTTATTCTTTCCTTGACACTCTTCCTATAAATATGTAGATTCAGGTTTCTGATCTATATAATTTTCTTTTTCACTAAAAAACTTCTTTTAACAATCCTTGCAAGGTAGACTTCCTAGCACTGCATTCCTTCAGTTTTTGCTTGAGAAATTCTTTATTTCTCCTTCATTTTTGAAGAATAATTGTGCTGGATATTAAATTTTAGGTTGATAACATTTTTTCTCTTTCAATGTATTTCACTCTCTTTTGCTTGCATAGTAACTGACAAGAAGTGCAATGTAATCGTTATACTTGTTATATAATAATGCAGTTATTATACACTATAGTTACATCTCTGCCCCCTGCCCTCCAGATTCTTTCAAGATTTTTGCTGTGTCTTTGTTTTCTGCATTAAGAATATGATATGCCTACATGTCAATTTTTTTGCTATTTATCATTCTGTTTTCTTAGCTTCATGAATCAGTGGTTTGGAGACTATCATTAATTGTGAAAAATTCTTAACCATTATTACTTCAAATATTTCTTCTGCTCCGTTCTCTTTTTTCTTCTGATATTCCAATCACTATGTATGTTACATCTCTTGTCATGTCCCACAGTTTTTAGGTATTTGGTTCTGGTTTCTTTCTTTCTTTCTTTCTTTTTTTCTTTGTATTTCAGTTTTTGAAGTTTTTATGGACATATCTCCCACATCACTTATTTTTATCTCAGTCATGTCCAGTTTACTGATAAGCCCATCAAAGTCATTCTTCATTTTCCTAAGTGTTTTTTAAATTCTTTTTTATTTTTTTATTATTAACATAAAATGTATTATTTGTTTCAGGAATACAGGCCTGTGATTCATCAGTCTTACATAACACACAGTGCTCACCACAACACATACCCTCCCTGATGTCCATCACCCAGCCACCCCATTCTAACTGGTTTTTATTTGTATCATTTCCATTTGATTTTTTTCTTAGAGTTTTTAACTCTGTTTATTTTACCTGTCTAGTGTCTTGTCTCCTTTTCCACTACAGCCCTAACATATTAATTGTAATTATTTAAAATTCCCTTTGTGGGGGTGCCCAGATGATTCAGTCGGTTGAACATCTGACTCATGGTTTCGGCCCAGGTCATGATCTCAGGGTTTTTAGATCAAGCCACACGTCAGTCTCCACACTCAGCAGGGAGTCTTCTGGAGATTCTCTCTCTCCCTCTTCCTCTGCCTCTCTTCCTGTGTACGCTCTCTCTCTCTCAAATAAATAAATAAATTTTAAAAATTCCCTGTGTGATAATTCCATACCATTATGATTCTAATGCTTGCTTTATCTCTTCAGACTTGAATTTTTCTTGCTTTATGATTTATTTTCTAATCTTTTCATTGAAAGCCAAACATGATATGTCAGGTAATAGAAATTGAGGTAACTAAACCTTTAGTGGAAGAGTTTATGTTAATTTGCCTAGGAGTTGGATAATGTTTAATGTTTTTTGTAGCTGTAGGGATCAGAAACTTCAAATAGTGTCCTTATTTTGTTTCCCCTGTTGTTTGGATTTCCCTAAGGACTCCCCCCCCCCCCCACAACCCTTAAATACTCTGTGTGACTTATGGCTTTTTCAGCTGTGATTTTCTGTTATTTTACTGGAAACAAGTTGATGTGGTAATAAGGTATAAGGAGGATAAGCATATACTCATAATGATAAAATTTCAGTCTCTTGATGTGCCTGTTTCTGGCATGACTTTGACAAGTGTTTCTTGGTTTCTTTTCCTCCTCTTAGGTAAGACAGGAAGGCCAGAGTGACTGAACTTATAAAAATACTCCTCCTCTTAGGTGTAAGAAAGTTGTGTTCTTTTTCCCTGGAGAGTAAGTCTTTTCTATGGAAAATACCTTGGTTTTATTTTAAAGTGGTGATTTTTCCTTCCCCTTGCCAGAGCTATCAGGGGACTTTTCTCTGATCTTCAACATGAGAACATTATAGCATTCCTAGAAGTGAAACCCATGAAAGTATGGGGCCCTCCTAAGACTGGGCCCCCAGAAGTTTTTCACTCTCATACTAGTTCACATTCAGCCACCAGCAGTTTGTCAAAATTAGCATTTGAATGTTCCTACCAGTTTATGGCTCCAATGGCTTCTGTTCCGTGGAAGCTTATTTCATTTGTGATTCTCTGAAGCTTCTCTCTCTAGATTTGGGGATGGAAGTTTGCTGTGTGACTTCATTTATCTGATCTATACAAGAAAGGTGTTGGCAAGAGTAATGGACAGGAGTGATGATTTCAAAGTTTTTACATATCAAAGCTGAAATTCACCTCCCTATAATTGCCTTTTAGGTATTTTGTTTTATACTCTTGACAGGTTTGTTTGTTTTTTCAGAGAAATCTACATTTTATTTCATGAAAAGTTTTTCTCTCTTTTATAATATTAGATTTATTTTAGTTTGGATTCTACCAGAGGCTGAGTCTGAGAAAGCATTTGTGTGCAAATAGTTTATTTGGGAGATGACTTCAGAAACCTTGGTAATGGAGAAGGAAATTGAGAGAGGGAAGGGAGAAAAAAACAATAAAACATGCAGTCATGACTAGGTTAATCACAGTGGTCAATTGGGATTCAACCCCACTGTGAGAAACTGTACCATATACTTCTGAGTTTTCCTACCAAGAGGTAGAATATTTATCCACCAATTAGGATCCTTTATTGGCTTAGGATTGCTCCTAGGACCTTAAGACCTCTGCTTTTTGACCTATTCCATCCATTAGTGAAAATATTTCAACAGCTGTAGAACATATTCAGGCAGAAAGGCAACATTATTATAACGTTTGTTTGAAATCATAGGCAGGTATAAAATCAATGCTAGAATTCAGTTACAGACATTTTCACTATCATTTCAAAATTGTCCCTTTATAACTTAGAGTACACTCTTAATGTGGAATTAAGGGGATCTGAGTATTAAAAAGGTTTAACTGTAAATAACACATTTTTTGCCTCACCTAGTCTCACCACACTGCTCTGTCATAGTAATACTCAACATAAAAATAGTGTTTTGAGTATTTACTAAAGCATTCAGGTACATTCCAGGAGTGCTCAATTTATAGATTTTTTTTCTTTTATTATTTGAAGTTTCCATTTTGCCACTCACCCTCTAACACCATGTCTTTGGCAGAAAATTAATAATCAAAGTATGTCAGAAATCAAATATCAAAAATATTAATATGTGAGATTGGCACTCATTTTCATTCCTTCATTTATTAAACAAATGTTATTGATAAGCACTTATATATAAAACAGATACTATTCTTTAAAATGAGGAAAGAAAATTGAACAATAAAAAATAATAGCCATTATGAAGCTTATGTTCTGGGTTTGCTACATTTGCCCTTTTAGAATTCTGAAACTTCATCATAATTATTTTAGATATTCTTTGTTCATCATTCTAAACTTTTTTTTTTGTGGACTTGGCTCTTTCTTCAACAAAGAGAGATTTCTGTGTATTTTTCTTATGTAAATACATCTATTCTCTTTTCAACTTTTTCATATATTTTCTCTTTTATATCCTGTGTTCTAGGAGAATGTTAAGCTACGTCATCCTATTTACTATTTTAACTTTTCAAATCCAAGAAAACACCTGTAACTTTTTTTCCTGCTTTCCTTAAAAATGTAGTGAAGGTTGCACAACATTATAACTGAATGCAGCACTGGGTGTTACACACGAACAATGAATCATGGAACACTAAAAAAAAAAAAAAAAAAGAATAAAAATAAATAAATAAATAAATAAATAAATAAATAAATAAATGTATTTATAAGGCACCTGGTTGCCTTAGTCAGTTGAGCATCTGACTCTTGGTTTCAGCTCAGGTCATGATCTCAGGGTCATGAGATTGAGTATGCCAGTGGGCTCTGTGCTCAGCGTGGAATCTGCTTGGGATTCTCTCTCCCTCTTCTTCTGCCTCTCCCCCTGCTTGTGCAAGCTCTCTCTCTCAAATAAATAAAAAGAAAACTTTTAAAAAATCTATTTAATGGCACTGAATTGCATTTATTAAAGGTTAAAATAATAAATTTTACCTTATGTATATTTTACTACAATAAAAAATGAAAAAAAGTTGTCCTCATGCACACATCATTCTACAGCTTGCATAGCCTTCCAGAGCTATATCTTGTATTTGCTATGAATAGGTAGATAAAGGGATGAAAGTTGTATCTTTATTTTGTTATTCCATATTATGAGTGCAGTATAATTTAATCAGTCATTATCTGTTGATAGATATTCAGACCACTTTAGTATTTGCAAACACAAGAAAAAAATTTGTAGCCTTTATTTCTGTGGTTTACATTCCTTAGAGTAGGTAAATGAGATATTGTCTCATTCAAGTAATATAAGCCATTAAGTCACACTTGCATATTTTATACAGACTTGGAGCAGGTATATTAGGTCAAAATATTAGAGCTCTCAATTAAGTGTTATCTAAGTTAACAGTAAAATCAGTAAGGATGGGGTTAAGTCAGTAGAATAGGCTATTATGTTTGAATTTGCAGAAGTAATTTAATGTACTTGTAATTATGGCTATAAAATCTAGAATGAACTGAGGCTTATGCAACTAAGAACAGTAGCTAAGGTCTTTTTAAATGGAACAGGATGCCTTACTAAGTGGTGAGTTCCTTATCCTTGCAAGTATTCAATCAAAGTTTAACTGGACACGTGTCAAAAGTATTTTAGAAGGATTGTTACATTATATTAGAGACTGAAATATCTGTCTGATTCATTCCTAAGATTTTTAAATATAACAATATAAAATTGGGAACACCTGTTAGTCATTAATTATTGTATTAGATTTACAGTCCTGTAGTTAGACAATGACATTTTTTTTTAAACATATGACTATTTTTTTAGAGAGAGAGAAAGAGTGAGAGAACGTGAGTTGGGGGAGGGGCAGAGAGAGAATCTTAACCAGGCTCCACACCCTGTGTGTAGCCCACTAGCGGGCTCGATCTCATGACCTGAGATCATGACCTGAGCCGAAATCAAGAGTCGGATGCGTAACCAGTTGAATCCCCCAGGTGTCCCTAACATATGACTACTGTATTGTAGTTATATAAATTTAGCAAGGCCTCATGTCCATAAAGTTTTCAAGAATTACACGCTGAATTGTAAACTTACTTCAGTGATCTTCATGACTTTTGCTACGAGAAAACAAATTGCACAGAACTAACTCATAAATATGCAACTCACATATGGGCAAGTGTGACATCAGACTGAAGTTATGGACTGCAACATGAAGCAATTTCCCATACCACATCTTTGGCAGCAAGAAACAATAATCAAAGTATATTAAAGAATCAAATATCACAGTAAAACTGATATGTGAGTTTGGAACTCATTATTTTATTCATTATTAAACAAACATTAATAAGAACCTATATATAAAAACAGGTAATCTTCTAATTAAATTCTGTGATTATAGTCTACCACTAATACTTGTGGGATCTTGGACAGGAATTTAATGTATCTAAACTTCGGATCCTTTGTTGAGTGGAAGTAAAAATATCTACTTTATTGAGTTAAGGAAAAGAATTAGGTGTTTTCTATAACTCACTTAACAAAGTGCAATGATTATTATAAGTAGCAGCTGATAATTTTTTTGTTACATAAATTTGATGTCAGGTGATGACTTCTGCACAATAAAAAATCTCCTATTTCAAATAATCAAAGAACAAATTGAAATATGTAAGATACACTCTGGAAAGAGAATAAAATATTAAGTAAAAAATCTATATAGATTATATAAATATATAGCCTACATTTTCAAGGTGACAAATTTTTTAAAGATTTATTTATTTATTTTGAGAGAGAGATCACAAGCAGGACTGGCAGAAGGAGAGGAGAGAGAATCCCACACAAAGGGCTTAAACTCCTGACCCTGAGATAGGACCTGAGCTGAAACCAAGAGTCGGGTGCTTAACCAACTATGCTACCCCGGTACCCCAAGCTGATAAAATTTATTTAAGAATCTCCTTAGGACTTCCTAGTTGATTTAACTATTATTTTTTTTAAAGTAAGGCTCTCTTCCTTGTAACATACTGTGTACAAGTGGCCAACAAAAATATAATTTGAAAGGACTAGCGACTTGGCTGGCCCAGTAACATCACAATAAGGGATATCGAGGGAAATATTCTTGAAAAAAGACAATATATCTAAGTATTCTATAGTTTTGGGCAATCATCATTCCTTTTAGTAGTGCTGCTGCGATAGTTTGCCTCTTTCTTCACTTACATCTCTGAGATTTTCCAGTCATGTGTCTTTTGTTTACTTTTGTTTGTACATGTTTCACCACCCTCTCTAGTAAAAGCTGCCTTCAGAGGCAGAATTAAAATATTTGAGCTTTTTTTTTTTTTTTTAAGTTTTCTGTTGTGAGTAACATTTAATAGTAATCTGTTGGAAATGTCCAGTAGGTAACACTTTTTCCCTGACAGGAAAAGTATCAACTGTTCTTTAATATTTGGGCACTGATTCATTCTGATAAAGACATGGGGAAGTGTCTGATAATACTGACAAGAATCATAGAAATAATTTTAATAATAGTTACCTTTTTTTGACTTATTTTTAACTGCCAAAAACTGTATTAGTGAGCTTATATGCGTAATTCCAGCAAAAACCTCTAAGTTCTAGGTTCTGTGTACATTATAAATGAGACAAATTAGAGTGTAGCAAATGTAAATTGCCTATTAATATAAACTAGGAAGAGCAATAACTGTGGTACAGGTATAGGTTTGTCTGACTAGAAAAGTCATAATTTTAAGAAATTTTCAAGAGTAATTGAACTATGATGAAGTGATCATCATAGGGGTTATATGAGATAAAGGGGAAATAACAACACTCTTTAGATCCCATATCCAAAACCTTGTGCTAAACCAATTTTATTTTATTTTCTATCAAAATTGTATTCAGAGATTATTCTGTAGGATTTATTTATAATTCTACATGAAAATTATTACTTGGCTTCCTATCTAGTCTGAGTTTGAATTCATTAACTCAATTGTTTTTATATGTATAATATTTACATGTTGATGTTTTATTATCTTGAGGTATAAAACTAAGGAACTTGATAAGCAATACATTATTTTGATATTAGTACATTTTCTTTTTTTCACAAATTATAAATTATTTTATATACAGCTTTCATTTATTGTAGCCCTTTTTTATGAGTTTTACTCTAATTGCCTTTATGCTTACATAAGAATGAGGAATCTAGTTAGAACTAAGAAAGAACTTTCAAATAAATGTGCACATAACCATCAAACTAAGTAGAAATTGATAATGATTTGAATAAAGTAGGAAAATATGACTATGTTTAAATTTTTAAAAATTTTTTCTTTGATTAAAAGTTATATAAGATTTCAAAAAAAGTTATATATTTCTTTTTTGTATTCCAAACCCCAACTAACCTATTATTAGAGTTCTATTGCTTTAATTCCACTAGCAACTGTGAAGTTTAGTAATTTATTCAATGTCTCTCAAAATTTTAGCCATATTTACATAACAGGAATTCCTTCTCTTTCATTTTCATGTAAAAGTCATACTTGTGCTGTATTTTATGGTAGCTCAGTAAACCAGTGGCTTCCATTCCCACAAGTAACAAAGTAAATTTTCCACAAAACCATACAAATCATTCTAAAACCTCAGAGACATCATTTTGTTGACAGTTTTGATATCTGTGTGTAAATATGAAATATAGCATTGACTCTTTGCCAGTTTTATTTCCTAATGTATGCAGTGTTTAGAAGAGAATGTGATATAGTGTGTACTCAAGAAATATTTGTTGAAGAAATGAATTTTCTTTTTTATTTCCTTCTTTTATTCATTAATATACATTTTGAGTATCCATTTGTTAACCAGACATTTTATTAATCACTATGAATACAAAAGATATTTAAAAATATAAAATTTTCCCATAGTATAAATCCTTGTTTAGATATTTTTACCCTACTCATTAGGTATACTACGATGGGATGCTTTATGGGCCTAAAGAGTTAAAAATGTTTAGTTTATAGTGACCTGCTTCACATTCCAATTGCTGAAATCACATGATATGCTTTTGAAGGAAGTTACAACAAGTTACATGTTGCAAAAGAAGTTACACATTCAAAAAGAGTGATCTTAAGTAGCAAAGTTATAAAACTCAGTTAAAAATTATTCAGTTTCTAAGTATTTGGATAGGTAAAACTCATTAGATTTTTGATAGAATTTTATTCATCCACAAGTTAAAAGTAAAAGTAACTCATCTGCCTATAATGCTTCATGTACCAAAGGCTTGTAATTTATTTTATTTCCCGATCCCTCAAGGAAAGAAGAGGTTTTAATAGAAGCGGTGTTAGGTTCAAGCCGTTAATGTCATATATTATTTAGCTCCAACTATCATAATAGTATCTATGAACTTTCTTTGCTCATTATTTTTATGCTTGCTTTAACATAGTAAGCAGCTTGTCCTCTTATTCTGTCAGATCCACAGAGCTATGCACTATTGGTCTGAGTGAGTGCTTGACAAAGAACTGTCAAGAACTCCTGAGACCCTTTTGCTGATTCATTGGGTGGCAAGCTCTAATAGAAGTTCTTCTCAAGAACAGACAGACCATCCCTGATTTCTGAGCAAAAAGGAAGATCAATTATGTTGTAATACCTTCTGGGCTCAAAATACTCAAGTGTAAATGGTGTGCCATTTAGTTAGGACACTTTTCATTGTGCTGTGCTGGTTCCAGACAGCTATGTTTAATAGAGATAAAAATAAATATAGTGTCAGTTCCATCCTTCTTTTCCCCAGAAGGTGAACACAATCATGAAGGAGGTAAAATTAATAATAAAAAGCATCTTCTTCCAAAGGGATACAGTTATATCTCACTCAGCAATTTGCCACAGAGTAGAGGTGAAAACAGTCATGTAAGGAATGAGCACTTTGAATTTGCTGTTGAACTAGCTGTATGATCATGAGCTAATACCAAGCTCACTGAAACTTTGCTTCACTTGTAAGCATGGGTCTTAAAATGATAAATAACTTATATGAACATTGGAAAGATAAGGCAAACATAAACATGGATTGAGCATGGGAGAAGCATTATTAATTTATTATTGTTGTTATTAAGGATACCTTATGGAACATCTGAGAAACAATGGGAATCAAGATCTTCTGTAATATCAGTATCTTAATTATGAAAGTCAGTGAAACAAACTTATTAATAATATGATCCCTGAAATCAGAACAACCTGCGTTTGATTCCAAATCAACTACAAGCTGTGTGATTTAAGTATAATATTTAATGTGCAGGTTTCCTATGGGAAATAAGTAAATGTATATAATGTACATTTGTTCACCACCTGGAATGTACTAAACTCAATAAAATAAATACAAGGTACTACTATTAAAATCATTTTTCCTAGCAATATATGCAAAATCATCCAATCCCTTTTCTATATTTTATTTATTTACATTTTTATTTAAATTCCAGTTAGTTAACATACAGTATAATATTAGTTTCAGCTATACACTATAGTAATTTAACACTTACATACAATACGGTGCTCATGATGACAAGTGTACTCCTTGATCCCCATCACCTATTGAACCTATCCCTCCACCTACCTCCCCTCTGGTAACCGTCAGTTTGTTCTCTATAGTTAAGAATCTGTTTCTTGGTTTTCCTTTCTCTCTCTCTTTTTCCCTTTGCTCATTTGTTTCTTAAACTCCACATATGAGTGGAATCATATGGTCTTTTCTATATTTTTAAAATGTAAATCTACTAATTATGATTTTTTCATTTAAAAATAATTTTTATTTTTCATTTTTATATGTAAATTGTGCATAATTTTTATATTATTTCCTTCTCATTTATTCATTTTTTCATTCTATATATATGTGAAAAACAATTCCTGAGTATAAGTACTATTTTCTGATATACTGCTAGAAGTTAGGAATAAAATAATGAACCAAATAGTGTCTCTTTGCTCATGGGACTGACAATCTGGTATGGAAGGCAGGCCCAAATATGAAATTCCTACAAACAAATATTGCATTTGTGCTAAGTGCCCTCAAGGAGAGTCACAAGGTGGTGTGAACTGTTCTAGTCATAATGCGGTGTTTCCCCTGCAAAGTCATGGTGAAGTGAGAGCTGACAGATGAATAGGTTAAAATTATCTAGGTTAAAAATGACAAAACAGAAGAGGAGCTAAGATGGTGACATAATAGGAGGACTGTAGGCTCATCTTGTCCCTCGAACACAACTAGTTAACTATCAAATCATTCTGAATACCCAAGAAATCAGCCTGAGGACTGACAGAATGAACTGCAGAACTAGAGGAAGAAAAGAGGCCACATCAAGGAAGGTAGGAAGTACAGGAACATGGTTTGGGGAAGAAACAGATCACAGGTGCTGCAGAGGAGAGGGAGCAGTGGTCCTGGAGAAAGGTGAGAGAAGAGCACACAGGGGGATGCACAAGGAGAACACTTACCCAAAGCCATCAGTTGGGAAAATGAGAGGGGCTGACTTTTGTGAGTTCCTGCAACCAGCTGGGCTTAAAGATGGATTTTAAAGGTCAGTGGACTTGACTAGGATAGAGCCCTGAGGGCCTTGCCCTACTCCTGAAGAAAAGGTAGGCAAACAACTGGGGTGGGTGGAAACAGAGATCTGAAGAATGCCTGGGGCATACAGGACAAAGATAATTTGCTCTTCTTAGAGTACAGTCTCTGAGAGGTAGCGTTCAGGAGGCACCTCTTCTGGGACAAGGGAGCCATTGGGTGTCATTTCCCTTCCCCACCACTCAGCATAAACACAGAGCCACCCGCTGTAAGCAGTGCAGCACCAAGACTAGCTGCCTAACCTATTTACACCATGTCCCACACCACTGCACTGGTACTGCCCTTCTTGGTCAAGTTTGCCTCAGTGCCAGCATAGCAAGCCCCTTCCTCAGAACGTCAGCAGAAATCCCTTCCCATACCATGTCTCCTGACCAGAGAGTTCTGCAGGGCTTCAGTCCTAATGGAAATAGTATCAGGTTTCATTTAACAGGCAGACCAGAGTACACCTAGTAAAAGCTTGCCACATTGTGGCCAAGGACCAAACACTGCCCACTGCAGGCAAGCAGACCTCTGCAGACGACTGACCTGAGGAATAGGCCAACCAAAACACAGCAGCAGAGCGCACACAGAATACACCAGAGACACTCCCTGAAGTGCCAGGCCCTGGACATTATACTACCTCTTCTTCATAAAGCCATTACTCTCAGGAGTAGGAAGCACAACAGGCTTTCTAATGCACAGAAGAGGACAGAGACTTAGACGAAATGCCAAGACAGAGGAATTCATCCCAAATGAAACAACAAGATAAGGTCACAAGCAGAGACCTAAGTGAAACAGATTTAAGTAATATGCCTAGTGGAGAATTTAAAGCACCAATCATAAGGTTACTTTCTGGGCTTGAGAAAAGAATGGGAGACTTCAGGGAGGCCATTACTGCAGAGGTAAAAGAATTAAAAAACAATCAGTCAGAAATGAAAAATACAGTAAGTGAGATTCTAAACAGGATGCAGTGGACACAAGGATTGAAGAAGCAGAGGAACGAATAAGTGATATGGAAGATAAACTAATGGAAAATAATAAAGCTGAACAAAACAGAGGAAGAAGAATTATGGAACATGAGAAAAAACTTAGGGAACTCAGTGGCTCCATCAAATGTAATGACATTTGTATTATAGGAGTCCCAGCAAAAGAAGAAGAGAGAGAAAAGGTGGCAGCAAATTTATGTGAGGAAATAATAGCTGAAAACTTTCCTAATCTGGGGAAGGAAACACATCCAAATCCAGAAGGCACAGAAAACTCCCATCAAAAAAAAAAAAAAAAAAAAAAGAAAACTCCCATCAAAATCAACAAAAGCAGGCCAACAGCAAGACATATTGTAATTAATTGGCAAAATATGGTGATAAAGAAAAATCCTACAAGCAACAAGACAAAAGATATCCCTAATTTACAAGGGAAGATCCATAAGTCTAGCTGCATATCTCTCAACAGAAACTTAGCAGGGGGAAAGGAGTGGCATGATATATTTAATGTGCTGAATGGGAAAAATCTGCAGCGAAGAATACTCTATCCAGCAAGGCTATCATTCAGAATAGAAGGAGAGATAAGGAGTTTCCCAGACAAACTAAAATTAAGAAGATGGTTACCACTAAACCAGCCCTGCAAGAAATATTAAAGGGGACTCTTTGAGTGGGAAGGAAAGACCAAAAGTGACAAAGACAAGAAAGGATCAGAGAAAATCTGCAGAAACAATGACAAAACAAGTAAAATGTCAATAAATTCATATCTATCAATAATTACTCTATTAGCAAGTGGACTAAATGCTCCAGTCAAAAGACGTAGGGTGTCAGAATGGATAAAAAACAAGTCCTATCTATATGCTGCCTATAAGAGGTTCATTTTAGAACCTGCAGATTGAAACCTACAGATTGAAAGTGAGGGGATGGAGGAGCATTTATCATGAAAATGGATATCAAAAGAAAGCCAAAATAGCAATACTTAGTTACACAAGGTAGGTTTTAAACCATAGACTGTAATAAGAGATGAAGAAGGGCACTATATCATCCTAAAGGGGACAGTCCAACAAGAAGATATAATAATTGTAAATACTTATGCACCCAACATAGGAGCACCCAACTATATAAAACAATTAATAACAAATATAAAAGAACTCATTGATAATAATTCAATAAAGTAGGGGACTTTAAAACCCCACTTAGATCAATGGACAGATCATCTAAACAGAAAATCAACAAAGAAATGATGGCTTTGAAGCACACACTGGACCAGATGAACTTAACTGATATGTTCAGAACATTCTATCCTAAAGCAGCAGAATACACATTCTTTTCAAGTGCACATGGGACTTCTCCAGAATAGATGATGTATTAGGTCACAAATCAGCTATCAAAAAGTACAAAAAGATTGAGATCATACCATGCATATTTTCTGACCACAACTCTATGATACTGGAAATCAAGCACAAGAAAAACTTTGGAAAGACCACAAATACATGCAGCTTAAACAACATGCTGCTAAACAATGAATTGGTCAACCAGGAAATAAAAGAAGAAATTAAAAAAAAAAAATACATGGAAACAAATGAAAATGAAACCATGATGATCAAAAAACTTTTGGATACAGCGAAAGTGGTCCTAAAAGGGAAGTATATAGCAATACAGGCCTACTTCAAGAAGCAAGAAACTTTTCAAATAAACAACCTAACCTTACACCTAAAGGACCTAGAAAAAGAACAACAAACAAAGCCTAAAGCCAAGAGAATGAAGAAAATAATAAAAATTAGAGCAGAAATAAATGGTATAGGAACAACAACAACAACAACAAAACCCAGTAGAAAAATCAATAAAACCAGGAGCTGGTTCTTTGAAAAAATTAATAAAATTGATAAACCCCTAGCCAGACTTATCAAAAAGAAAAGAGAAAGGATCCAAATAAATAAAATCACAAATGAGAGAGGATAAATAACAACTAACACCACAGAAATGCAAATAATTAAAATATTATGAAAAACTATATGCCAACAAATTGGACAACCTGGAATGGAAAATTCCTAGAAATATATAAACTACCAAAAGTGAAACAGGAAGAAATAGAAAACTTGAACAGACCAATAATCAACAAAGAAATTGAATCAGTAATAAAAAAAATCTCTCCAAGAAACAAAAGTCCAGGGCCAGTTGGCCTCCCAGGTGAATTCTACCAAACATTTAAAGAAGAATTAATACCAATTCTTCTAGAGTTATTCCAAAAAGTAGAAATGAGAGGTAAACTTCCTCATTCTGTGAGGCCAGCATTACCCTAAGACCGAAACCAGACAAAGACTCCACTAAAAAGAACTATAGGCCAATATCCCTGATGAACATGGATGCAGAAATTCTCAACAAAATACTAGCAAATCAAATACAATAGTACATTAAAAGAATCATTCACTACAATCAGGTGGGATTTATTCCTGGGCTGCAAGGGTGGCTCAATATTTGCAAATCAATCAACATGATACACCACATTAATAAAAGAAAGGATAAGACCCATAGGATCCTCTCAATAGAGGCAGAAAAAGCATTTGACAAAGTAAAACATCCATTCATGATAAAAACCCTCAACAAAAGGAACATACTTCATCATAATAAAAACTATATATGAAAAACACACAGCTAATATCATCTTCATTGGGGAAAAACTGAGAACTTTTTTCCTCTGTGGTCAGGAACAAGACAGGGATGTCCACTCTCATCACTTTTTTTTTTTTTTTTTTAAAGATTTTATTTATTTGTGAGAGAGAATGAGAGACAGAGAGCATGAGAGGGAGGAGGGTCAGAGGGAGAAGCAGACTCCCTGCTGAGCAGGGAGCCCGATGTGGGACTCGATCCCGGGACTCCAGGATCATAACCTGAGCGGAAGGCAGTCGCCCAACCAACTGAGCCACCCAGGCGCCCGCTCTCACTCTCATCACTTTTATTCAACAGAGTACTGGAAGTCCTAGCCATGGCAATCAGATAACAGAAAGAAATAAAAGGCATCCAAATCAGCAAGGAAGAACTAAAACTTTTACTCTTTGTAGATGACATGATATTCTATATAGAAAACCCAAAAGACTCCACCAAAAAATTGCTGGAACTGATACACAAATTCAGTAAAGTCTCAGAATACAAAATCAATGTACAGAAATCTGTTGCAGTTTTATACACCAATAATGAAGCAGCAGAAAGAGAAATCAAGGAAACAGTCCCATTTATAATTGCACCAAAATCCATAAGATACCTAGGAATAAACGTAACCAAAGAGGTAAAAAATCTGTATTCTGAAAACTGTAACACACTGATGAAGGAAATTGAAGAGGAGACAAAAAAATGGAAAAACAATCTATGCTCATGGATTGGAAGAACAAATACTGTTAAAATGTCTATGTTATCCAAAGCAATCTACACATTTAATGCAATCCCTGTCAAAACACCAACAGTGTCTTTCACAGAGCTAGAACAAAGAATCCACAAATGTGTATGGAACCACAAGACCCTGAGTAGCCAAAGCAATCTTGAAAAGCAAAGCTGGAGACATCACAATTGTGGACTTCCAGGTATATTACAAAGCGGTAGTAATCAAGGCAGTATGGTACTGGCATAAAAACAGACACATAGCTCAATGGAACAGAATAGAAAACCCAGGAATTAAACCACAATGATATAGTCAATTAATCTTTGACAAAACAGGAAAGAATATCCAATGAAAAAAAAAGACAATTTGTTCAACAAATGGTGTTGGGGAAACTGGACAGCAACATGCAAAAGAATGAAACTCGACCACTTTCTTACACCATATACAAAAATAGATTCAAAATGGATTAGAGACCTAAGTGTGAGACAGAAAACCATCAAAATCATAGAGAAGGACACAGGAAGTAATCTCTTTGACACTGGCCATAGCAGTTTCTTACTGGATATGTCTTTGAAGGCAAGGGAAACAAAAGCAAAAATAAACTATTGGGATTTCATCAAAATAAGAAGCTTCTGAACAATGAAGGGAACAATCAACAAAACTAAAAGGCGGGGGCACCTGGGTGGCTCAGTCAGTTAAACATCTGCCTTCAGCTCAGGTCCTGATCCCAGGGTCCTGGGATCAAGCCCCGTGTCCGGCTCCCTGATCGGCGGGATGCTTGCTTCTCCCTCTCCTCCCTGCTCATGCTCACTTGTGCTCTCTGTTGCTATCTTTGTATCTCTCTCTCTCAAATAAATAAATAAAATCTTAAAAAAAAAAAACCTAAAAGATGACCTTTGGAATGGGAGAAGATGTTTGCAAATGTCATATCTGATAAAGGGTTAGTATCCAAAGTATATAAAGAAGTTATAAAACTCAATACCCGAAAACAAATAATACAGTTCAGAAATGGGAGAAGACATGTATAGACATTTTTCCAAAGAATACACACAGATGGACAACAGACACACGAAAAGATTCTCAACATCACTCATCATCAGAAATATAAATCAAAACTGCAATGAGGTATCACCGCACACCACTAAGAATGGCTAAAATAAACAATACAGGAAACAACAGGTGTTGGAGAGGATGTGGAGAAAGGGGAACTCTCTTACACTGTTGGGAGTGTAAACTGGTTCAGCCACTCTGGAAAACAGTATGGAGGTTCCTCAAAAAGTTAAAAATAGAACTACCCTATGATCTAGCAATTGCACTAGTAGGTATTTACCCAAAGGAAGCAAAATATAAATGTGAAGGGATACTTGCATCCTGATGTTTATAACAGCATTATCGAGAATAACCAAATTATGGAAAGAACCCAAATATCCACCGACTGATGAATGGATAAAGAAGAGATGTTGTATATATACAATGGAATATTGCTCAGCCATAAAAAAGGATGAAATCTTGCCATTTGCAGTAACATGGATGGAGCTAGAGAGTATTATGCTAAGTGAAATAAATCAGTCAGACAAAGAAATATCATATGATTTCACTCATATGTGGGATTTTAGAAATAAAACAAAGGAACATAGGGGGAAACAAGAGAGAAAACCTGAGAAACAGACTCTTAACTATAGAGAACAAACTTATGTTTACCAGAGAGGAGGTAGGTGAGGGGAATGGTTAAATAGGTGCTGAGGATTAAGGAGGGCACTTACGATGAACAGCAGGTGTTGTTTGTATATAAGTGTTGAATCACTAAATTCTACACCTGAAACTAAAAGAAAAAAAAAGAGAGAGACACACACACACACAAACTCAGCAAAATCCCTTGTGGCAGGGAATATGATTTTTTTAAATTTTATTATGTTATGTTAATCACCATACATTATATATATAGAAATGCATGTAATTTCATACCAATAATATGACACTTCTGTCATCCTTCGACCTTCATTTTCTATTGATGTCAAAGTTAGTTTTAAGAGTATCTGGTAATAGAGTGGCTTATAACTTACTGCCCCCTCAATTGTTTATCTATACTTTTTTTCTTTTTTAGTACCTTACTAGAGTCAGTCTATCAGGGTCCATATCCATGCAGTGACCTGAAATGCTCTTTGAAGTTTAAAGATACGGCTGGCGATATCACGTTAGATAGCAGTAAGAGTCTCACCATCTGTTTGGTCATATTTTTAGTTAGAGTGAAAATGGAGATCTGCCATGAGGAAATACCCTAAATCAGCCCTGTCAGGACCCATTTTGTTATGGTTTTAACTTTAGTTTAGAGGCCACTTACCACTTAATACCTTTGAATCATAGCTTCAAGTTCATTCGTGTTATAACTTCAAAAAAATTTAAGTGGTATCTTGCTATCTGATCTGTGGTATATCCCAACATTTTCTGCAAATCCCTAAATAGCTTTATGTTTTTCAAAATTATGTTTTCATATAGATTTTTATTTATTTTTCTTTTTAAAATTTTTTTTCTTTTTTTAAATTTTATTATGTTATGTTAATCACCATATGTTACCTCATTAGTCTTTGATGTAGTGTTCCATGATTCATTGTTTGTGCATAACACCCAGTGCTCCATTCAGTACGTGCCCTCTTTAATACCCATCACCAGGCTAACCCACCCCCTCACCCCCCTCCCCTCTAGAACCCTCAGTTTGTTTATGATGATTATATTTGTTTCTTTGTTTAAATCCAAAGAATAAAGAGAATGGAGCAACAATTTTGTCAGGTTTTTGTTTGAAAAGGTATTTTGGCTACATGTGAAGAACAGAACTGTAGGAGCTAAGATGTTAGAAGCTAACTGTTAGATGTTAACAGTTTGAGAAGCTGTTGTAATAGTCCAAATAAGAAGTGATGTTTGTATGAGTATGTTAGTGGTAAACATGGGGGGGGGAGTATACAGGTTTGAGAAATATTTAGTAGTTAACACTAACCAATGCAATGATGGATTGAAAATGGGAGAAGCTTAAGGGGGGAGATGAAAGAATGACAACAGATTTGTGTAAATTTGTGGATGATGGTGCTGTTTTCTCAGGTAGGCAACACTCACAGTCAGTAGTCAGATTTGTTTATTTTCATCAGGTTGAGTTAGAAGATGTACTGAAACAAAAAAACACCATCATGATTATTGTGGTCCCGTACGGAAGAGTGCTGATTACTGAATTTTGTTCCATTGATTGTAATGCTTCATTTTGTTTAGAAGTTCTTCATTGCTGGACAGTTAAGCTCCGTTCAAGTGTTCATTAAAATAGGTAATGCTATGATGGACATCTTTGTACCATTAGCTTGTTCCTTGTTTCAGATTATTTTTAGACCAGATATACTAGAAATAGAAGTCCTAGGTCAGCTAGTACTAAAACTTTTTTTACACTTAGTGAATATTGTCAACTGATTTTCCAGAATGCTGTATTTATACTGCCACTAGTAAAACATAGATATGCAAGCTTAATTTCACCCTTGTACTCATGACAAGTTCAATAAACCACATCTACTCCATCATGAAGTCTCTGTTAAGGAGGAAAATAAACCTCTCCACATCCCATAGAAGGCTAGCCTCTTGAGATTTCTAAGTGCTTTATATTTCTTTTCTCAGACTGATGGAGAGTAATAATGTCTGCTGTCAGATGGCCTCATACTCTAGCCCCTACTAAGCAATGACACTAAAGCAAATAGACACAAAATAATACTTTATTCAAAGTCTTGACCACCGTTTTACGTATTTTTATTTAAAGCAATATTTCCCCTTTAAAAATGATGCTCGATGAAATTAAACATTTTAATCAGGATCATTTATAAAGAAAAAAAAAATATAATATATATATGTACAAAATTTTATGTATCATATGTGTGTGCCTGTAAAATTCTATGTACTAGAAGAGAAATATGTGTCTATATATATATATACATATATATATATTTTATCCTGACATATCATATAGTCCCACTCTCTAAAAGCAATAGCATTAACTAACATTTTTTTTTTTTTACCCTTTCAGATGTCTCTTATTTATTTTTGGTTATACAATTTTATTAACACAAGGAAATCATACTATGTCTACTACTTGGTAACCTGTTTTTTTCATTTTAAATGATATTTAGTACATGATACTTACCTATCATCATACATGAAAATTCCTTATTCTTTTTAAATGATTGCAAAATTTTCCCTTTGTTTAGATGTCCATAGTATTTTGTGTCAGTTTCTATCACTGGACATTTAGAGTGTTTCCATTTGTTTTGTTTTTTTAAAAATGATAGAGTGATCAACCTTTTTTTTTATAGACATTTACACACCTGTCTAAATATATTTTAAGGATAAACTTATAAAAGTGAAATGGCTGAGTCATTATGTACACATTAAACTTTTGGTTATAAATTTATATATAGCACTCTTGTGAAGAAGTATCAATTAAATTCTCATTTTATTTCTTTATTTACAACTGATAATCAATTTATTAAAATGGTTGATTTAAGCATCTGCAATGGTGACTTCAATCTCAAATCCTGGCTCAATACTGATGGAAATAATCTGTTTAATAATCTCAGAAGGACTGTGCAAATCAGTGAGTCGCTTGTGGATCCTCTTCTGAGAATGATCCCAAGTCTTAGAACCTTCACCGCGAGTTTTTCTTGTAGCGATTCTGAGTCTTGGTAAGCATCTAAACTATCCTTTCACTTTGGGATTCTTTTCCTTTGTGCCTCTGATCAAGTAAGCACATGCCTTCTCCACAGATTTTGTGTTGTGTTTGGTTAGAGTAATTCTAATTCGGTGAATCACAACCTCTGCTTACAGAGGTGTCTTCCCAGAGTCTTTAAAAGGCACGGCTTCCTGGGGCACCTGGGTGGCTCAGTCGTTAAGCGTCTGCCTTCGGCTCAGGTCATGATCCCAGGGTCCTGGGATCAAGCCCCGCATCGGGCTCCCTGCTCAGCAGGAGGCCTGCTTCTCCCTCTCCCACTCCCCCTGCTAGTGTTCCCTCTCTTGCTGTCTCTCTCTCTGTCAAATAAAAAAAAAAAAAAAAAAAAAGGCACGGCTTCCTGACCGACGTGTTCCTCACCAGAGCGGACAGCCGTGAGTCAGGAGCAGGAGCAGGGCGTCCAGAGCTCCGCTGTGGCTGAGACCGTGTCTTCCTCAAAGAGTCAAATTCTCATTTTAAAGTCTGAGTATACATAGTGGTATGCTGATAAATGCTTAACAACTGGTCCTCTGGATTAAAAACAGAAACAACAACCAAAAAAAACCCTCTTTCTTGATAGTGATTGACTAACTCCATGGTAAAAGTCTTCCAGCCAACATCAATGTCAAACACCCTACATGATGTTACTGCAGTCAGAGTTGTGCAAAAAATGAGCAAAATCAGCTCTCACGAGTTGGGAAAGCTGTCTCTGGTATGCCACTGATTTGTGTTTCCTCACAATCCCTTAACTATGAGTGCTATCGAACATTTAAACATATTCCATATTCCATCATATTTTATAGATTAGCAGAGGGATTTCTTTTTATTTTTATTTGCATTTACTTAATAATAAGTGAATAGTTTTTTGTAGTGGTTATTTTCCTGGTAGCGGTGTGTTCATGTTCTATGCTTCATTTCCATAGGATTGTTCATCTCTCTATAATTGATCTGAACCTCTTCTTTCTGTAGAAAGAAAAGCATTCTTTTTTTTTATAAGTTGTCAATATTTGTCTCATTTGTCATTTATCTTTTAACTTTCATTATGATTTTGTATTTGTGTGCTGCAGAGTTTTTAATTTTTATGAAGTCAAATGTATTATGTTTTCTTTTAGGCATTCAGATTTGTAATAATTAGAAACGAATTAGAAAACATGGATAAATTAATGAATGTCTTTGGATGTCAATTTTCTTACCTGTTAAGTAGGAGTTGATGGCTATATTTCTTCATGGCTCAAATAGTATATAATCCTTTAAAACATTTTTACTTTGGTTTCTTTAACCTGGGTTATTTCTCTGAGAATCAAGTCTTAGAGAGAAAAACTTCAGTCAGCAAAATAATCTGCCATTCACCAGCAATTTACTTGAGAACAAACCTCCAGTTGTATCCTGTTCCTATTTCTTGCCAAATGTGTGGAAAATTTCCCAACCAAATGACTAGGTTCTTTCTTAAAGTCAGAGCAGTGCCCATGTTGTGGTTCTAATGGGTGGGGAGGTGTCTTTTAGTGGGAGATGAGTTCTTCCTCATGGGTATGTTTTCTCATGTCCAGCAGGAATTTCTCCTTATGAAATCTCACCACATAATCCTTCTGTAGTGTATTCTGTAACTTTCCCCCTATAACTTTCCTACACTTTTTTCACGGAACAAAAGACAAGAAGATATAAACATAAGCAACTTTCAAATTGTGATTTCTTCTCAGTTGTAGATGAGTCTTTTAAGTAATACAGATTTAAGACCAGCCATCTTTTCTTTATCTTCAAATTCATGCTCCATTTTTCTACCAGGATATCAGGATCAGAGGACCTTAGATGCAAGATACTGGACTAGATTATACCACATAAATAAGATACAGCTGGACCAGAAAAATGTGTGTGTGTGTGTGTGTGTGTGTGTGTAATTTAGCTGCATTCTGTTTTCAGCTCAGAAACTGGTTGTATTTAAAAATACTGCTCATAATTTGGGGATTAAAATATATTTAATATTTAAAAATATGGTCATTAGGATCCCAAACAAGTTCATAAGTTTCTATTTAACAGGTTAAGTATCTAAAAGAAAAAAAAATATTAAAAGGAATGGTAGGGAACAAAATGTGGATCCTGGGAAATGAAGGAGCGGTGGTTGGAAGAGATTTTCCCTCTTCTTCTGGTGCTATTCTGATTGTTGCTGCTCAAGGTTATCGAGGGCTGCAATTAGAGAAAATGTATAAAGAGATTTATTAACAGTAAGAAGAAATGGAGAAATACAAGCCAAGTCCTTTACATATTCATTTTAGCTCAAAGCTCTGAGTTGGTAATAGGCAGGTGTAGTATTCCAAAATAGTTACGTATTTCTTTTTTTCCCCTTCTTTCTTCCTCATGTCTCTTCTCTATTTCTCTGCTCATGCCTTAGCACATCAGATCCACATTCTAATTAACTGGCATTATAGCAGGATAGGAAGGAAGAACCAGACTAGTGTATATGTGATGGGTGTAGGATGAGAAACTGCATCTGACAGGGAGAGGAACTGTAGTAATTAGGAGAAAGCTGAGGGATAAACGGAGATTCTGCAAAACAGAGGGGACACAAGAGAAATAGCTCTTCCTCTGTAGTACATGAAAGCAAGTGTTTCCAAAGGCTTTTTTTTTTAACTTTATTTTTTTTACAACAGTTTCAGATTTACAGTAAAACTGAAAGGAAGGTACAGAGATTTTCTGTATGCCTCCTGCCCCTACACATGCATATCTTCCCTCGTTATCAACAACCCCCATAGAGTGATAACATTTGTTACAAATGATGAACCAACATTGACCTATCGTAATCACCCGAAGTCCAAAGTTTACCTTAGGGTTCTCTCCCGGTACTGCACATTCTATAGGTCTGGACAAATGTATAATGACATGTATCTATCATTATAGTATCATACAGAGTATTTTCACTGCCCTGAAAATCCTGTGTGCTCTACCTATTCATCCTTCCCACTCCAATCCCTGGAAACCACTGATCTTGTTCTGTTTCCATAGTTTTGCCTTTTTGAGAATGCCATATAGTTGGAATCATACAGTAGGTAGCCTTCTTAGGTTGGCTCTTCACTTAGTTATGTACATTTAAGTTTCCTCCATGTCTTTGCATGGTTTTATAGTTCATTTCTTTTTAGTGCTAAATAAAATTTCACTTTCTAATGTACCACAGTTTATTTATCCATTCACCTATTGAAAGACATCTTGGTTGCTTCCAAGTTTTGGCAGTTATGAATAAAGATGCTGTAACCATTGGCATGTAGGTTTTTGTGTGGACATATTTCCAACTCCTTTGGGTAAATTCCAAGGCGTATAATTGCTGGATCATTTGGTAAGAGCATGTTTAGTTTTGTAAGAAACCATAAATAGCAAATATGGAGATGAAAAATAGCTCTAATGCTAACTGTACGAAGTATCTATGGGTGTCTTCATTGTGATATGAAGAACCCAGAAGAGAGTGAGGCATTTGCAAGTGCCTTTCATCTCTTCTAGTAGGAACAACAGCTTCTCTTTACTGACATAATTCATGACTACATTTGGCAAGAATATAATCATGTATCTTCTGAATATCGTTATGACCATTTCCTCATTGGCCACATCTTTTTTTTTTTTTTTTAAAGATTTTATTTATTTATTGAGACACAGCAAGAAAGGGAACACAAACAGGGGGAGTGGGAGAGGGAGAAGCAGGCTTCCCACTGAGAAGGGAGCCCAATGCAGGGCTCGATCCCAGGACCCTGGGATCATGACCTGAGCCGAAGGCAGACACTTAACAACTGAGCCACCCAGGCGCCCCTCATTGGCCACATCTTACTAACTGTATCTCTTAGCTTTCCTTGGAAATTCTACAGGTAAACAAACAGAGAAAATGTATAGAAAAATCCTTTAAGTGTACTCATTTGTCATTAGCTTACTAAATTTTACTTCAAAATTATAAATTAGGACCAAAAATTGCAGCTTTAAGTTTTTAAAAATGAGTAGATTCCAAACTCTATCTGGTGAAACTTAAGACCGCCAAGAGTGAACAACTAGTGTTTTTAGGTGATAGTCTGTAAGAATCTGACATCATATATAATAGAAAGACTTGACATGTTTTTTTAGGAATTATCAGAGCCACACATTTATTGGATTTTGTACTATGTGTATTGTATTTTTTACTCTATATTGTATTTTATACTACATAGGCTATGTTCTTATCCCTCTTTCATTGTAACAGAATTTAAGGGCTCACCTTTATGTCATTACTTCTTTAAAGGAGACACCTTTCACTCTATCCTTGAATTTCTTCTTCTAGAAGTTGCTGTGCTTTGTGATGATGATTGCCCAAGCCTTTCTTTGGTTGCCTTCAAAGATAGCCATAAAGAATCCATTCATTTTAAGCACTTTACTGTTTTCCCCCCTGTGGAAAAACTAATGGGATGTTCTAATAAACAACAGTAAAACATCACAAATAGCAATGTCCAAATAATGAGACCATGCTTCCACATAACCTGCTCACTTAAGAGCAAGCTTATGTATAATTCCTATTTTCTTCTTTAATTGAGGGTTTTGAATTCGAGTTCTGTGGCTGCCATAAAAATGTTCCTTCAGACCTTTGACATCAAAGAGCATAATTGACCAAAGCCCCAGGTGCTGGGCTTCATCCACCTACATCTTTGAGCTGAGACACTCTCCTCATGCTGATGACTAAACATGCCATGGACACACTACGGCAGCTCATTTCTGGGAGGTACAGGACTCCTCTGATAGACAGTGTTGCCTTGAAGATTCCCGAACAGCCTTGCTGAACATGCTGTAACTGTACTGTAGTCTGGGCCACTCCCCCCCACCCCCGCACAAATTTCTTTCCTTCCCTCTCTTTCACCAGGCTCAGTGCTACTTGCAGTGGGATAGCTTTCCTAGCACCACCTCCCCTCTTGCCCTTTTAATTCGCCCTTGCAGGTATTTTCCCTGATAAATCTTTTGAGTGTTTTCTTTTTTTTTTTTTCCGTGTAGAAATCTGCTTCTCAGAAGACCTGAACTTACATAAGCCCTCATGAGAATTTATCTCATTCCATCACACACACAATGCTCATTTAGATAAAACAAATGTGTGGAAAGAGTAAAAATGAAATAAAAAAGCTAATAGGATATTTCAGTGGGAATGAATATTATTTAACCTGAAATATTCTAAGAAATAGAGATACTGGTTATAAATTCATGTTAAATATTCTAGCGAATGTCTGTATTTGTTGGAGATCATGCATATATTGGCAAGTTGTATTTTGAAAAGTTTTATTGGGGCACCTGGGTGGCTCAGTCGTTAAGCGTCTGCCTTCAGCTCAGGTCATGATCCCAGGGTTCTGGGATCCAGCCCCCCATCGGGCTCCCTGCTCAACGGGGAACCTGCTTCTCCTTCTCCCCCCTGCTCCTGCGCTCTCTATCTCTCTTTCTGTCAAATGAATAAATAGAATCTTTAAAAAAAAAAAGAAAGAAAGAAAGAAAAGGTTTATTAACATGTAGTTGATAATTTCATAGCAATCTTTATAAAACCTGAAGGCACATAAAACAACTTGTCCTTGTCTTTGGGAAATGTGCACAAAGTTCATAAAGTTAAAAGGAGAAGATTAAAAGTGCCCCTAAAAATTGCAGGTTCCACTATCACAGGTTCTATCTTTGTTCTGTCACTCCTGCTACCTTAACTAATCCACACTATTTTTCCCAATAAAGTTTGGTTTCTTATCTGAGCCATGAACTGTTTGGAAACAGGAAAAAGAAGCAAAAATTGACAAACCACAGTAAAGTGATATCCTATCAGGAAGGTTTAAAACCACTCTACCTTCTGTTTCAATTACCAGTGACAAGCTAGGCATAAAACATGTCATAGGAAATGTCACTTGCTGGATTAATTTGTCTCACTTCTGTTGAAAAACAACCGTCCATATCAGGATTCTGGTATTTGTTGCTTAGACAAAATGCAAATCACATTGTTCTAGTCCAAGCATATTCATAATCCCCAAATAAAAATGGTAGTTAATGGGCAAGAAGTTATGGCAATTTCCATGAAGTTAAAAAAAAAGGAACAATTTGTATAATGATCCAATCACTTATGATTGTGATAAATAAAGCACAGTATTATTCTATGATACAGTAAAATTTGGGCTTCTGAAAAACTATAGGAATTGCCCTCAGATAATGGAAAATATGGCAATGATGGCTTAGAAAGTAGTTTCAAGCAGAAGAACTAAAATGAAGAAATGAAAAAGTCTAGAATTTGAGACATATATCTGGAGGATCAAATAAACTTAGTTGGACTGGAGTGAAATTTCATAAAGAGTATTTTTTGGAAATAATATTGAAAAATATAGGTAAGTACAGCTCAGGGGAGATAGTGAATGTCAAAATAGAGTGTATTTCCTATTGTTTAGACCAGAGTTTCCCAATCAGAAGGAGGTATAGACTGACAATGCCCCAAAACAGGGCAGTCTCATGTTTCTGAGGGGTCAAGAGGAAAAAAGACAGATTGGATTCACTGGATAACAGTGCCATTTATTATTTACCCATACTAACAATTGTAGTAAGTAATTTGCCTTCTTTCAACGCATTTATTATCATAATAACTGTATGAGTTAAATACACTCATATATTTTGCTTGTGAAGAACAGCAGCTTAGTGGGATTAAGTAACATTTTTAGTCCTTTGTTAAGTAGCAGGGTTTGGATTCAAAGACAGATCTGTAGGACCACAAAGACCATTTCTTAACCACTGCAGTGTTCCACAAAATTTGTGACTTTCCACATAATCTGCATAAGTTAATTAAGGAGTTAAGAAGTGGGTAAATAGTCAAAAAATAAAGCAACTAGAAAAGAACTTCTTTTGAGGGGCTTTGGAGTTAATAAGGAAAAGCATGAAAGCTTGAGAAAGTTTAATTTAGTTGTTATTGTTTGCAGAACGGTGTATGTCTCTTAAGTTTCCAGCCTTGGTATTTTTGCACACTTTGCCCATTTAGGTGTAATCCCTAACCCCTTGCCAATGTGCCTTTACTCTTCTCTGTTTTTCTTTCTTTTTCTGTCAGTACTAGGACTCTGCTCATTTCAAATAGCACTGAAATTTAATACGAGTCATTACCTTTCCTTTGACGCTTTTACATTATTTTAGTTAACACTCAATAACATCTTTGTACCTTAAGCAGGGCATGCTTACCTTTTACCAGAAATAGAGGAATGGGGTTTTATATTTTCATTATTCTATAATTTCAGGTAATGCAATTTGGGGCAAGGTGCATTGTTTTTCTTCCTTTAAAAGGGTATCACAGTGAAATAGGGATGGGGTTTTTTGGTACATGTTGCTTTTGAATAAAAGCCCAAGATCTAATGTAAAATGCAGGTTTTCAAAACTAAGAAGCAGTAAAACTGAAAAGAAACATCTTCTGAAGCACTCATGAAAAGGAGGCAGAACTTGAGGAACAAACTGAGGCCAAAAAATATGGGAGCTAAAATCCGTAATCTGTCATGGTTTCCTGTTAGCAGTAAGTACTTATCCCAAGCCAGGTATTATAGGCACAAAGTGGGTAAATCGACAGCATTGATGCAGCTGGGGGTTGCCTAGCTCATCCAGCTCTCCTAAAGCCCAGCAAAGAGAACCTCCAACAACCAGAAAAGGGAGATTCCTCTTCAGGAAGGACTGAGGCCTTGATTGCTTTCATCTTTGCCCCTGCTTCTCTGCCAAAGAGTCTGGAACATAAAACAGTGAAACATGGTTTGAAAAATGACCTGATTTTTCAATAGAAAAGAGATGCAATAGTTAAGGAAATATGATGTTTAAAAAAAAAAAAAAAACAACATTGTATTGTTTAACACATGAAAACTGTTTTTACTGAACAGTGTCCTTGCTTTTGATAGGAGATTCTCTTCCAAGTGATGATTGAGAGACCTCACTGTTGTCTGGGCCTTTGCCACCTTTAATACGTGGCTTTCAAGGTTGTCATGCTCCTCAGCATGAAGCCGCCAAAAGGAAAAGCATGGATAACGATGCACGAAAGATTTTTGTGTGTATGGTCTAGAAGTGGTGTTTTTTTTTTAATTCTTCCAGCCTTTTGGCTAAATCCCACACCTAAGTGCAAAGGAAGCTGGCTAAATGTGGCCAAAACAAAGGGAATGGATTTGGTGATCAGGTGCGTCTTTACCACAAAGGGGGTAAGAAAACACAACACTATATTTTAAGGTTGTCAGCAATAGTTTCTAATCTTTTTTTTTTTTTTTAAACAAAAACTGTTTTTGGAATTAATAAAAAGCATTAATGGGCATTTTCCTTCTGGAAAAGAAAAACCAAATCACAAACTTTTATGGAGTAATTCAAGCCAAACTATTCTGCACAATTTTGAAAATTTATATTTATTGTGGATTATTTGCATTTGTAGAGTTTATTAAGATTTTTATTGGAGGTGGGCAAGAGCGGGAGAGTAGAAAATAACATTTTCCTCCATCATTGCAGCAGTCTAGAGAAGATGAAGGTAGAAGTCAGGTTCAAAACATCGCCACTGAAGGAGATAAACTGGTCCTTGGCTTCTGACAGCAGGAGAGTGGACAGTAAGGCAAGAGAGAGCCAGAAAGACTCACCCTGTAAAGTCTCATCCTTTGTGTGTCCAGGAGAATTTATGGCCCCTGTCTGGTGCTAACATTTTCTTTTCCGAGCTGTAATTTCTTCCTGCTATCTCCAAGCTTTCACTAAAGTTTGGTTTAGAGTTACAACTTGGACTAAGTGGAGTTTTGTAGAATTAAGGGAGAAATCTGCTCCTGTGTTTGGAGTGAAGAATTATGGGCAAACTGATGAAGGAGCAAGTAACTAGGTGATTGCAGGGCCTGGAGAACAAAGCAGAGCCCTTTTGCTAGTGGCTATACACTAGAACCCAATAAAAACCCCAGCTCTCTCTAGTCACACAGCATAGACGTTCTTAAAAATATCTTCCTTGTTTATGAAAAAAGGCTTATTCTTTGGTGGTGGAATATCTAGGGTATATCAGAGTTAATATGTCATGGAATGTAAAACGTGATTCCAGCGCTATAATCAGAGTTAATTTTTCCTGCCGGAATAGGCTACACACTTCATGGCTCTGATTCTGTTAATTCAAAATAATAATGCCTAATTCATACTTTTTTTCTGGTAATATAAGGTATATGAATATTCTCTGGGAATTCTAAACTACTATACAAGTGTAAGGGATAAGCCGTCGTGCTGAAAATCACAAATATTCCTATATATCAATACGTTGTGTCTAATAAAAAGGTCAGTTTTCTTTTTGATATTCTTCTCTGCATTCACTTGCACAGTTTCTCTATCCCTGCATCATGGAAATCAATAATAATGTTTCCATATTGAATAAAAGGATGCGTGACCTGGAAATATTTTCTTTTTTTCTCAATTGGTTTAGATAAGAAAGCGTTTGCTTACCACTGCTGTAGGGGAAAGAGTTCATCTCCACTAAATCACCAGGCTAAATAGTGGAGATGTTAATCAGAATTGTACCCAGGCCGTTTAAAGGTTAAAGTTTGCTCAAAGCCATGAAAATAATTTAAATTAAAAAATGGAACTTGCTCTTGCCATGTTGCTCTCTATACTTTCAAGTTGAAAGCACAAAATGTTCATTTAAGAACGTTACTGAGTTATCAAAATGCAATGCAAAAATATGATATTTAGGTAGAAAAGGTCAGATTAAAAAACACAGGAGTCTCAAAAACTTGAAATGTCAAGATTCTGGGGAAAACTACAAAATAATTTTTAAGCTTACTATTTGATTGAGTGAAGCTATTTCTTGTGAAGTATAAGGGAAATGCAATATAGCACAGTGATACAACTCTTCATAAAAGGTGTGAGTGATAATTTCTTTCTAGGGAGTAATATTTGCAGGCCTGGGAGTTGGAGGAGCATGCTTAAAGGTATTATTTTAAATAATAAATGCTACTGCTTTGGTAATGTTGGATTTTTTTTCCAGTAATCTGGCATCTGTGGAATTTTAAATACAAGGATAACTATGAACATGTATGAAAATACACCTATAACTTCTTAATATCTTTCTTCTTTTAAATCTTAAGTGAATTGTAGAAGAGATTAGTTCAGCAACATAAAAATGTGTTTTTAAGGTGGAACAGAATAAGCAAAGTCCAAAAAAATAATTTTGCAAAAATCAAACATTCATCTCAGTTGTAGATAACTTCATTAGCAAATTAAGTCATTGATTCTTGATGGTAGTAATGGATAGACTTGATTTCTAAAACTTTATAGTCTTCAGAAATTATGAGGTACTCTGTTCCACTTTTGAATGATGCTTTGGCCCTTTTGCAATTTACAGTCTACTTCTATGCAGATTATAGGGTACTCAGGATTCAATATTTTGATTTATTTAGGGATTCTGGATAGCATCAAAATTCAATGAAAAAGGAGATAGCAAATGAGAACAAAATTGTGAAAAGAGGTTTTCTTTTTTTTTTTTCTTTTGGCTCTTTTATTGGAAGGGGGTCCTTTCCCCACTAAGATTTCTGGGAAGGTGTAAAATTATTGGTGGGAAAGGAACATAGTTTGCCCCAGGAGAGGACTTTATCTCTTCCCACTTCCCTGGTATGATACATAGAACACCAGACCAACCAAAAATACTGCTGGAAATTTTACAAAACTCCTTTCTTTGTGTTAAGACAAGGAGAGTCTTTAATATGCAATTTATCAATAATTGCTATCTCAGGTTTAGTGCATAATCTGTATCATTTCCCAAACAGTGACTCAGATACTGTAGAGGAACAGAAGAAACAATTGATGGCCTAAGGGAAAATTGAGGAGAGAAAAATTAAATAGGAAGAAAATTCTACCTAAAGGAAATAAAGTTGTTTTTGTTTTTGTTTTGTTTTGTTTCTGCTTCACAGTTTCCTCTAGAGCCATCAGTAAACAAAGTTGCCTTAAACTAACAACTGATATTTCTGGGCTTAGGAAATTTACTCTCTTTCCCTTTTACTTTAAGGGATACTAAGCAAACAAAAATCCAAAAATATTTGTTGAAGTGGAAGAATATCTTCCTGATTGACAGTACTGCGGACAGAGTTCAAATATGAAGTACAACCATTCTCTCCCTCTTGAGAATATCACCATGTTTAAAATAGTATGACTTCAGTGTTGCAGATACAGAAGTCTCATACTGGGCAACCTTTAGTTTAGAAGTAGGGATTCAGTTTGCTGGAGTAGGGGAATATAAGAGGGACCTTATTTCCTTCCTCCTTCCCTTCCTCCTTCCCTCCCTCCCTTCCTCCCTTCCTTCCTTCCTCCCTCCCTCGCTTCCTTCCTTCCTTCCTTCCTTCCTTCCTTCCTTCCTTCCTTCCTTCCTTCCTTCCTTCCTTCAAGTAAAAAGATGTTTTCCTTTGCAGGAGTATTTTCTCACCACTTGAAACAGTGTCCCTTCCCACCCTTGTTCACCAGTGCCAGCGTTCTCATTCTCCTGATAAACACTCTCCTTGATTTTTCAAAGTCATTATATTTTAATCCCCTCCTTTAGGAAGCTTTCCTTGGCTTTTCCTTCTGCAGTCTGGACAGCAGGTCCTTCATGAGTCTTCTCAGGTTTCCCAGTGGACTGTGAACTCCATAAGGGTAACTACTGTATTTTTAAATTATATATACTCAGTACCAGAAATTGTGGTCAGCATGCTAAATGTATGAGCAAGACTGGATATATAAATAAAAGAATTGATGAAGATGCTTTTGACTTTTTCCCCTCACAAATTCCTTTTATTCTTCAAGACCTAGTTTTAATTTCCTGCATAGGCAATTTCCCTCCTGTGGCACTTTACACCTCTCTTCCTTTACTTGTTCTATCCCATAATGGTGTGAATTGACTGAATTCCCACTGAATTAGACATCCTCATGCCCCCTCCCTCCCAGGTGCCTAGTAATAGCACATAGTAGGCATTCCACATGTGCTTAAAACAATGAGGATGGGTAGCACAAATGAAAATTGTGCACCCAAGAGTTGTTTTTCAACTGATGCCTTATATACAATTTGCTTAGAAGTAGGAATTCACAGCTAATAAGCTTAGGAGAATGTTGTATATGAGAAGAAACTTTGCTTGGGATGTGTTAAAATCTGGTGTGATGGTGGTTACCTAATTCTATTTGTAATTCTCTCAATTTTGTGTTGTATCTTTGGAAATTATGGTATTAGGTGTATACCAAATTGGAATCATTACACATTTCTGGTGAAAAAAAAAATGCATCATCATATGGTGATGTCTAGAAGTCAAAGTTCAGTCAGGAAAACAGAAACCACAAGAAAGGGTTCAAACAGAGGGAATCTAAAACGCAGAAGTAACCTCCACAGGAGGATCTGTCCAGTCAGAGCTTCACTTCAACTAACAGGGAAAAGAGGTCCACGGGGGGTGGGGAGGACAGACAGTCTGATGCACAAAGAGAGAGGGGTTTCAACACTGACTTCCCTTACTATCCCACCTCTTCCCTTCCTGCTAATGCCACCCTTTGATTAGGAGCCTGTAAGGGCCAGAACCCTGTATCAATGGGCACAGCCAGGGAGAGTGAGGAGTGGATCCAAGTGAAAACAGGCCAGATTCAAGTGCATCCTCCTTATTTCTAGTGAAAAATGTAGTGCATATCTTATCAATATTAAATCTTTCTTTTGGTAAAGTTTTGTTTGGCATAACTTTTTCTACCATTTTACTTTTAATTTTTTTATTCTTGTTTTAATATAGATTTTGGTAAACTATATATCACTGGATTTGTATATTTTATTCTTTCTCTCAATTTTTTTGGTAACTAGAACATTTTTATTTTTTGCAATATTTGGATTTATTTCATCACTTTCATGTGCTTCCTGTATACCCTGCCTTTCTGGGCATTTATTTTCTCTATTTCTGCCTTCTTTTACACTGAATAATTTTAACATTCTATAGTTTTCCTCAACTACATTAGGAGTTATATATTCTATTCATTTATTGGTTACCATAGAAAATTTAATTTTATTTTTTTAAGAATTCTTTTTTTTAAATTTACATTTTAGTTAGTGAATGTACAGTGCAATATTGGTTTCTGTAGAGAGTAGAATTCAGTGATTTATCAAGTACATGCAACACACAATGCTCATCACAAGTGTGCTCTTTAATACCCATTCCCCATCTAGCCCATCTCTGACCCACCTCCCTCCATCTACCCTCAGTTTCTTCTCTATCATTTAGTCTCTTTATGGTTTGTTTCCCTCTCTCCTTTTTCTCTTTTCCCCCTTCCCTTATGTTCGTCTGTTTTAAATGTTCAAAATTTAAATGTTAATTTACCATTTAAGCTTTGCCCCTCTTATAATGTTCAAAATCTAAAGTCATTTGTCCTTTAATCCTCACCCCTGAAATACAAGGAACTTAATTTCAGTTGCAATCCCTTTTGATTTATGTACTAGTTATTACATATGTGAGTTTTGCATTATATTTAATCCTACATGCTATTATTATTCTTGTTTTGTTTAGTCAATATTTGTTTAGATATTTCCACATACTCACCAATGCCTTTCTGCTCTTCATTGCTTTATAAATCTCAGACCGAGTTTCATTCTTTCTGAACAATCTATATAGGTGTTTTGTTTTTTTTGTTTTTAAATGAAATCTGTTCATGGCAAGCCTGAGGAGTTAAAGGTCTACATTTAATTCATATTTCTACATTCACTTATACATGTTCTTTTCCTCAGGCACCTCCTCCCCCGCCCCTGCTCATTTCCCACAATCATTTATAGTTGAGCAGAACCTAAAGTAATGATTACTGTCATATCTTGCAAGATGCAGCTCATAAATCTTTTTTTTTTTTCTAACTTACATGCTTTCTATTGATGACTGGCTTTATTTATCCCCCATACAGGAGGTAAATAGGACCAGTAAGAAAAAGGAATTTAGTAGCCCTTACAATTTCAAAATCACCAGGGAGGAAAAAAGTCATCCATCTCTATCATTATAGTGAAAGTATCCTTTTTGAGCCTTAGCTGGTGTGAAATCACAGAGCAGAACACTTCACTTAAACACGGGATCCGCTGGGATTTTTACATGACAACCCCCAGGACAGAATTGGAAGTCCACTTGAATGAGCAGTTAACTATGGTTAATCTTTGTAGGTAATTGCAGTTGTAACTATGGCTGTGTCTCGGAATAGGTAAAAAGGATAATTTGGGGATTCTGTGTGTTGTCATTTTATATACTTATAATACAGATAGTCTACCACTAACTGAATTATGTTTCACAGTTGTGCCTTTTATCTACCCAGGGAACACACAACAAAGTCTGGAGAGGCAAGGCTACAAGATAACTTAACGTATTAGAGCACCTCTAATCTGGCATATTTTACTTGGGAGATGGTATCCATCTAATAAAACCAGTAAATGAAAATGTACCCATTACCCTTTATTCTCCATCACCCCTTTCGTGTTTACAAAATGGAAAGGATATTTTGGGGAAAAGTGTACTTTTCATCTTCAGGTAGTTTGGCCTGAGGTGTACAAAATCCTTTCCAAAAGATTTTTGAAAAATCAGATGACGCTTTGACATTGGGAGTTTAAAAACAAAATGTTTACAAGGCAATATATTTGGTTCTTAAAAGAGTGGTGAAGATAATTTAAGTATAAATTAGTATTTATTCATGCACATTTTTAATGATATTGAATTAGTATAGGTTTAGATACTATAAATACTATAATTTACTTGTCAAAATGTACTAAGGTAAAAAATGTATAATAGTTACGTATTTTAAATTTTATACTTTTTTATATGACAAATATATATTTTAATAGATTTTTTTTGTTTTTAATCTATATTTTGTGGTTTATCCCATTCTTCAATAAATTGTATGATCAAAAAGGTACATCTGGAAGAAGAGAATAAATTATGGACTCCATGGACGGCAGCTATAATCTTCCCTTTTCATGCTCTGACATGTGACAGAAAGGGTTAAACATCTGATATATTTAATAAAGAAATGCATGTAATTTCATACCAATAATATGACACTTCTGTCATCCTTCGACCTTCATTTTCCATCAATGTCAAAGTTAGTTTTAAGAGTATCTGGTAATA
Source organism: Phoca vitulina (assembly GCF_004348235.1). NCBI lineage: Eukaryota > Metazoa > Chordata > Mammalia > Carnivora > Phocidae > Phoca > Phoca vitulina. The sequence goes on from NW_022589709.1 coordinate 44,209,504, forward strand.
GAATGGCTTATAACTTACTGCCCCCTCAATTGTTTATCTATACTTGTTTCTTTTTTAGTACCTTACTAGAGTCAGTCTATCAGGGTCCATATCCATGCAGTGACCTGAAATGCTCTTTGAAGTTTAAAGATACGGCTGGCGATATCACGTTAGATAGCAGTAAGAGTCTCACCATCTGTTTGGTCATATTTTTAGTTAGAGTGAAAATGGAGATCTGCCATGAGGAAATACCCTAAATCAGCCCTGTCAGGACCCACTTTGTTATGGTTTAACTTTAGTTTAGAGGCCACTTACCACTTAATACCTTTGAATCATAGCTTCAAGTTCATTCGTGTTATAACTTCAAAAAAATTTAAGTGGTATCTTGCTATCTGATCTGTGGTATATCCCAACATTTTCTGCAAATCCCTAAATAGCTTTATGTTTTTCAAAATTATGTTTTCATATAGATTTTTATTTTTTTTATTTTTTTAAATTTTATTATGTTATGTTAATCACCATACATTACATCATTACTTTTTGATGTAGTGTTCCATGATTCATTGTTTGCGTATAACACCCAGTGCTCCATGCAGTACGTGCCCTCTTTAATACCCATCACCAGGCTAACCCATCCCCCACCCCCCTCCCCTCTAGAACCCTCAGTTTGTTTCTCAGAGTCCATAGTCTCTCATGGTTTGTCTCCCCCTCCGATTTCCCCCCCTTCATTTTTCCCTTACTGCTATCTTTTTCTTCTTCTTCTTTTTTTTTTTTTTAACATATAATGTATTATTTGTTTCAGAGGTACAGGTCTGTGATTCAACAGTCTTACACAATTCACAGCGCTCACCATAGCACATACCCTCCCCAATGTCTATCACCCAGCCCCCCCATCCCTCCCACCCCCCACCACTCCAGCAACCCTCAGTTTGTTTCCTGAGATTAAGAATTCCTCATATCAGTGAGAAGATATGATACATGTCTTTCTCTGACTTATTTTGCTCAGCATAATACACTCCGGTTCCATCCATGTCATTGCAAATGGCAAGATTTCGTTCCTTTTGATGGCTGCATAATGTTCCATTGTATATATACACCACATCTTCTTTATCCAAATATTGAGGTTAGGAAAACATAAAAATGTAAAAAAAATATAATTTAGCTTTCTTTCCCTCTTTATATAACAATAAGAGTAATATGTTTTTCCTGTCCTTATTAGTTTCAAAGTTGACCGATCAGAAAACAGCAGTTTTAAACCTTGTATATCCACTATATCAAGTAAAGCTAAGTGCATCACTCATAATTTATACAGGGTGGATATTTTTTTTTTAATCCAGCAGGTATGCACTTTTGATGATATGTGGAGAAGGCCTTGTATGAATTTTTAAAATGCTACTTTTCACTTAAAAATATTCCTTTTTACTTCTCTAGATTAATTTTTTAGTAAGTCTATTTCATTTATATATGAATAAGTATCTTTTCTTTAATACTTGTCATTTTACATTTGTGATAACTGTTCGTAATAGCCCCCAGTATACTGTTCTCTCAAAAGTTATCTGAGTTTAGTGGAGCAAGATTTTTTAGAATATTGGGGTTCTGCAAAATTTATACCCTCTATGTAGTACTTCTATCATCGTTCATAAATTGCTGTAGATTCCAAACTAAATTCCCACCTTTCTGAGAATTTTACTGCTTTTGGCACATGCAAAAAAATAATTCCAGTTCATTTAAATGTTGTCCTTCAGGATACAATGTGATCTATTTGTTTCTCAGGCAACATCTCACTCACTGTTTTTTCTACATAATGGATGTCCAGACAGGCATATGATGGCCCTGTTAAGTGACAACTATGTTAAATTTCAGCTTTTTATTTGTCATTTAGATATATATTTGTTGGGTTTTTGCAACCACATTTGTAAGTTTGTCAGAAAAATGAATACAAAAGTTTACATAAGATTCTAGGAGCAAGGGATGCATAAGAATTTATCTAAATTTTTGTCGCAGTAAGCTGTCATCAACACTTGAGAAGCAGTGTTTGATTTATTTTCGTATGGGCCCTTTTTTACATTTTCCTATTCCACTTTGTTTTCCTCCTTTAATGATCTTTACCTCTCTCCAAATTTCCTTGTCAAGTGAAAAGAACATCTTGTAATATTTGTAATGGGTGGCTAGTTTGTACTGTTTGAGATGACCAACAATCTTGAAGCAATTTCATGGAGAATAAGTGTTGTGGAATTCTTTTTTCAATCAGCCAGAAATGACATTAAGATCAGAATCACGAAAAGTGTCTCAGAGAATAGTTGTCCATCACTTCATAATATTAACCAATTTTCTAGAATATTCTTATGCTCTAAAAAGAAATTAAACTTTTTAACATATGGGGAACGAGTATGTTAATTTTGTCTAAGTAATGAGGCAGCACAAATAAACTTCTCCCGCATCTCAGTGGTTTACAACAACCAAAGTTTATTTCTCCCTCAAGTAATATGCCCATCATGTGTCATCTGTGGCCCTGCTCCCTGACTTCATGTCTTCACTCTGACACTTAGACGGGAGGAGAAATCCTGCCATCAGTCTTGTGTCAGAGGGAAAACGTCATGTGAAGCACGTGTTGGTTCTTTGAACTTCCATCCAGAAGTGGCACTCATCGTTCCCTCTTAGATTTTCTCACCAAAGCAAACCACAATTATACCAATGCCACAGAGAATATTCTTTTCTATATGGTTTTTACAATTGTGAAATAATTTTATTTTGGTTCTTTATGTGAAGTGATCAGAAACTTTTCAATAAAGCTTTACCAGTTTCACCAGAAGAACAGTAATGTGAGTTCAAACCCAAATGGTCTAAGCAGAGAAATTTTAGATCATTTGACAATCAATCAATAAATATCTGATGAATGAATGAGTGCATAAATATCAAACCAATTGTGTTTCTTCAGAATATCATGTGTAAAAAGGAAGAAATTCTGGTTGTTGTGCTCTCTGCTCCCTGCTTCCCTCCCTCTTCTTCTCAATCTCACACTCATGTCCTATTATGGATACATTCTAAATAGGCTTAGATTCATAATAGATACAGGAATGTTAATGAATATTCAAAAATCAGTATTCCCAATAAACCAAGAGCATAAATTATATACCTATTCTAACAAAGCCAAAGCCTTTGAGATTTATAATCCATTTCTAAGTTATATTGGTTTCCAGGTATTTAATATTTTGGTGGCTTCTACAAGCTAAATGAAATCTCTGATTACTCTAGGTTTTTACTATCCTCTCATGCTCAGCAAATGTTATTCCTGAGTTTACTTCTGCAGTCATAAATAACCAATGCTGTCTTTTTTTCTTTATTTGACTATTGAAGGTATTCCATGACAATCTTGTTTTATAAAGATAAGTGTTATATTACAAAATGAATGTCTACAGTAATGACAATTCACTGAACCTAAGTATTTAGAAACAGTTACAGCATATTTTTCCTTGTTTATCCCAAGCTCCTTTTCAGTTGTTTGCTCTTCAGGTTTTAAACCCCTCAACCTATCCCCTCGTCTCTCTAGACTTCCTTCTGTAATACCTCGCCAAGACTAGGTGGCTCTCACCAACTAATAATTTAGTGTGCCCCCACAGTATTTTCTAATATTGTTTTGTTTTCTTCTTTCAAATTACTGTCATTAGAATACTTATGAAATAATTCATAGTCCTATATTAAAGACTGATAGATTAATAATCTATAATAAGGTATGGTATGTGGATTATGGGGTAGAAAACTTGTACCAGTATGTGGACTTTAAGATTTTATCATGGACAAAAGCCTATGGGGTTAAGGCTCAGAACAATGCCAGTGATTTGTTACAGAATATTTTATAGTTAAATGGCACAAGTGGAAATGATGAGTCATTCATAGGTTTTAATCATAGGTAATCATTAATGAGTATTAAACATGTGATATTTTGAAATATATGTGTAATCCCAAATCATTATGTTACATAGGAATTTTTTTTCTTTTCAGAAACTGAAAATACATCAGAATAATGACAGAATCTCACTTGCCATATTAAACATCTAAATTTTATTATAAAAATAGTATTTTATGAAATAGGTCCTTTTTATTTAATATTATTTTTTATATCAAGATGAGGAATTTAGGAATAACTAATCATTGAGCTGTTAGTCTACTGCATTAAGGAAAATTGGCCATAAACTTCATCTGTTTATATTCACATGATTAGTAATATACAGAGAGCCAGCGGACCTTAGAAGTTAGCTTTCATTGCCTTTATTGGACACAATGAAATCTACTCATGTTTCAGAGTTTGGCCTGTAAGGCTGGAACACCAGTGCCTCCCTCACTTATTCCAAGTCCTGGGCATGAGAACACCAAACAAAACAAAACAAACAAACAAAAACCTGACATAATCAAGATAAATGTGTTAACGCATTTTGAAAAATCAAATTTAATGCAAAGACACCCATGATTGATAGAATATCAAAATTTTAAATAAAGACAGGATCAGTAGAGTAGGTCATAGGGAAGAGTTTTTAAACTGGGCTCTACAAGGTGAGCTTCAGGCAGCCTGTAGACTAAATTTTATGAAAATGTGGAAATGTACATATTTGTGTATATATTCACCTATTTGTCTTGCTAGATAGTGTGTGGGTTCCCTCACATTTATAGGGTACCCCCTCCTGAAAAGTTTAAATATGACCTATCTTCATGCTGTTATTTATAGGAGCATCAAATATGAAAGTGAGTCAGCACAAAAAGTATAAAAACAGGAGTATAATTCTTGCCCAAGATCTAAAATTTACCAGCAATGTTACTAAATGTTTGGGGAAGAAAGTGTAGATATGAAACATGAGCTCTAAAGCAAGGCAGTATGGATTTAGATCTTGAACTCACTACTAGCTAGCTCTATGACCTTGGGAAAGTTATTTAATCTTTCTGCCTCCATTTCTTTAATTGTAAAATGAGTGTAATTATAGTGCCTATCTCATAATATTTCTGTGAAGAGTAAATAAGGGAATATATGTAAAGCTTGTGAAGTGCCTGACATACTATATGCATTATTTGAGTGTTTTATTTGTGATTCCTGTCATTACTATTTAAGGAAGGAAGTACACCATGCAATTAATGGTTTTCACAAAATTCTATGAAAAATTACTATGCCCACTTCTTGAAGAACAAAGTACCTTAATCCCTCATAATGGCTTAGCAACATTACATACAGTTCAAAAGTATTTTCATTTACTCTGGTGTTGGTAGATCCAGTGATTAACATTGTTTGAAGTACGGAACAATAATGAAACTACATCCCTTTTTAAATATTTTAATTTAGATTTCATTAATCAGTCTGGACTTCACCCTAATTATTTCAAATTATAAGTCTGTGTTATTTAAGAAATTCATGGTGTATGGATACAATGCACATCTATATTGTTTTTAACTAATGAGGACAAAATATATAATTGAAAAAGTTCCAAGTTCTTTCAGTAGTTCAGACACAAATATATAATTGTCTCCATTGTGAAATCACTGATCTAGCAACTGAAGTAAAGTATATATTGAGAATATTTTCTTTTCACATGGTTGAGAGTGGAAAAGTTACCTAACAAGGGATGACTACTTGCTATTACTGACTAATTTTAGTATATTAACTGAAGTGCATTAATGCTAACCTTTGAACTGTGAAATCACTGTCTATTCTCTGTGACCTGAAGTTATCCTGTTTTAAATCCATTAAATAAAATTATGTGACACTAAGCTTAATTAATCAGGCCTACCCAGCAGCAGAAACCAGACATATAAACGGAATATTGATCTTCAAGAGGGCTGTTGCCTTACAAGTATAATGGAATTAGCCACAGGTATATTTTGCAAGCAACGGTAGGATAATTATCAGTAATAAACCCAGGGCTTGTAGTTAATTAAATTCGTTACAGAAGAGTGTGTCACTAAAATGTTACCACGCACTTAAAACCTATTTTAGAAGAACAAATCATAATCTCCTTTATTTGCCTATGTGTGACAAAATAAGTGGATAAAGACATTGGCAACTGATAAGAGCTTTATTTTAATGACTGCTATCTTAGATTTCTTTTCCATCTCACTATAGCCATGCTGACTGACATCAGTAACTGATTATAAAGCATTAGTGATCTTTGCTGAAGAAATTTTTGTTATTTCACATAATTTGTTTTCTAAGCGAAACCTAAAGGGCATATTACTTTTTCTTTTTCCTGATCCTTCATTTTCCAACATAAACATTTCCACTAACTAAATATCATTTGTCTTATTCATAATTTATTTTTCTTGGAATTAATATCTACTTGAAACTGACAAGGATCTTAGAAAAACACATTTAATTGCTTAATTTATTTACTCTGTAGAAAGTGCACATATGTTGCTTACCTTTTAGTTTCTAAGGCTAAACCACAGTTGCTGCAGTTCATTAATATCTTCTCTGCTGGTACTGATCACTTTTTACTAACTTTAAAAAAAAATTAAACACTGAAAAGGCTCTTTAGTAATAGAATAGCTCACTTTTAAAAGCTATTCTCCCAATAGCACTGGACCACATGAATTGACGAAGATTTCCTTTGAATGTTTCTTCAGTTTAGCTTCGCGTTTCCTGACCACTTTCCAAAATAATACATCTGTGAATTTTTTAACAATGTGCAATGACTTGTTGCTTCACCTTTGTCACTCACCAGCTCCCATAGTAGGGACGTCTGTCTCTAATGCTTTCAATTTAGCAATTACAAATATGGTCAAACTATGTGCCACGTACTCCTAGAATATGCAATGCCCATGGTTGCTGTGTAGAATTGTGCTTATTATGTATTGGACAATTCCAGAAGAGGCCACTAGCTAGTTTGTGTTTTGAATGGTAGTGAGATGTTCATGCACAGCAACCTCCAGTCACTTGTTTTTTAATTTTTAAGTTTTTAGCTCTATAATTTGAAATAGACATTCCACAGTCTTTGTGGATTCTGTATTTGCAAATTCATCCACTCAGTATTTTTATTGTATATATTTAAGGTGTACAACCTGATGATTTGGTATCTGTATACACTGTGAAGTAATCACCACACTCAAGGTAATTAACATTTCCATTACTTCTTGTGTATTACTGTGTGGTGAGATCACTTAGGATTTACCCTCTAAAGATATTTCAAGTATACTTTACAATATTGTTACCTATAGTCACTATGCTATACCTTAGATCTACAGAACTTATTCTTGCATAACTAAAACTTTGTATCTCTTAACCAACATCTCCCCATAGGCCCAGGTAATGATCATTTTTCTCTTTTTAACATTATTTGCAACCTCAAGATCAATACTCACAGTTCTTGATCATTTGCGGACATGCACAGAGTAAAAAAAGTCTTTGAGTCCTCAAATGCACGTTCCCAGCTGAAGCTGAACAAGGTGACACTCTACCTTCTTGTTTGAGCTCTCATACTCGAGTGTCCTTTTCATGGTCTATTTAGTGCTATGTTTTTTTTTGCATTTTTGAACTTTTTGCTAGTGATTTTATTGTTTAAACTGCCCCCCAAGTGTAGTGTGCTGAAATACTATCTAGTGTTCCTAAGCACAAGAATATCATGATATGACTTAGAGAGAAAATATGTTGTGTTAGATTAGCTTGGTTCAGGCATGAATTATGATGCTAGTGGCCCTGAGTTCAGTGGTAATCAACAATGTGGTACATTAAAAAAAAAAAAAAGTGAGAGAGAGAGAGAGAATTTTGCTAATATGTATGTGAAGATGTGAAGCTGCGCTGGGAAGTAACGTCTTTAGTTACACGTAACATCTGTTGTGTGTGATGAAGGTATGAAAAAGATGGAAAAGTGGCTACATTTGTAGATTCATGAAATGATGAATGATTAAAAAATGTAATAGACAGCATTGTTCTAAAGCTAAAAGACAAAGGAATTCATGGCTGTGTTACCCTGCATCAGGAAATCGTTAAACCCTTCTAAGCTAGTATTTTATGATAAAGAAATACTTTATATAATTAATTATTTTAAAGAAATACATATTAAATAAGGTGTATTTAAACAGGAGTATACATAAAACAAGGTTATGTACTAATCACTTGTGAAATGTGACCAGAAGCTAACAGGAGCCTAACCTTGGTTTTCCTCCAGAGACATTGGTTCAGTATTTGCTTATTTAAAGCTCAGGGTGACTTTATAGAACATAACTATCAGGAATAATGACAGTGGAATGTAATTATAGATTCACAGGAAGTTGCAAAGATAGTACAGAGAGGGCCTTCACCCAGTTTCCCCCCAATGGTTACATCTTATATTTACATAACTAGAATGCAATATCAAAACCAAGAGGTTGACAATGGTACAATGTGTGTGTATATAGTTCTATGTCATTTTTTATCACATGTATAGAGAAGGATGTTGAAGTCTCCTACTTTAATTCTGGATTTGTCTAATTCTCACTTAAATTTTATCATTTTTCACTGGGTGTTGTATGTAAGTGATGAATCACTAAATTCTACACCTGAAACTAATATTACACTGTATGTTAACTAACTGGAATTTCTTCTTCTTTTTTTTTTTTGTATAAACATATTTAATATTGTCATATCTTCTTGGTGGATTAACTCTTCAATAATTATGTAATAGCCCTCTTTCCTTCTTATATGAAGTCTATTTTACCTGATATTAATGTAGCCACTCTTGCTCCTTTTGACTGTTGTTTGCATATTGTATCTTTTCATCATTTTCTTTCATCCTACAAATCTCATTATATTTCAACTGAGTTTCTAAAGACAGCATATAGTTTAGTCATGATTTTTTTTATCCACTCTGCCAACCACTGTCTTTTAATTTATATTTTTAGATTCTTTTTTTTTTTTAAAGATTTTATTTATTTATTTGACAGAGAGAGACACAGCGAGAGAGGGAACACAAGCAGGGGGAGTGGGAGTGGGAGAAGCAGGCTTCCCGCGATGCATGGAGCCCGATGAGGGGCTCGATTCCACGACCCTGGGATCATGACCTGAGCCGAAGGCAGACGCTTAACGACTGAGTCACCCAGGTGCCCCTATATTTTTAGATTCTTTATACATAATGTAACTGTTGATATAAGGGTTGCATTTACCTTTTTATTGTTATTATCTTTTTTTTTTTAAATTTCACTGCTTTCTTTTCTCTGCATTAATGTAGGTTACTTAAACATTTTTTTAGAACTCCATTTTCATTTATCTGTAATGTTTTTGAATATCTCTTTGTATAGCTTTTCTTTTTTTTTTTAAAGATTTTATTTATTTATTTGAGAGAGAAAGAATGAGAGAAAGAGAGCGTGAGAGGGAAGAGGATCAGAGGGAGAAGCAGACTCCCCGCTGAGCAGGGAGCCTGATGCGGGACTCGATCCTGGGACTCCAGGATCATGACCTGAGCTGAAGGCAGTCGCCCAACCAACTGAGCCACCCAGGCGTCCCTGTATAGCTTTTCAATTGGCCAGCCCAGGAATAACATTTTATATATATATAAAACTTATGTATATAACTTATCAAGCCTACTGATGTCAGCACTCTACCAGATTATTTGCAGTGTTGAAACATTACCTCTCTTTACATCTATTTATCCTCCCCCACTTTTAATATAATTGTCTGAAATATTGTGTCTGCATACATTGAGAAATAAATGAGATAGGATTATAATTTTTGCTTTAATTTCAAACATAATTTAAAAAACTGTAGAAAGGAAAGTCTTATATTTACTAATATTTTTTCTCTGTTCATGGTAGTTCTTTGCTTCTGATGTTCATATTTTCTTTCTGTTATCATTCTATTTCTGTTTAGAGAACTTCGTTTAGCCATTATTTCAGGGTACATGTACTTGTGAGAAATTCTCTTAGTTTTCCCACATCTTAGAAGGTCTTGATTTCTTCTTCATTTGTGTAGGATATAGAATTCCAGGTTCAGAGTTCTTTTCTTTCATCACTTGAAAAAATATTGTGTCACTTCTTAGGACATGTTCCTTCTGCTGAGAAATCCACCATCATTTCAAGTTTTTTCTCCTTTAAGGAATGTATCATTTCTCTCTGGCTGTTTTCAAGATTATTTTTTTCATTGTCTTTAATTTTCATAAGTTTGACTGTTTGTGTCTTGGTATGAATTTTCTTGGGTGTAATTATTCTATTTGAGGTTTACTTATCTTCCTAAATTTCTAATTTTAGTTTATCCACCAAATTAGATACTTTTTCTATCATTATTTCCAAAAATGCTTTTTCAACTATTTTTCTCTTTTTCCTTATAAAAGGAGGAACTCCAATGTCATGATTGCCAGACTTTCTGTTATAGTCCCACATGTCCTGGAGACTCTCTTCATTTTTTTTTTCCATTTCATTTTCTTGTCATTGTTCACATTGGGTAATATCCGTTGTTCAATTTTTAAGTTCACTGATTCTTTCTACGTTCTCTCCATTCTGCTATTGAACTCATTCATTGGTTTTCCTATTGTATGATACACCTTGGGTTTCTGTTTGGCTCTTTGTAATTTTTTTTCTTTGCTGAGAATTTCTATTTTTTAATTTTTTCCAGTGTATTTCATAAATGTTTGTTGTAGCATTTTTATGATTCACACCTTAAAATAATTGTCAGGTAATTCCAACATCTCTGCCATCTTGATGCTGACATCTATTGATTATCTTTTCTCATCCAGTTTGAGATCTCCTTTGTTCTAAGTATGATGAGGTTTTGTTTTTTTTTTAATTGAAATTTGGACATAAGACTCAGGATCTTATTTAAATTTTGTTTTAGCAGGCACATACCAAGAGTACAGGAGAACATATCTATCAATCTGTCTACCTGTCTAGCTAGCTATGGTAGAACTTCTTCATGTAGTGATGAAGTATGAACATTTTAGTACGTAATCAACTGTTCTTCTGTTACTTTTTTTTTTAAAGACTTCATGTTATTCCATCAAATAAATGTACCAAAAATCATTTGTCTAAATACTAGTGTTTAAGAGTTTAAGTATTTACATTTCTGGTTATAAAAGCAGTGTTTTGGTATACATCTTTGGTTCTGATTCTAAGATGGTATAATTCCACTCCACTCAATCTCTCTCATAGATTCTGTACACAAAATATAGAGCATCTAGTTAAGTTTTAATTTCAGATAAACAACATTTTTTTTTTAGTAAAAGTATGCTCCTTACAGTATTTTGGACAAACTTATCATAACAAAATAGTTGTTGTTTCTTTGAAATTAAAATTTAACTTGATACCTTGTATTTTGTGTTTTTTTAATTATAGCAGTGCTGACTATCTAAACCAAAATGAAATGTGTAGAGCAACTATCTGAGTGTTCTGAAAAGTAAATGGCAGAAGATAAATTAGGAAAGGAAACCAGAACACAAAGTACAAACAAAAGAGCAGTGCATTTTCTATATGTCTTTTTCTCCCTTGTATCTTCCATTCCAGACTCAAAAGAAGTGCCTGAAGAATTCCTCACAAAAACAAACTCCCTGGTATGGTTCTTCCAAATTATTCTGAGCATCTTAAATTTAAATGACTTCTAAATATGTTATTCTTTGCCTGATGACTCAAACCACTATTTAATCAACATTCCCTTTAATATTTCTAAGAATTCTGTTAGAAGCAACAGGGGATAGCCTCATTTTCTGCACCTCCTGCTCGAAATGCCTTTCAGCACTTCCAGATGTCTTCCTCATCCCCATTCTCATAGTTGTCACTCTGTTATTCCTTGGGGTGAGCAAATGCCACATCTTCTGGGGTAGATAAATAAGTTAGACTGGACTGACTGCTTTCAGGCAGTCCCTCAAAAAGTTCTTTAAAAATTAAAAAAAAAAAAAAAAACCTAGACTAAACTATTTGAACTTAATTAAAACCCATGACCAGGACTAGCACTAGCACCTGCATGAACCTGAAAATATAAATAACTCTTTACATTTTGCACCCCGGTCACCCCACTTGTCTCACCATAGTCCCACCCCTGTTGGAATGCTATGGTTTATGAACCAGTCAGAAGGCCCATTAAGAGTAACTTTAAACCTATGATCCCTAATGATATAGGTACCAATACTTATAAAACAAACAAACAAAATATCACAATTTCTTCCTTGGGCGTAATGTCATCATGTGTTCCTTCGAGATTGCACTCTGGGAGCCAGGCATTAATTTGTCTCCCTCTCCAAAACAAGATGACATACACCTTAGGGGTGTTCATAAAAGACCTCCTGATTCTTAAGGAAACACTAATAGAGGACTCTGGATATCTCTCCAAAATGATACTTAAGAAAGTTCCCAGAGGGATAACTGAATCATATACATCCACCCTGTGAGCAGTTTTCCCTACAAGAGCAGTGTTGAAGTTGATAAGGTGGTATGAAATATGTCCTTGACTTCAGCTGTGTTTATCAGTGGCATTACCTCAGCACTGAAAGTCATTCATATCAGCTTCAACTCACTGGTCAGTGTTGTTATGAATGATAGAATTTACCTTGTTTCCTCTTTATGGGCCAAAACAGTCTGTGCAATAGTTAATACATTCTACTGTACCTAGATTGATGCATCAGGTCAAGTAGAAAGGTCAATACAGAAATTTAAGACAACTGTGATGGTTTATGGGCTTTGTTTACCTGGTTGGCTCTAAGACTTCTGAGAAGCATGATTGAGGTCAGTACTGAAGACTGGTATTAACCTGCTTCTTGGAGTCCTCTTGATAGTAGCCTTAATTACTGTATAACGCCAATTAAATTAACCTCTATACTTCGTATTAATCAGAGTGACCAACAGAGGGATGTATCATGAGAAAACTTGACAGAAGCTGAGATATTGAAATGAGGGATGGCTATTGTTGGAAACAGTTGTCTGTGGGTCTTTTGTGTTTTTATATTTTGTGAGCAGAGATATTGTTTCAGAATATCTCTTCAAGAATACTTGTATACTGAATAGCCTTTGAAGACAAATACAGTGTATCTATCCAGACTAGAAGACAGGTTTACTTATTCCAGTGTGATAAAATAATATCTCCATCCTGGGAAGTGTGCTTGTGGCTATTATAAAAATGTGAATTCCCCATCTCTTAGTTTTTCAGCAACAGTGCAAACCCAGTGTGTGTGCAGCATCCATCTGGGCTCTTCATGTAGCCTGTATGGAATTTGAGAGGAAAGGGGAACAGGTGTGAATATAAAGTTCATGCTGCTTGCTGTGTCATGAGGCAAAATCTTGGACACTTCATCATCCTTGACATCGCGAAGAGTTTAGAATGTGTATTGTAATCTCTAAAGTAACCAATGGAAAAAAAAACACAAAAACTATTCATAGATATGGTTACAAACTCAATAGATAAAATAGAATACTAAAAATATTTAAATAGGGACACCTGGGTGGCTCAGTTGGTTAAGCATCTGCCTTCAGCTCAGGTCATGATCCCAGAGTCCCGGGATTGAGCCCCACATCGGGCTCCCTGCTCACCTGGGAGTCTGCTTCTCCCTCTGCCCCTCATCTGCTCGTCCTCTCTCTCTCTTTCTCTCTCGTGCACTCTCTCTATTAAAAAAAATAATAATCAAAATGAAAGCTGTAAAGAGGAAACAGAGCAACAAAAAAAGAGGATAAACAGAAAACAAGTAATGAATGAGTGGGTAGATCTAAATCCAAACATATTAATAATTAAATTAAATGTAAATGGTCTGTACAAACCAATTAAAAGATGGGGATTATTTAGACAAATAAAAGAGAGCCAACTCTAAGCTAGATCTAAAAACCCCACTTTAAATATAATGATATAAATAGGTTAAATGGAAAAGAATAGAAAAATATATACCATGCAAACATTAAGCAAAAGAAAGCAATAGGGGCCATATTTATATCAAGCAATGTAGACTTCATAATAATAGACTTTCCTGGGCATTGCACAATAATAAAAAGGTTATTTCACTAAGAAGATACAATAATTTTATTATATATAAACATAACAATAGAGCTACAAAATACATGAAGTAAAAAACTAGTAAAACTGGGGCACCTGGGTGGCTCAGTTGTTAAGCGTCTGCCTTCAGCTCCAGTCATGATCCCAGGGTCTTGGGATCAAGCCCCACATTGGGCTCCCTGGTCTGCAGGAAGCCTGCTTCTCCCACTCCCACTCCCCCTGCTTGTGTTCCCTCTCTCGCTGTGTCTCTCTCTGTCAAAGAAATAAATAAAGTCTTTAAAAAAAAAAAACTAATAAAACTCAAGGAGAAAAGAGCAAATCCACAATTGTAGCAAGAAACTTCAATACTGTATTAAAAGCAATAGATTAGAAAAGTAGATAGACTATCAGTAAGGATAGAGATTTGAGAAATATTATCAACTGATTTGAACTCATTGATATTAATATAACTCTAATGTATCAGATAGAATATATAGTATTTTGAAGTGCATAATATTTGACCATAGTGAAATTAAGCTAGAAATGAATACCAGGAAAATATATGGAAAGTCTCACAATTAGTTTGAAAGATCAGCAAGACATATAAATAATACATTGATAAAAGGAAAGTCTTAAGGAAAATTAGAAATAGTTCAAAGAGAACAAAATAAGGATACACATACCAAAATGAGTGAGATGCAGCTGAAAGGATCTTGAGGGGACATTTATAATATTACATGCTTATATTAGAAAATAAGAAAGGTCTCTCAATCAGAGAAAGACAATTATCATATGATCTCATTGATATGAGGAATTTGAGAAACAAGACAGAGGATTATAGGGGAAGGGAGGGAAAAATGAAACAAGACGAAACCAGAGAGGGAGACAAACAGTAAGAGACTCTTAATCTCAGGAAACAAACAGGGTTGCTGGAGTGGAGGGGGGTGGGAAGGGTAGGGTGGCTGAGTGATGGACATTGGAGAGGGTATGTGCTATGGTGAGTGCTGTGAATTATGTAAGACTGATGAATCACAGACCTGTACCCATGAAACAAATAATACATTATATGTTAATTAAAAAAAAAAAAAAAGAAAAGAAGAGCATCTGAAGGCAGATGCTCATATCAGTAAAATAAGCTCTACCTTCGGACACTAGAATGAGAAGAGAAAAACAAACCCAAAGCAAACAGGAAAAAGAGAAATAATAAATAGCAGATATCAGTGAAATCGAAAATCACAAACAATGGAGAAAATCAATAAACCTCTAAATTGGTTCATTGAAAAGATTAATGAAATTGATAAACTCTAGTCAAGTTGAAAAACAACAACAAGAGACAAAAGACATAAACTAATAATTACAGGAATAAAAGAAAGGTATCTATACAGATCCCACAGATATGAAAAGGGATATTACATAGAGGAATATAAAGTAGTAGAATACTATGAACAACTCCATGTGCATAAATTCAACAGTTTCAATGTAATGGACCATAAATTTCTTGAAAGCCAGTAACTATCAAAAACTCACTCAAGAAGAGCCAGATAACCTGAATAGTGCCATATCAATAAAGAAATTTATTTATCATTAAATACCTTCTGAAAAAGAAAATCTGATGCCCAGATGGCAAATTCCATCAAATTTTTTTTAAGTTAATAGCAATTGCATATAATCACTTTCAGAAAATAATGGGAAAGAAATTCTTCCCAAATCCTTTAATGAGGCCAGCATTACTCTGATACCAAAGTCATCCAAAGTCCTTAAAGGAGAGAAAACTACTGACTAATATCCTTTACAAACATAGGAACTAAATCCTTAACAACATATTACAAATTGAATCCAGAAATACATGAAATCAATTGTCACCAAATAGGGATTATCTAGAATATTAAGCCAGTTTCCAATTTCAAAAATCAATTGATGTGATTCACAGTTTTAATAGACTAATTAAACAATTTTTAAAAATATGACCCTATCAACTGATGCAGAAATATTTAACAAAATTCAATATCTAAGATAAAACCTTTGGCAACCTAGGAAGAGAAAGAAATTTCTGAACCTGATGAAGGTCATTAGCAAAAACCTACAGATAGCATCCTAGGGTGAAATACTAAATGCTTTTACTGTAGGATCATGAACAAGGCAGGGATTTATACTCTCATTATTATTCAGTACAGTTCTTAAAATCCTGGTCAGTGTAATAAGGAAAAAAAATTACAGTTTGTAAAGGAAGAAATAAAACTGTTTCTATTTGCAGATACAATTTTCTAAATTGAAATTTCAAGAAATCTACCAAAGAGCTCCTAAAACTAATAAGTTTTGAGTCCCTAAAATTAATGAATGAGTTTAGTAAGGACAAGCTACCAAGTACAATCATATTTCTTTTTTTTAAATATTTTATTTATTTGTTTGAAAGAGAGAGAGCGTGTGAGAGAGCATGAGGTGGGGAGGAGGGAAGAGGGAAAGGGAGAGAGAGACTCCCCGCTGAGCAGAGAGCCCGATGATGTGGGGCTCCATCTCAGGACCCTGAGATCATGACCTAAGCTAAAGGCAGATGCTTAACCGACTGAGCCACCTAGGCACCCCCAATCATATTTCTGTATACTACTAATCAGTGATTAGAAATACTTTTTAAAAAATATTTTCAATTGCTCCAACAAAATGAAGTTTGTAGATATAAATCTTACAAATATATTCATGATTTGTATGCTGATAAGTAAAAATCCTGAAAAAGAAATAAAGGAAGACCGAAATAATTGGAAAGGCATATATCATGAATTAGAAGTCTCAACAGCCTTAATATGTTAATTTTCCCTAAATTGATATATACATTAAATGCAATTCCTGAAAAAAAATCCCAGCAAGCTTTTTATAGACATTTTAAATTTTTTATGAAAAGGGAAAAGACATAAAATAGCCAAATCAACTTTGGAAAAGAAAAAATTGTAGGACTCACACTACCTGATTCTAAGATTTACAATAAAGCTATTGTAGTAAAGAAAATGTGGTGTTGGCAGAAGGACAGACATATAGATGTAGAACACATTCTAGAAATAGACCTAAACAAATATGGTCAAAATTGTAAAGGCAATCAGGGCCACCTGGGTGGCTCAGTTGGGTAAGCGGCTGCCTTCGGCTCAGGTCATGATCCCAGGGTCCTGGGATCGAGCCCCACGTCGGGCTCCCTGCTCGGTGGAGAGTCTGCTTCTCCCTCTCCCTCTGCCTGCCTCTCTGCCTACTTGTGCTCTCTCTCTATCTCTCTGTCAAATAAAAAAAAAAAAAGTGTAAAGGCAATCAATGAAAAAAGGATAGTTTTTTTTTTTTAAGCAAATGAACACACTTAGAGATTTGTATGTTTCTTTTTAAGTGAATCTTGACCTATAACTTACGTCCTACTCAAAATGATCACATATTGAATTATAAAATGTAAAACTTTAGTGAGAAAAACATGAGAATTTTTGTGTAATCTTGGGTTAGGCAAAGAGTTTTTAGATGTGATACCAAATGCATGATCTATAAATGAGTTAAATGGTAATTGGGACTTCATCAAAATTAAAAATGTTTGCTATGCCAAAGGCATTCTTAAGGAAATCTCAAGACAAACAACAGACTAGGAGGAAATACTTGCAAGTCAGATATCAAACAAGGTAATTCTATCAAGAATATGTAAAGAATGCTCAAAACTCATCAATAGGAAACAAGTCAATTTCAAAATGAGCAAAATATGTGTAAAGGTGAAGCAACAAAGCAGATATACAGGATGGCAAATAAGCACACAACAAGATGCTCAACATAAGTAGTCAGTGGGGAAATAAAAATGGTAACATCAGTGAGATACCACAGCACACCTCTTAGAATGGCGACAGGCACACACACGCACACACACAGAATAGCATTACTGACAAGATGAAGAGTGTCAGCAACATACATCACTGTTTTAATAGAAATGAAACAAAGTTAACATTTAGGCAATTTCTTATAAAACTGGGCATATAGTTGCCATACGATTTAGCAATTCTAGTTTTTAAGCAATTTCTAGTTTTTTATCTTAAGGAAGTAAAAATTTATGCACAGATAAAAACTTGTCTACAAATGTTGATACAGTTTTGTTCATAATAACCAAAGATTGGAATCAGCCAATTATGTCCTTCAGTGGGATATGTACTCTTACATATCCACATGGTGAAATGCTACACATTAATAACAGAGAACAAACTGTAGGTAAGCACTACATAGATGAATCTCAAAAGTATCCTGAGTGAAAGAGTGGTTTGAGATTATGTTAAACAAGGCATAAATATATAAATATATAGTGTATTGGCCTATTGATATTACATCCCAGAAAAGGCAAAACTATAAGGCAAGAGAACAGATCAGTGGTTTCCAGGGGCTAGTGAGAGGGTTTGACTACAGAGGAACATGGGGTTTTCTAGGGGTGACGACAGAACCATTTCAAATACTGGAAATATCTGTGGTGCTTATACAAATTTATAGATGAGCTAAAGCTCAGACTGCATAAAAAAGAAAAAAGTTAATTTCACTGTGTATTAATTTATTTTTTAAAAAAAATAGAGAAAAAACTTACATAGCAGAAAGTTAAAAAAAATAATTACCTCTTAAATAAGTGGGTTATATTTTACATGTTTCTTTGGAATAAACCTCTGTAATGGGTCCATTATATCAAAAGTTATTCCTCAACACTTGCCTTGTTCCTTCAATTCTTCCTTCCTTCTTCTTTCCTTCCTTTCTTCAATCCTTTCTTTATTCTTCGTTTTCTTTCAGTTTCAACAAACACTAGGAACACTGTCTTTATACTGGTGGCCCTAGGGGTCCTGGGAAAGATTTAAAAAGGAGAAGACAAATACTCACGTGGGTTAAAGTGTTGTTGGAGAGGCAAGACAAACATTAACATCAATGTTAATAAAGTTAGTAAAAGAATATAAATAACTATAAATCTTAAGGTTAATAAAAATAAGTTTTTATTAAGTAAAAGTAAGAATGCTAAAGTAAGAAAATGTAGTTGGAAACTGTATATAAAATAATAAAATGTTGCCTCCACTGTTCTTTCCCTTTATAAAAAAAAACACATGCTGCAATTAAACAAATATTTATTAAGTGCCTACTATATGTCAGAAAATTTTCAAAGCACTAGGTAGTAGTATATCCATCAGTTCTTGCTGTTTGGGCCAATAGAGTCTCATGAGAGAGAAGACAGAATAAATAACAAATACAAATAACAAAACTAATTTTAAATTGTGATTTGTTTTAAAGAAAACAGTCTAAAATAATATAATAAGGAGTTGTGGGGAGGGTATAAATAAAGTGTAATATAAATGAGGTGATCAGGAAGGCCTATCTGTCGAGAGAGACAGCATGTAGGGATAGGGAAAGAACATTTCTGTCAGCGAGGACAGAAGAGCAGGGGGTTAAGTATGAAGAGTTCAAAATATTAGCTAATAAAAAATATAATAAAAATATTTATGGGGCAGTTGCTTCAAGGAATTTGCTTTAGGAAAAATAAACCAACCGTTTATTAGAAAGAGAAAATAACATATTAAATATATTTAGTGACATGAATAAGATTTGTCAGTTTTTGTATTTCAAATTATAAAATCCTGCAAGAAAGAAAAGAAGGATTTGTTAGGATGTTGACGGTATGTTTTGATAACTAGGCACCATTCACTGCATTCTCTTTTTTCTCTAATTATTTATCCTTGGCTAAGGAAGAGTTGCCAAGTTTTCTAGGGCTTCTCTCTCTTCTTTGGCCCTCTCTAAGTAAACCTTGATCACTTTTGATGTAATAGTAGTTGTAATCATTTATTTTCTTATCTGCAGGAAGTCTTTATTGTTTATCTTTCCCAGTATTTAAAATTGTATATTTAAGATCTTAGGAAAAACAAATATCCATGGCTCAGCTTGCACAGACCTATAAAATTATTTTTTAATGACTTGGCACTGCCGAAATTGAGTGACTGAGCATTTAAAAAGCTACGCTGTGTGATATTTTCTTTAATAGAATTTCATTTTAGGACTAATGATCTGCGTTTTATCATTTATATTGATCCTAACAGGTGTCGGTAAGAAAATTAAGGCAAGACTGTACACACTACACTGAGCCCAACCTGGTTCATTTTTCTGGCTTTCATTTTTTAAGCCTTTTCCATTTTTATGTTTCATCTGTCGTTTTTTTTCACTTAGACTTGGAGACATCTGGAAAACTGCTTTGCAGACAGAGCAACTGGATTTTAATTTGCAGGAAAACAGGAGTAGAGGAGGGGAAGACAATAGTAGGGCTCTTAGCTGAGTCCTAGAACTTTTACCACGGTGTTATCAAGGCTGATATTCCTGATACATTGGAAAGCATAAAGAATCTTTTAACTTTTTTCAGATACTCTTTTAGTGAAACTGAACCAGCTAGAAATAAATTCTATAAAGAAGGGAGTAAATTATATACAGGAAATTACAAAGAATTGCATAGTCACAATCATATAATCATGGGCGTATTGTTCATTCTCCAAAACACATTTTCAAATTATTACAAAAAATTCAGATTTCATGCAGTTTTTTTTTTAAGATTTTATTTATTTATTCATAAGAGACAGAGAGAGAGAGAGAGAGAGAGGCAGAGGGAGAAGCAGGCTCCCCACTGAGCAGGGAGCCCGATGTGGGACTCGAACCCAGGACCCTGGGATCATGACCTGAGCTGAAGGCAGACACTTAACCATCTGAGCCACCCAGGCGCCCCTTCATGCAGTTTTAAATGTACTTAATAAGAAAAGAAAAATATAAAGGTTAAGTTGATGAGAAAATGTTGCTCTGAGTATCTTATTTTCTCATCTACCAAGTTTTGCATACTAAATATATAACTCTGGACCTGCATAAAAGTATTCCATTTCAGTTACTTAACAGCAAAATAAATAAAACAACCAATAAGCAAACCATTCCCTAAAACAAGATAATATATACCCTCCTAAATATCACTAGTTTTTTTTTTTTTTTAAGTTAGAAGCTTTATTAGCTGGTAATCACAAATCAATGATAATTATTATTTAGTATGGGAAAAATCCCAACATATTTTAGAATATGTTTAAATGATACACTTTAAATAAAATTGTGTTTTATAATTTTAGGAAAAAATAAAATTACTGAAAATAATATTTCAGTAGATAGTCTCAATATTTCTTGCTTATTCCTTTTATTGTCATTTACTTAAAAATGTTTCATTTAAATAACCTATTGAATACTTTATCTAATAATTGCCTAAGATTAACCCAACCTACTACAGTGCTAACTTTCAAAAGTTCAATAATTTCTGTGCTCTTAAAATTTTTTAAGTATCCAACTCTGAATTCCAGTGCCTTCCAAGCAAACTAATAAACTATACCACAAAAGAAATGACATATTGTTAGTGAACAACCATTTGTTCAAAGGCATGCCAGTGGAAAATATATACATATTAGCATGCAATATTTTGAAAAGGATAAAAAGTGAGAAAATGCAATGGCTGCAAATCTTCTTATTGATTTTTTAATAATTCCCCTGCCATGTGAAATCTTTAAAAAAATGACTAAAATTTCAAAAACTACAATAATCACATGTATTATAATACTATATTGCTGTACTTTGTAACAATTTGTTCATGTTTTGAAGCTGTTTTAATTTTTACTTTATTACCTGAAAACGTAGTTAATTTTGAAATATAATTTAGCTCATATTGCTTATTAGAAATTATTCTTTAAAATAAGATTTTCTCCACATTGCAAACAAAACAAGCAAAGCATTCTTATTGCACTTACCTTGGAAGTCCAAATCGTCAGCAACTTTAGGACCCATGGATATAGTAGTTAGCAAAATAGACAAGATTCATACTGTCATGGAGCATATGGTTTAGTGTTTGAGATTATGTTAAACAAGGCATAATTACAAAAGTGTCATGACAAACTATGATAAAGGTTATATAGGAAAAAGATGGGGGAGTACTTTAGGGAAATGTAACAGAAAGACATAATTTAGACTAGGAAGATGTTGCATAAGACCTTATTGAGAAAGTGACATTTATGGTTCAATATGGACATTGAGTAGAAATTAACCTTTATCAAAGTAGAAGCAAGAAGGCAGAGGGTAGAACGCCCCAAGCAGAGAATACAGCCTCTGGAAGGGCTGTGAGTCATGAAAGTACGTGAAGGATTGGAGGTCAGAACGCAGACCAGATGAGTGGAAAGATTTGAGTGAGGGAGGGAGTTGGACAAGATGAAGCCATAGAGGTGGGCAGGGGCCAGGAGCACATTTATAGTCACATTAAGGTAGTGAATTGACACTAACCTTAGTGTCAACTGAATTGTCGTTTGATGATGGTTTCTTTATATTTGAGTAGTAGAGAGGAAAGTCCTAAGATTTAAACTAATACATCAGACTTGAATAGAAACTTAGAAGGATGGAAGTATCATTAATGAGAGAAAAAAATCACCCCAGTGTGGGGTAAAGCAAGAATCTATTTTTGAACAGATTATATTATATTATATTATATTATATTATATTATATTATATTATAGATGTTTCTAAGAAGTGGGTGTTTAGAGACAGGATAAACTGATTTGGAACTCAGATGACTCTGAATGAGATATATTACATTTACTGCTTATAAATATTTGAAGTCTTGGAAATGAGTGAAAAGGCCTAGGGCAAGAGTGTTGGGTAACTAGAATTGAGAACCGGAATCTTAATATTTAGAGGTAGAGTGTAGATGAAAGAGCCTTCAAAGGAAATTGAAAAAGAGCAGTTAGAGGGATAGGAGAAATTTGTGATACAATGAACCTCAAAGGAAATGAGTATTTCTTGAACTTTTCTCTTTTTTATTCAACAGCCATAGCAATCATTTAATTTTACTTAGAAAATGGCCATTCTGAATGCATCTCAGCCCAGATGCCTCTTTTCTATCTATTAGGAGTTGTACTCATTAGAGGACTCTAGAGGCCTGGCAGGAGGATCTGGGCCTCAGAGGCAGACAGCAGGAGTGTTGACAAAAAGAGGGCCCTCGGCCAAACAGGGCAGGCCCCCCACCTCCTCGCCTGCTTCTCTGACTACTGCACCTACTTTCAACAGCTACCAGGCAAATGCAGTCACTTAAACTAAGCAGTGAACAGAATACTAAGCCAGCATATGTTATGGGGAGCTGAGGCACAATTACCCTTGATCTTCACTAGAGTGCAATTTTTTTCATCATTAGATCAAAAGCTGTACCTGAAAGGTAGGCAAATTCTTGTTCATAGGCATCCACTTCATAATTCCCTTACCTCCACCATTGTCCAAATGTCATTTTATGAAACAAACTATCAGAATAGACTCTGAATTGGTCCCCATCCCCTCTCCACTACTATCCCATTCCTCTCCCTTCCATTCTCACATAGGACCCAGAGTTATCTATATAAAATATAAATCAGAATATATAACTGCCCTACTAACAACCTATCAATGGCTTCTGTTCACACTACTTATTTTGGCCTGTAAATCTTAGCATGACAGGCTCCTGTCTTTCACCCCAGCACATCTCATACTTAGTTCCATCTTTCTTCTTCGACAGCATCACACTGGTCTTCTGTCAGTCCTGGAACACACCAAGTTCTTCCCACATTGGAGCCTTTGAGCATAATATTTCCTGAAGTAGATTTCCCACCACACCTTGTCTGGTAGATTCTTTCTTATCTTTACTTCCCTTCAAAATGTCAGTTTCTCTGAAAAGTCTTTACAGATAACCCATTGATTTCTAAAGCAGTATCATATTTGTTTCTTTCATGTAATGCTTTACCTGTTTATTGCTTGTCTCACTTACTAAAATGTAAGTTCTGTAAGTATAAGGAGCCAGACTTTTTCATAATATATCCTCAGCAGATAGAATAATCATAGGAAGGAGTAGATGCTTAAAGTTATTTGTCCAATGAATGCATGAATAAATGAATGGATGAAATAAACTAAGGATTATTTTATTTGATTCACTGGTCCATATAACCCACGATTATGAATTTAGCACACATAATGATTACAGTAATGTCAGGAAATACATTGTGATTTGTCATTAAACCTACAGAAAAATCATAGGCAGCTTTTTAAAAATCATAGTGATGTATGTCCTCCAATGCTAGGTAATAGTTTTCACAAGCATTTAACATGTTTTGGCTAATGAATACTTGTTCATCAAAAATGATCAACATATTTAGAATAGTTTGTCTTTTTATGATCCATTTTTTTCTTTCTGGCTAATTGAGTCTACCAAAATGTTCAAGCAAGTTGCTATTAATAAAAACAAAGGCAATTTGAGTTTTAAGTTACTTAATAAACATTTTAAATGTGCTACAAAAAAAATAAAAAATAAAAAAATAAAAAATAAATAAATGTGCTACAGACAATTTGGATTTAATTCAAGTTTCAATGTTAACTATCGATATAACATTTCCCCAGCTTTGTAGAATCTGTATAAAATGAGTGACTTTGCACATCGTAGGTAGTCAATGATTTGTCTGGAATTATTTATATATGCTTATATAAAGGTAGATTCAATATTTTTAAGAAAATAATTGATGCAACCCAAAAGATTGAAGTTTCCTTACTTCATTTGTTAGGTATGAAACATTGGAAAGTTATTTAACATAATTATAGCTTAGTTTCCATTTGTGTAAGATGGATCAAATAATAGTATTCACCTAACAAGGTGGTTATGATGATTAAATAAAATATCACAAATAAATACCTAAAGTGGGGGCAGAGGGCTTTGTACATGTTAGTGGATATTGTTATTGTTATCATCATTCAAAAGCAAATCAAGTGAAATTGCAATGGAAATCTTTCAGAACCAATATCTGATGGCAAATAAATGCTTTTTTTTGTGCATACAGTGTTGGTTTGATGTTAATAACTGAGTTGAGAACAAAAATACAAAGAGAAGTTAAAGCTGAGACTCTTATAATTTTTAACATTTATGTATTAAAAACCCTAGAGAATAGGAAAGCTGTGTAAAAAAAAAAAACACTTTTACATGTTAAAAATTATGTAGATTGATGTGATAATAGCATTACCTCTAATAATTTCATTAAGGTTATCACATCTGGGAAGTTTATTTTTATTCTCTCATAACCACTCATTTAATAAAATACTTTCTTGATTAATGTATTCATGCCAATTAGATTTAAAATCTCTACATTTTCCTTAACTACTGCTTCATGAATGCATAGATTTATTTGGAGCAAAAATGTGTTTGTGGGCGCCTGCCTGGCTCAGCTGGTAGAGCATGTGACTCTTGATCTCAGGGTTGTAGGTTCAAGCCCACGTTGGGTATAGAGATTACTTAAAAATAAAATATTTAAAAAAAAACGTGTTTGGCTATTGTCTTTCAAAAGTGAAGTTTTAACCCAAAATACTTACAAAATAATCTATTTTTGTTTTTCTGAAATTTATCATTTATGACTTTTAAAAAATGTTTCTTATATTTCCAGGAACACTATATAAAAATCACAGAGCTATTGTCCAAAAACTGTGTGCAGTCTTGAATTATATTAATAATTATACAGACATACCTATGCATATGAATATATATACATATGTATATATAATTATTATATCAGTGATTTAATTAACTCTTCCTTATTATAAAAATGGATATTTAGCAACATTTCTTGAGCTTTGAAATACTCTCAGCACTTACACAGAACAAAATATCTTAGAACAGAAATCAACTAACTGTAATTTTAAAATGTTTGAATAATATATGGAACATAGCTATATGATGTGAATGCCAAACACTACAAAAGAAATATCTTCATGTAGTCATTAAGGCATATAAAATATGCATTTTCAACTTTTTAAATATTTATTTTGAATGTAATATATGTCTTGCTGCTATTTTATAAAGCATAGAATTGAAAGAATAAAAATAAGTTTGTATGGAGAATTCACTTAAATTCTTGGATAAAAAAGTAATCTTGGGCCAATTTTCAAAGTAAAATTTAAATCTTATTTTAATTATTGTAATTGTGCACAGGTATGTATAGTATGCAACTTAATACTGTAAAAGATAAATTGTGATTCTAGTTATTGGCATTGTTTTCTCAGGAGTTTTGAATATATCTTTATGATGCAACAGTAATCAAAGTAGGAACACTTATTGGCCACTATTGGAAAGAAACAAAATCAATTGCTGTGCAATTCTAAGCACTTTCCATTAAAGAAATTGCCAGTTACATCAAATGGAGGTCATATCACATACAGCTACACTCAGCAATCTCTTTTTATAAAGCCACCGTATGATATTAGGTACTGTGAGAAATAGAGTGGCAAAGGAAGTTATTGCTAACAAATGTTTTGTCCTCGTTGTTGTTTACAAATGTTTTAAACAGACTAATAGTATTAGTGTAAGTGTGTTTGAATATATTTTATTTATGCATATGAATATCCAGTGATCTGACTTCTCCTAGGGGTGCTGCTGTAGGGGTTGTTAGGTGTATTTTCACTCAATATATAAAACAAAATTGATAAAGGTAACTTTCCATCTACTGATAAATAGGTAAAATTATATTCTACCTTATATGTTTTCATTCCCTAAAAACATTGTTTGGAATTCTCTTTTTTGTTGGAAATATTTGAAGCTACTTGAGTTGTATCAAATATGAAGTGACTAACATTTAACTCATTCAAATAAATTATAAAATGGCGAATTGTTAATGGAATTGAATCCAAGGCAAAACTACAAATCCATACTTTATGATTCATTCACATAACTTCTTTGCATTTCAGCTAAGGCATAGGTCACTCTTTAAAAAGTGTACTTAGAGGGGTGCCTGGGTGGCTCAGATGGTTAAGCATCTGCCTTCAGCTCAGATCATGATCCCAGGGTTCTGGGATCGAGCCCCACATCAGGCTCCTGGCTCAGCAGGGAGCCTGCTTCTCCCTCTCCCTCTGCCTCTCTCCCTGCTCATGCTCTCTCTCTCTCTCTCTGTGTCTCAAGTGAATAAATAAAATCTTCAAAAAAAAAAAAAAAAGAAAATATTTTTTAAAAAAGTGTACTTAGAAACTAGGGCCATTCTGTGGTTATTTTTGAAGGGTTCACTTTATAGTAGAAATATGTATTTATAAAATTGGATTTTAATGAAATCTGTTCCAATCAGTTTTAGTCAGATTCATTACATGTATCGCATATCACATAATGGACGCTCAACAAATAATATTCGTAAACATAAGTGGTCAGCTTGTATGTTCTGTTGGTAATATCTTTATCTATATTTCCTTATAAAATGAGTAATGCAACCTTCTTACCATAAACTATTCTTTTTTTGCCATAATATTTATTACATTATGAGGTACTATATAATTGACTTAGTCATTATTTTTATTCCTTATTATCCATCCCTTCTCCACCAGAAGGAAAATTCCATGAAGGCAGAGATTTGTATATGCATTGGTCACTGGCATATCCTAAGTATCTAGAACAGAGCATAGAATATAATAGATACACGATAAATATTGGTTAAATGAATACGTGAATGAAATAATATAAGTGGCTTTATTTTGACAAAGTTTTCAGATCTTCATAAAATAAATGGATTTTTAAAAATGCTGTATTTTAATATTTGATATAAATAGAAAAACAGAACAGACCAATATTACTGTAGAAAAATTAAAATGTCTCCATTACTTCCTTTAGAAATAGTACCAGGGGAATATGGTAACATATTTATTTCAAATTCTCCCAAAACCTTTACTTAACTGACAGAAAATGAATAATAATCACAATGGCAATAATAATAATCACAGCAGCAACAATAGTAACAAAATATGAATCCATATAGATAAAGAAAACAGGAGAAAAATAGCAGGAAGGGATGGCGACATTTTGGAGATAATATTTGTGGATGAAAAAGTGAGGAAGCTGAGTACTAAGTGCCTTTAGCACAGACATCTCATGCAGTTCCCCTAGCAGAAAGCTGTGATTGAGGAAGTGCCTTGGGAAGGGGATGAAAATAGAAAGATGGCTGAAGAAACTAGAATCTTCCATACATATTCTTTAGATTTTATACTGCCGGGTAACTAACCCTCTAATGTCTGATGACTGGAAGCTTTTATCCTGGAAAACTACTCCTGTCCTAGCAGAGGTGGTCTCCAAGACACTAGGCCAGGCTGAGTAACATACAGAAATCAGAAAAATTAAGAGGAGAAATTCTGTGTACTAGTTGGAGAGACCCTACTACTTATGTCTTACCACTTGGTTTCTATAAGGATGGCAACAGTCTTACACCCCTCAGAAAGAAATTGGAAGATTGTTCTGTGAGTAGATTGAAACATTCAAGAGAGAAGATTTGTAGATAATATTTGTGAGTTATCTCTCAAAGTGAAGGGATCAACCTACAGTTAATACTTACAATTCCTTCAAGAGTTAAAAAGTATGAAGCCGGTATACATGCTGGATGGACAAGATGGATAAAATTTTATAAGCATTATGTTGAAATAAAAAAAAGTTTCAGGTGGTGCCTGGGTGGCTCAGTCGTTAAGCGTCTGCCTTCGGCTCAGGTCATGGTCCCAGAGTCCTGGGATCAAGCCCCACATCGGACTCCCTGCTCCACGGAAGCCTGCTTCTCCCTCTCCCACTCCCCCTGCTTGTGTTTCCTCACTCACTGTGTCTCTCTCTGCCAAATAAATAAACAAAATCTAAAAAAAAAATAAAGTTTCATATGAATACATATAATTTACATATATTTTCCTTACATAAAACAGTAATACATATTTGAAGAGGCTACATACTATATGATTCTCACTGTGTGACATTCTGGAAAAGGCAAGACTATGGAAACAGTATAAAGATCTAGATAATCATGTGCCAGTGTAGGTTTAGTGACTGTAACAAATGTTCCATTGTGGTGTGGATGCCCATAGTGGGAGAGGTTGTGCATATGTGGGTGAGGGTTTATGGAAGCATTGTGCTTTCTGAACAAGTTTACTAGGAACCTAAAATTCATCAAAAAATAGTCAATTAAAAAACATCCCTTGGAGGTAGTTTTTTTGTTATTTTCATAAAATAAAATAAAATAAATATATATATAGAAAATTACCTGTACAATAAAAATAAATCAGTCCCCCCAAGTTACAACTTTACATCCTTAATTCCTTTTATGGACTCTCCCAAATCCCCAATATCTCAGACTTCCTGCTTACTCCCCCACTCTCTCCCTCCATCCATCCTTTCCCCTCTTTTTTTATTTTCTTCTTCTGTCTCAACCTCTCACCTCTTACTTTTCCTGCCTTTAGCTTCTTCATGTTGAAAATAGAGGCATATTCAGAATACACGAAGTACTGAAGGCATATGACACTGACTTCTGGGGGAATTAGCTCAGTAGAACATACTGTCTCAGTAGTCACAAAGCCAGGTCTCAAGCAGGATTGGATTTTAGTTCAGGAAACCATAGTAGAAAAAAACAGGGATCTGGCTTGGTCATCACCAATCTTGTGATTCACCTTCTTTCTGTCTCCACCTACTCCTACAACTGCTACAGCCTGCTATTTCTCCCTTTTTGATTTGTACTTAAACTAGCTGCAATAAGTCCTTTTGTATTTATTAACCACCGAAAGTAAAGCTTGCCATTGGGCAGATAACCAGTCATGAGCTCCTGCACTAGCATACTTAAGGTGTAAAAGCTCCACCAAATGGGATGTTTTCTGGGCCTACTAACTAATTATGCAAATACTCTTCCTCTAAAAACCCTGATTCTACCTAGATCTGGAATCCATGAAATTCATGTAGACTAGTTTACTACTCCTTTTCAACTATCTGCTAAATGACTTTGATATGTCCACCTGAGACATTTTCTAGCTTTAAGGTATGAGAGGAGACCATATAATATACAGGGTACTTTGAGAATATGTGGTAATGGTGCCAATAGCCATCTATAGAATGTGCCATGAAATTATTTAATTATTTGTAATTCTATCTGAAAAATAGAAATAGAAAAAAAATTACTATGATTTAAAATTGTGAGCTGTCATATATATTTCCTTTTAAATTGTCCTTATCAGGCAGCTCCTAATTATTTTGTATTAGGACATGGGTTCATTTATTGACATTTATATCTGTATGTGTGTAGTGTGTATATTTGTGTATATGTGTGTGTATAAAATAACACTAATGCCTAAATATTGAACTTGATTACTTACATTGCAAAACCCTAAAAAGGAGTGATGACTTCTTTGTGTCATGTACTGTACCATAGTGCACACTTAGTACTCACAAATTAAAAAAATTGTGTAATAAAAATGGTCACAGAGGGGAGACTGGTAGCAGGATAATAGAACCCAGTAATAATAATTGATGTAATCTAGTCTCTGGATGAACTTGTAATTTTCCATCTCTTTTGCCCCCAAGAGCCTCTTAAAATTATTCAGGTGAAGTCTGACTCACAGAACTCCAAAGATATGTAAATGCAAAGATTTATAGTCTAAATTTGATGTAAGTAATGGGTCAGTGCACATCTGGGAGAAAAGCATAAAAGAAGTGAGGCCAAGGTGCTTTATTTTTCATTTAATGTCATTTATTTGCACATTTATCAAATCTGCATTGGGTGGCTATATCACACTGAGGATAAGAATCTCTAGGCTCTCGGGAGCATCTGTCCTAGAGAGAGGACATCCTGAGTGTTTACCTTGGGGAGAGTGACAAGGAGATGAAAAAGCTCAAAAACTTACAAGGTTTTCCAGACCTTGCTGTGTACATTTGTATAACATCCCTGGATGGGGAATTCTGCCTGCTACTCAGTGCTCTCTTCTTCCAAGCTGGGTGTAATTTTAGATATCTATGCACACACACTATATATGTACATATTCAGGATACCTTCTGAGTTCAAATCAGGGAGCTCAATGCAAGATAGTTAAATACAGCCTAAATACTTTATGGCCAAACTGGAAAAGACAAAGAAAAAAAGAAAGAAAGAAAACAAGAAAGACCATTGTTATAATGGAGATTTTAAAATAGATGTGGAAGAAATAACAAGACAGGGATTGATTTTACTTAAGCAGGTTTGGGAGCTGGTAAGGGAAGCTGAGGAGAATTCAGAGTTTTCCTGGGTAATTATAGGAACCGAAGAAGCAGAAGAGGGGAAGGGCATACCTAATAGCAGCCTTGAATAAGGACATGTAAGTAAGTGTGTGTGCTGTGTAAACTGCAAATGAATCAGGGGATTAGAATACTGGATATATCCAGAGGAACAATTGCAAAGAAGTCTGAAAAAATAGTTTCAAGTAAAATTATGAAAAGCCCTAAATGCCAGGCTCAGGAGTTTATAATAAATGGAGTGTCCTTGATAAAATTTAAGTAGAAGATCATTACAGTCATATATGAATTTTGAAAATTTATTTCTGACAATATGTAAAAGACAAATGGGAAGCAGAAGAGACAGAGATTAAAGTTGCATGAGCTGAGGAGGCCTGAGTATGCTCTGAAGTGAAGATAGAGGTGAAAGGGTAGAAATGACAGGACTTAAAAGGATTGGGTTGGAAGATAAGGGAGGACAAAGAGCAGAGATGAGTTCAGTTTTCTAGCAACTGTGTGTGAAACTGTGTGTGAAATCTATGTTATCCATTTTAGTGGATAACATAGATTTTAGAGATGGAGGGAAGAAAATAAGGAGTTTATTTATTAGACTTTGTCAGATTGCAATGCTGTAATACTCAGAAAACCTCAGATAATAGGGAACCTTGAAAAAATAAAGCAGAGAAATCATATCATCAGGGCCCATAGAGAAAAGGCAACTGATGATCAGGTCATAAAGAAGGTAAATGGTGTACTTGATTCACTACACTTTGATGGAGATTTACCTTATCTGGTTTACTCCTTTCATGCCTCCTGTGGCTCTTATTCTCATTATATCTTCTTACGTAATATTTGTGGTCATTGTACCTTAAGAATAAAGAACAAAGAAAATACAATTTGGAAATTGTGGCCACCAACTAAAAAAATGCAATCAAAGGAGAGTCCAAGGCGGAGGAGCAAGATGGCGACCTAAATTTCATCTGGTCCTAGGAATTCAGCTAGATAGCTATCAAACCACTCTGAACACCTACGAACTCAACAGGAGATCAAAGAAAAGAATAGCAGAAACTCTCTGAACAGAAAAGTGACCACTTTCTGGAAGGTAGGACGTGTGGAGAAGTGAATCCAAGGCGATATTTGGGAAGATAGACGGTGGGGGAGGGGGCTTCTGTCCGCTGCTTCTGGCAAGTGATACAGCAGTGGAGCACAAAATCGGAACTTGTAGAAGTCTGCTCCGCTGAGGGACGTTGCTCCAGTGGCTAAGTGGGGGGTGGAACCCTCGCTGGGACAGTGTGGTCTCAGGACCCTCGGGGTCACAGAAACACCGGGGGTGCCTGAGTGCAGCAGAGCTCCCAGGAATCAGAGCGGAGAAGCCAGCTACAAAGACGGAGCCCAGGTGTGGGCTCTCAGCTCCAGGTTGCCATAAACCATGATCCATGGCACAGTCAGGCCACTGCTCTTCCAGCAGGGACCCAACAAGCGGCAGATCCGGGGAGATTCCCCTTCCTACCCCTGGAGGAGTGGCGTGGGAGCGCACCGCAGGAATCTGCTGGGTTTGGAGACTCCACACAGGGTTGTGTGCCAGAGATAGAAACGCTCGGTCACAGGCTGGGTGAGCACAGAGTGCAGCCAGAGACTAGGGAGAAGGGAGTGATTGACTGCTTTTCTCTGGGGGCGCAATGAGGAGTCAGGCCCCGAGTTCCCGGCTCCTCCAGGCCGAGATTGGGAGGCCACCATTTTCACTCTCGTCCTCCAAAGCTGTACGGAAAGCTTGCAGGGAACAAAAGCTCCCGAGAGCAAACCCGAGCAGATTACTTAGCCCAGACCAGGCAAGGGCAGGGCAATTCTGCCTCTGGCAAAGACATTTGAGAATCACTGCAACAGGCCCCTCCCCCAGAAGATCAGCAAGAACAGCCAGCCAAGACCAAGTTTACCGATCAATGAGAATGGCAGAACTCCAGCACTAGGGGAATACAGCTTGTAGAATTCATGGCTTTTTCCCTTGATTCTTTAGTCTTTCAAAGTTAATTTTTCTAATTTTCTTTTTTTCTTTTTCTATTTTTTTTTTAATTTTTCTTTTTCCCTTTTTCAACCAACATCTTATCAATCCCTTTTTTAAAAATCTTTTTTATTTTTCATTTTTAGAGTCATATTCTATCGCTTCATTGTAGTTAACCTTATTTTTGGAATATATATATATATATATTTATATATATATTTATATTTATATTTATATTTATATTTATATTTATATTTATATTTATAT